>NC_084987.1:7063462-7401355 GCF_963691925.1 Scomber scombrus
CCGCACGCTCAGGGCTTACAGGGTGGGATGAGGAGGACTGACTGCGCTATTAAACATTATCAGTGTGTGTGTTAAGTGCTGGCATCAACTGCAGTCAGTCATAATTATAATCTCTCTCTCTCTCTCGCTCTCCGGCATTTAGGTGAAAACACACACTATGTTTGTGCTTCATTCCCTGCTGTAGTGCCAGATATATGTCATGTGAGATTTTATAGTCAAAGACGTATTTGTCACACAAACAATTGTAAACAACACATGTTGAAGATAAAGGCGTAGTTAGCATATTCCCAAGACTGTGCATAGTGCAGTTAATAATACAGTAAAGTATATCAAATATTTAAAGGATGAGTTCACTGTTTTTCAAGTCTATCTTAAAACAACAGTCAGGTGCCCCTATGGACATTGAAAGAGGTTTTGCTTGTTGTAATCATTCCTCCTACTAATACTTGGACTCACAGGTCAGTCTCTAAACACTTTGCTCATAGACACTGAGGACAGTTTCCCAGATTTTGTTGTTAAAAACCAGGTGGAAACAGTTAGAGTTTAATAAAAACCCTTCTGAACCAATCCAAAGTCTTAAGGGCAGCACTACTGTACATTAAAAAATTCCCAGACTTTGGTTATCGCGAGACTAACTAAATGCTAGCCATTAAGATATCCCTTCCTAATTCCCTTACAATGTAAGTGATGGGGACGAAATCCAGAGTGCTTGTTTTGTCCTAAATGTATATTTGGACGTTTGTTTTAAGTTAAAATGAAGCTTCAATTGTGTGAGTTGCTGTGTTAGACAAATCAGACGGATAACTTGAAAACACAGTGTTTCTTTGTTGAGCTTTGTTGAATAGAAGAATAGTAACAAAAAGAGAGAAATTACTACTAAAAAGACTAACTGTAAGATATTCACTTGATTTGACTAACTTTGAAGACTGAATACTCATTTTAACTTCAAATAAACTTTTAAGTAAATGTTTGTACAGAAGGGGGACTGTAGATATTCTCTTCCATCACTCACATTGAAAGTGCATTAAGAAAAGTATGAAAAGGTGGAATGATTGCAGGAGGAAAAACATGTCCTGTATTGTTTTAAGTCATACTTGAAGGAAATCTCTTGATTCTATTTTTTAATAGGAAATTATAAAAAGAAAATGTTGTCAAAAGAAAACAGGAACAATGATTTGGTGTTACAGCTTTGTTGCTGCATCTGTTTTATTACATACTATTCTATGTAACAGCGATTATAGAAGTGATATATCGTCATGTCAAACGTTACGGCCTCTCTAAACAAATTAAAGCTCAACCAGAGACCGAAACATATAAAAGGAAGCCAAAACCTCTGAGATACCAAGAAAACAATGAGCCTAATTGTGTTAATAGTAACAAACTCATGGTGCAAAGGAAACAAACTGAAAGGGTGTAGAGATCCCAGCCAAAACGAACTAAAGATGGGGAAACTACTGAGCCAGACACACACTGGGCTGTCACACCAAGCTCATCCCCCTAAACTACCAAAATAAAAACCCAATAACTGGACTATTAGTGATCTCCAACCCAAACTAGTATAACAAACTAAAACAAAACAAAACCCAATGCTCTAAAACATGTTTGGGAAAAAATGTTGGGGGAAAAAAAAATCCCCTAAAGCTGTGCTGCAGGCTATCAGCTTTGTGTTTGTCTTCCTCTCTCTGATAATTAATTGATTTCAGGTCCTCCACTCCTACAGAAGAAGGCAGTTATATAAGAGCAAGAGCATTAGAGAGAGAGAGAGAGAGAGAGAGAGAGAGAGAGAGAGAGAGAGAGAGAGAGAGAGAGAGAGAGAGAGAGAGAGAGAGAGAGAGAGAGAGAGAGAGAGAGAGAGAGAGAGAGAGAGAGAGTTAAGTTAAGTTAAAGTAAAGTTGCAACATCCATAAGTGCTGTGCACATGATGATAATAAAAATGATAATACTAATAGTAATTGGCCACTTCATTACAGTACACCTGTGCAATCTAATGCAATCCAAAACAACAGCTCTGTCAGAATTATTCAGTTGTTGTTGACATTGTCAGCAAGGTGATAATTCAACTTTATGTTTATTATTGAGTGTACAGTGGGTGGCAGTGATGTACTGGAGTGCATCATATTAACATACATAAAGGGGGGGGGGGTAGGTATTGGAACACTTTTCATTTTTAATGCACTCCAGTACTCCACCTCCACTGAACATCAAGTAGAATTATCACCTCTCTGACAATGTCAACAAAAACTGAAGCTTCATAAACGGAGAATATATGGCAGAGCTGTTGTAAATGTAAATAAACATCAAATGATTGGTTTATCAATTGAATACATGATTGTGGATGTATGACCACTGATTTGACCGTGTAATTGTGTGTGTCCTGAGGAATGCTCTCATTGATTAGATTAAGGGGTCTGATAGTCACCGGGTTCCTGGCTTGTGTCCAAATAAGGGGCAGGATGTGGTGAAGTGCCAGCAAATCATTTATGGCTTAAGGCTCACATTTCCTGTGTCCTGGGGATATGTGACCCCTTGTGTCACATCATATATATGTAAATGTATTGCTCTTGGATATTTCCCAGTGGGTGTAGTCAAATAGGATAGTA
This sequence comes from Scomber scombrus, assembly GCF_963691925.1. Classification (NCBI taxonomy): domain Eukaryota; kingdom Metazoa; phylum Chordata; class Actinopteri; order Scombriformes; family Scombridae; genus Scomber; species Scomber scombrus. The sequence goes on from NC_084987.1 coordinate 7,066,063, forward strand.
TGTTTGACCAATCACAGATTATGTCTTTGTTCCTTATGAAACTATAATAGATTAGGTTTGTTCTTTGCCTGTTGAGACAAGCTGATGCTACCTTGTGTAAATGCTGTCTCCTTATTGTACAATAATAATGTAATAGTTTAATCATCAACCAAGCAGTGTTTTGTGTATTTTATATTTGTGTTTAGTGTTTTCAGACTATTTCCACCACACTGTTGTGTTGAATTGCATGAGATTGCTCAGGTGTTTGTGTTTGCATGTAGTACAGGATCTTATAGCATGATGTCTGATGTTTTAGACACATTGCTGAAAGGTAGTAAAAGCTTCATTACTTAGATTAACGAAATCTGGTTGGTCTTATTGACCTGATTCAACATTCCTGTGATTGCAGTAATTGCACACACACACACACCTGAAGTGCCATGCTATATAGATCAATACTCACCATGTATCTTTTTAATTACATTATAATGACAAGAATCTTATTAATGGCACTCTGATAGTTTCGATCACTCTCAAAGTGCTCCGTGTTTGATCTTTGTGGCCTTCTCTCTCTTTCTATCTCTCTCTCTCTCTCTCTCTCTCTCTCTCTCTCTCTCTCTCTCTCTCTCTCTCTCTCTCTCTCTCTCTCTCTTATCGCTCTCTCTCTCTCTCTCTCCTCCTCTTCACCCCAGTGCAAACACAACGTGAGGTAAGGTTAATGGAAACTTGATGGTTTTTTTTACAGTGTATAAAGCCTCCTCCTAGAAGCCAGATCCAGGACCTGCTGTGATTCTGTTCTCCATGCCCCTACACCATCCACTTTTCCTGTTGCTTGTTACGCTGGAGAGCCAGGCCTGAACAGGTGAAAGCTTTACAAATATAGATCAGGAGAGAGGTTTTCGGTGAACTTTAAAAGTGCGTCTGAGTATTTTTGGCCACTGACAGTCTGACAGACCTCACAATGTGAACACAAAACCACAAAGAAGGCCAGCAGACATTTTCAGTTTTAAACACTTAGAAAAAACGACACTAGAGGCAGAAGAAGTGGAAGAGCACTGGTAGAAATGTCGGCACTGCTGGATGCATCTATCTGTGTGTCCACCACAGGTGCATCAGGCTCACACTTTATAAAATCCCTCCGCTCTCTGCTGGTTTTCTCCCGGCTCTGTTGGCCTGTCAGCTTCAATGAGCGTGATGTTAATGTGATCCAGCAGGGCCACAGACGAACAAGGCCCTCTGAGGATGATGGGATTGGTCGGAGGCTCCAATAGAACGTCCTGAGAAGGCAGACGCAGACATCCTATTGGTGGATATAACACTTTGGATGTGAGGTGGATGTGATATTTAGGAGGCAGGCTTAGTGGTGACACTGACATTGACAAAATCCGTCCTAGATGACAAAGAGCTGTGATCTCATCCACAGGAAAACAAATTAATGTTAATGATGCCCAGTTCTCTAACCAGCACCACTGTATACTATGCATTCTGGGGCATAAATGATGGGTAAAAAATATTATGATTAAATACAATTTATTGATAATGCATATTAGTTACAGTAAAGAATATATACCATGCACATTTACAGGTGTATGTTTTTATTCTGGGGCTCTACAGGAATATCTTTAGATGATTGACAGTATTGAAGTAATCGGTTAGCTCCTGGAATCTGCCACTGTTACCGTGGCTCTGGATGCTGCATGAAAGAAAACAATGGTAGTGGGATTTGCTTCTTTTTTCCAGTTCTTTACTTGAAATGATAACTTCTCAAATATGTCTGTACATGTTTGAGCCAACATCCAATCTGAAAGACTTGACTGGATAAGGCAAACAACCCGTGGAACAATCTAAATGGCTGTTTGTGGGCTCGCTCGATAAGTCTGGCGTTAGTTCAATGGGGAAGCACCAGGGGAGGTTGAAGCTCTGGCTTTTGACTGTCAGAGAATATTTTTTCATACTTAACTCTCAAGTTTTGGAACTTTGACCTTGTTAAACATACACAACCAATATTAAAATAGTATGAATGACAGAGAATCAAAGTTATAAGCATGGTCACCTGCCTAGACATTTTTGAAGACTGTAGGATAAATCCATGCATTTATTTTGAGAGGAATAATCACTTAAAATAATGTTAGTGCCAACACGAAGGTAAAAATCCGACTAGACTCGAACATAAGATACTAATTCACGAATATGGCCAGTTTTTAAATTACTCTTTTTCTGTTCAGTTTCTTATTGCTTTGAAGTTACTTTCACTGTCAAACTAATTGAGCAGAGGAGCACAACTGCAGTATATTTCAGGTTTTGCCCTAAATTACCTGACAAGTTTTCTAACACTCATTACTCAAGTTCATCCAGACAATAAGCCATAATTTAAAAGTTTCACATTGCATGACAGTGAAAAATGATTGTATAGAGTATAACAGTACAAAGGGAGAAGCTTTAGCTTAATAAAGATATATGACTGTTACGGCCAGGACTCCTGAACCCAACCAAAACATAAAAATACAAGATAAGAAATATATAGAATGTAAAATGGTTGCACTAAACAGGGTTTGAGATGTTCACTAGCCAGCTATTGTTACTGACCAGTGGTAACATGTTCCCATGTGGCTAGTGGGTTAGCTGTTGGCTCCTTGGCTGATGTAATTCAACAACTATCCCTGTTTGTAGCTCCTAGCAACACCTGCTTTACAAGCAAGTGCAGAAGCACTTTTCTGTGCCAGTTAACACTGGTGGAAAAAAAAAATACACCACATGTTGAGTGAAACACAGCAGCTGCATATTTTGCCCTCAAGCTAATCTTATTACACTTACATGAAAACACATACATGTATACATATATGTATACATGCAAGAGCTGAATAATTAAAGCCACATGCAAAAAACATCAACTACACAACAAAGACAGAAAATAACAGAACAGCAACTAAAATAGAATCAAATCTATTTGTCATCGGACTATTTTTGAGATAACACTCTGTGTATTTTTAGTTTGTTAGTTTTTTTAATGTTTTTTGTTTAGTTTTGTCCAGCATAAAAACACCCACACAATCATTAAAAAGTGACAGTAGGGCTACAGTATTGAGTAGAGGGAAATCCATCTTGCCAGCACTCACTGGCATGAAGTTTATAATTCAAACACTGATGATACTTAATGTAAACATGCAAATTACAGCGATAAGCAGTCAACAAATATGACCGTATTACACCAGTGGATTTATGGTTTTATCCATATTAATCGTTCAGGGATTCAACAAGACAGAGTCACCTGAGTGTGGAAGGAAGCCAGACAGTAAAAGACAATAAAATAAACTATAATTGGCAGATAATGCAGATATTCTTCATTCATCTGTCATGTGACAGAATGATGACGTGATTTGTTTTATATGTAAAAAAGCACAATTCAAATGTTTCAGGGTAGCTGGTCCCCATTCTTAATCAATCAGCTGTATGTGTGTGTGTGTGTGTGTCTGTGTGTGTACTGAAAGCACTGTGGAGCTTTTATACACATCCTCATGTCACCATGACGCTATGTTTATAACTCTGTTGTGGTGCTACTTGTGTTTGATTATTATTATATTGCATTAATAAGAGCTATGATTTGCTTTCTTTGAGTACAAAAAAATACAAGTAGGTCCCAAGAAACCATCTCACACTGTTATTCTTGTACATGTCAACACAACAGTTGGGATTTGGCAGACATTTTACATATTATTGAAGATGCACTTTAATTCCAGATACAATAATTGAATACAGGGGATCAGGCGGTTGTTTATCAGTCAAACAGCTGATGAGCTGTGCTGCAAAGCAATCCCAGTGTGACATGTCTCATCAGAATATTGATCCTGATGTTGCACAGCGCTGTGGTGATACTACAGCTGCAGAAAAACAAACTCAATTCATACATTTTATAGCTAATGATTCAAATTGACATATTTTAATGTCTGTTTTTCTCTTTTTCTTTCTTTGTGTGTGTCTTTTATAATGAGCTGCCTTTTTCCATTGTTCTTGTTATTATGTCAAAGTAAGCCAGGCAAGAAACATGCAGATTTTTGTGGGTCAAAGGGTCCACAGAATCCCTGAATAAAGAATAAGGAGGGGAAAAAAACACAGAAGAGTCACGTCTGTTCACTTCACGCCGGCCCTTTTTATGCATTGATGGAGTCGTCGTGTCATTGTTCGTTATCGTCATCGGGCCTCGCAACGCTGCATATAGACAGACGGTGCAGCAGCTTGAGCACATGAAGCATAAAAAACCTGCACAATGAAGAATAAAGATGTCTGTGAGTCTAGACGACAAACCTTGAGCAAGGCAGTAGGAGTGTAATAAACATGGGGCACAGTGTTATAACAAACCCATCATTACAATCCTAATTATTTTATCATGTATATAGTAAGCTAACAAGAAGATACTACTTTTTTCTCTGCAATTGTTAAAAAAAGACAGTCCAATGTTGACCCAATAATGTCAGTGAAGGAGACACTTGGATACTTTATTATTGATTTGCTTAATTCACACCAGCTTCGTGACATGGAAACAGATTAGTTCACCTTTCATTTAAACAAAGTTTATTCATTTAATTCAAGTTCAGAAGTAAGTACATTTCTTAGTCAGTTAAGTGTTTTTGAGGAGATACATTTGTCAAGATGAATGTTTCAGGACTGCGGTCAGTGTCAGCGCTTGAGAGGGAGAGAGAGAGAGAGAGAGAGAGAGAGAGAGAGAGAGAGAGAGAGAGAGAGAGAGAGAGAGAGAGAGAGAGAGAGAAAGACACTACTCCCTACTACAATAAACACTCAGTAGTTTAGTCTGTAGTGTGCAGTACATTGAGATTTCAGAAGCAGGTGTAGTGTTGCAAAACTGTACTTTCTGCTCCTATAAAATGCATTAATTGGGTTGTTAGCAGGAAGTGGTCTGCATGTGTTATTCTATAGTGGACATTTTGACAGCACTGTGTGGGGGATATAATTCACACTGAGATGGTGTATAGTAAATGTATTGCACTATACAGTTAATAAGGATCGATTTGATTGTATTAATTTGTGCTTGCAGTAAAGAATACTGAAAAGCTGCAGAACTTTACATCAGATAAAACTTTAAAAACAGAGAGAGAACATAAAATAGAAACTTTTCTCATGGACATACAACCAGATTTAAAAATAAGGTGTTTATATAACACAACAACATTGATCAGTTGCTTCACAGTTGTCTGTCTAACTGCTTAATGCAGTGTTGAATCTCTCAGTCTGTTTGGGTTGGCCTTAAGCTCCGCCAGTTTGTTTTGATTTCTTAGTGCCTTGGCAGTAGTCGTTGGTGGCAGCAGGTCATGCAGGGGATGCTGTGGTTTCTGCACATCCTTTATTAAGTTCACAGCAGCCTCCTCCCTCCTGTTCTGAAGTGAGGGCAGGACTTGTGAGGTGACGACAGCTCTTCTTGCAATGATTTAAAGGCTACGTGTGTTTAATTTGATTGCACACACACGTGAAATCATCAGGCCAGTAGAGGAAGCTTTCAGACTTATAGTTTGTTTGCTTCAGTCCCAATCAGTGGATGAGTTTTCCATTCATTCAGATTCTTCTTGCACTGAAAAATAGATAAATGAACCAAAATGAATCACTGAAAGTTCACTCAGCTCATTGGTTAGTTTGATCTGCCAGGATATTAAGAATGTAACCTATTTTGTTGCGCTACTTCTTGGGACTAAACTCGATGCTCTTGCTACAAAAGCCATTTAGCCCCAACTGCATGATTTGTTTAGGAACAGACTGAGACCGCATCAACACCCTTAATACATAAATCTATCTTCAACACAAGATACAGTTACTGTAGCTGCACATATTTTTAAAACTACCACACTGAAGGATCTTGGATTTTTTCTAATTCCATTCCTTATATAATTTATTGTCGGCCCAGATTTAAAATGATCTAATAATGTTTTTCTTTTAGCTCAGATCTCTTTTTGGGGAGCTGAGATGTGTATATTTCACACTCTGATTACAGTGAAGTTTAACTCAGTTGCATCATGGCTGAGATCGAGAGCAGCAATAATAACAGCAGAGACAGTTTCACCACAGAGTGCACAGAGAAACCACTGGGCTCATTAGTGATTGGCAACAGTCTACAGCTTTATTAGTACTATACATAAACAGTGAGTGAAAGATGAGGATGCCATGTTGCAGTTCATATAACAGCAATCTGGAGAAATGATCACAGCTGCTGTCTTCTGGGCTGCAATCTCCCACAGTTCTCAGGATCTTTGTATTTCAACCTGCACATCATTTAAAGTGACATTAAACTCTTGAACAGATGCATAAAAATGTGGGTTTCATTGTTGAGGGATGACTTGGCAATCCGCTCGCTCCGTGTTCTCACTGGGCGGACACAACAGGCCCCGGCTTGGCCGAGCTGAAAGGGCTTGTTAATTTTATATTTTAACTTGTTTATGTGTTAAGGTCGGTAAACCTGTCCAAAATAGACGATTAAGAGCTCCCAACATGAACATGACAGAAAATGGGTCTCCCGTTGCCAGAAAAAGCTCCTACATGTATATACAGAACTCCTCCTCCGCATATTTGTTGATGAAAAGGCTGCTGTCGATGTTTTTCACAGTTTGGTTGGAGTAGTTTCTCTGTGCATATGTGTGCAAGCATCTTTTCCACAATAGTGAGGTGATGCAGATTAGTCGTTTTAAAGAAAGAATGTTGATTTTTAGTTTTGTTTGTTTTTATCATATTTACATCTGTTTCTGCCGTACTTTAACCTCTGTGCTTACTATCTCTATATAATCCAAGTGAAGCTGTTATTTCAGTGTCTTGCTGTTATGTAAAACATGTAAACGGCCTCCGTTATGGTTTTAACACTAGGGAGATTATATATAGAGAGTTAAATATCACACCAGCATTAAAAGTGTTACCCACACACACACACAAAGAAAAGAGTGAATATTCATGAGCCACAGACAAGAAGTCTCACTGAATTATATTTATAATGTAAATAATTGGAAAACCAGTGACCAAAATAGTTGGTTCATCTATTCTCTTAAAAGCTCCTTTGCATATTTGAGTGGAATATAAAACAAATCTAGCCTCATAGAGGAAATAAAAAAAAATAAAAAAGTGGTGTCTGTGAATCCCATGAGTCATGAGATATTTGGATTCAGCAGAAATGTCCTCAACTCCTCGGCAGGGTGCTGCTGAGTCTTTGAGTCTCAGTGGGAAGCATCAGCATGTCTGTTGAGGTTCAGTTTACAATGACTGGCCTCCTGTGATTCGATACGCAATTGAACACACAACTTGAAATTGAAAGTGCAGATTAAGGAATGGTCTGATTGTAACACTCTGAGACACAAACTTTCTTAACAGATGCTACTTTATTACTTTCTCCATTTAAGATGCATTCTGCTAATTCTACATCTGTCACATCTGTGGTTGCTGTGTTGAATGTCCATATTTTGTCCTTTTGCGTAGTCCATTCAACTTCCTGTCTCTGCAGGCTTTGCTTTCAAATAATTTTTCACATGTCAGCGTCTCACCTTTCACCCCCCACAACTCTTCCTTCTCGTGCAGGTTTTGGATATTGTCTTTAAATAGTCTCATTTCTTAAGTTTAGGTTTCATTTGGTTTTGGTTTTGCATGTGGATATAAATGAATCGAAGCAGACATGTTTCACACAGAACTCAATATACTTTATACTAGAGTTGACTGATCAGTCAGCTGATATTATTGGCCGATATTGGTCTGTCACAGATATATTGGTATCAGTGTATATGTCTTTTTTTGTGTGTGTTTGTTTTCTTTTTTTTTAACTTTCTTATATTGATGAAAAGCATCTTCAACAAAAATCCAGTATCAGTCGGGCTCTGCTTTTATACTATTATATATTGGACTCTTTTGCACATTTATTGTGTTATTTCATCCCATGTGTGTTTTATTTATATGTGTGGTTGTGCATGTGTGTGTATGCTTTGCTGCATACTTTTTAATGCTGGGAATGAACAAAGTTGAATTGAATAACGGCTATTTTGATTTTTCTACTCTATTTTAATATTAATTCTTATAGAACTGCTGTGTGAAGCAAATCTGTCTCATATTTCACATTTGTTTGTCTCAGTTACGGGACGCTCTGTGAAATGTGATTTACTACTCCTATTCCCTCTAAGTGGCAACATTAAAAGTTGCTGAGTGGTTTTCATTGTATAAGTTGAGAACTCTGTTCAGCACTTCATTGATTTGAGGACTGATAGCCCATTCAGCTTTTAGCTCTTTTGTCAGTAATAGCCTTTATAGGGGATGTAATTGTACTGACGGCATCTCATTCAATTTGTCCGTCAAAGCAGGCAGAAAAAGTCATTGCCAAGACTCTCAGAGTGCGTTCGATTAAGACGTACTGTAACGGCAGCCGGGGGTGGTCATTTACTCTGTGCCTGTATGCACATTCTTGTAGACTTTTTCCATATTCTTCATGCCTGTTATAACCCTGAAAAGGTTATCTAAAAGGACACTGCTCACTGTTGAGAGAAAGAGGAAGCGCTCGACAGAATCTAAAGCAGATGGAGCTGCGTAGCTTCAGGCATCAGCTCTGTGTGAGTGTGTTTAGCAGCTCTTCTGTGTGTCTGAGCACGTATGTTACAGCCTGTATGTGAGTATTTGGGAATCCATGGTGGTGCATATGTGATGGAGAATTCTCCCCATAGTGCAAATGAATACAATATCATGTTTAGCCAGACTCCTCCCCCTATATAACGCACCTGTTGGCCTAAACTCACTCATTTAGCTCTTTCCATGTGTCTCTGTTGTGGCTGGAAGTGTTTGGTTTTACAGGTATGTAGTTAAAATGATCACTTAACATGCACAGGTCAATCATTGTTCAGTATGTACTTAGTTGACTGCCATCCCTTCTAGCTTTGATCAGATGTGATTGCTCAGCATTTTGTGTGTCGAAACCCCATAATTATCCTGTCCATTACTTTTTGAGTAATTAAGTAAAGTTTCTTCATATCGCACCTTTCACAAACTGCTTCACATTCTAAATAAATAAAATCAACCACAATCATATAAAATCGAGATACATAGAAATAAAGACACCAGATAAAATATACAAAGGGAACAGACATAGGAGTCAAGTTAAAACATGAAATACCACAAACTACCTCAATGCCTGTCTAAAAATATGGTTTTAGGTGCTTTTTAAATGAGTCTGCTGTATCCAAAGACCTCAACCTCTTGTGTGCTAATGTCGCACACCAGAGGTGGTGAATAAGGTCGAAATCATATCATTTTAGTATGCGGCATGGTGAGGTAATTTGTTTTCTCCCTTTTCAAGTTCATCAGTTGCTGTTTTGTTTGGCTTTATGGTTTGTTTGCTTAACTTATCCTTTTTTTGCCTGTTGTCAAACCAGCTCTGTTGCTTATTTGTTTGTGGTTCTTTTCATATTTGCTCCCTTTCTTCCAGTGAAGCTGAGTGCCATATTGTTCGGAGGCTTGGCACCCATAGTGAAGTCTCTACACTTTATGCTAAGGGTAAGCAGTAGCACCCCTGAAGTGTAGTCTGCCTCTACACAAGTTGGACTGACAGTTTTAGATACTTTAGGGTAAGGCTGAGAAACTAATTTAAATGTTATCACAATTGCAATATGGCCTTCTCTTTGTTTGGTCCAAATCCCAAACAATTCAAAATACAATGAAGAAATTACTCAATAATCATTTCAATATGTTTTTCAATGAAAATGAGAATAATGAAGTAATATTATCATTCCATATAATATTGAATATCATATTGCAATTACAATATCAGTCAAAGTTATCACAATTACATATTTTCTCAGTATCATTCAGTCCTACTTTAAGGTTCACTTGTGGCTTTAGATTTTGAACTGATGCCTTTGTATCTTTAATTGTAATGAATCACTATTTGTATTCCTCATATTGGTAAGTTTCATTTGGCTATTATTAGTCTTATATACCCAGATGCTCCAATCTCTGCTTATCTGATTTTTATGATTATTTCACTAACTATGCGGTTGATCCTAAAAACACGTATCTGTCTTGTCTGTGTCAACGTGACTTATCATCGAATTTCAAAACAATATTCAAGGATCTTGAGACAGTTTTTCCCGTGGTGCCATTCCCCAGGTGGTGTTGGTCTTATTGCCCTTACCACACATTCATCATACTGTACTGCACATGTAACTGAAATATTATGTAAATCCTTGTCTTCCATATGTGCTGCATGCAAATTAGTCCAAAATAATAAGAGTGCCTAATTTAAATGGATTAAACATTTAGAGGACATTTTCTCTTTTTCTGGGCTCATTACTGGAACACACATTAGGAACGCAGCGTGTCTAACACCAGACTTAAAGTGCTGAGATAGCACACTGCTGTGGTGCTGCTCTGTCTGACTTTGCATATTCTGACATGTAACCCTGTAGTCCAAAACCCAGAATGCTTTGTTTACTAATGGAGATAATTCATCATTACTGAGAAATGCATTCAGGGCTGTTTTATATGCTTTTTTTAAAAACCAAAGTGATTGCATATGACAAAAAAGAAACAATAGAAAATGCAATATTTTTGCAGATGTAATATAAATGGTAATGCATGTGAGAGCAGGTTTTTTGAAAATTTATTTTTTACCTGATTTCTTTTTTGGGCTTAAATTGTATTTACAGATTGTATGTGGGGGAAATGATATGCAGATGCTTTGGATATGCTTGATATGACTTTTTCCCCCCAATGTAATTTGTATGTCATTCAGCACAACGCACTGGTGACCTGACATTGAAGTGTCATTGTGAAGGTGGCTCACATAAAGTATTTATTCCCTCAGGTTTAGAAGACAGAATTCAAACTGATGATCATCATGATGTTTATAGTTTAACCATAGTTTAGTTTAATAGTTTAATCATGTATCTAGAGCCTTTTTATTAATAGATTTGTGGATGGGCAGAATGATTGACTGATGAATCATTAAAGTCATTTATTGAGCAAAAATGCTAAAAGTCTGCCAGTTCTGGATTTTCATATGTGCAGATTTGCTGGTTTTCTATGTTTCATTCTCTTGTAAAACTAAACGTTTAATTTTCAGATTCTTTGTCAGACAAAATAAAATGTTTGAAACATATATATTCCTTTTTTCTCAAACCCAAGTTGACATATCAAACTAAACTGTTTGTCAGTTTATTATAATAAAGGACTAAGTTGAAATCAGTAAATATTCAAACCTGAACAGCATGTTTGAATAAACACTAACTGAAACTATTAATCGATCAATATTTCAATTACTTGACTAATTTTTCAGCTTTGCATGTTAACATATTTTCTTTTAATTCATTGTCATTGAAGTGTTTTAGAAAACTAAATGTGTGCTTATCAGATTCCACACAACTCTTAAGAAGCACTTTGAATTTAGCGTGTAAAGTGTTGATGCATGATGGGACAGCAGGGAGTGATCCTCTGATCCCTGCCAATCAGTCAACAGATTGCAGGCAGATCCCCACATATCGTTACTCCATCCAGGAGAAACATTGCGGGTGGGAGGAGTAAAAGAAGCCCTGCCAGACTCTGCTGTCCTGCAGTTACAGCAGCCCGGCCAAACTCTGGAGTACCTGGGCGGGGTCCAGGTCTGACCTGGGCCGAGAGAGCTGGACAGGGCTAGTCCTTCAGCTTGTCCAACAGTCTGTAGAAGATTTGTCTGCTTGTACTCTACTATTATATTGTGCAGATGGTCCAGTTCTGATTGTGTTTCTCGTCTGCCCCTCTATTTCTATCCTCTTTTCTTTTAATCTCATGTTCAGGGTCACCACCAGTGAGAAAACACTGAGTTGTAACTATTAGCTTTTTGACTGTGCTGGAGCAGGTGGGGACCGATGAATAGGATCCATTAGCCTTGTTGTAATTGGAGTGAAACACGGATCATCCCTGCCTCTATGGTAACAGCAGGTGAAATCTGACAGACGCTCAACCAGACTTAGCTGCTACTGTTAGATTTGGCACCTAGTGTATAGACTTAGCCACCGATTGGTGCCAGTCAGCTAGCGCCTGCCAAATGTTATCTGTGTAGCTGTGCTCCAGGGAAGGAAAAAAAACTGTATTCAGAGAAAATGTTCATTTTGTTGAAGCAACAAAATGTTGTTTGCGCCATGAAGATGCTATTAGATAACAGTGGACAGAATAATCTCTTGTGAGCCAAACACTTTTTAATATGTCTGATTAGCCTTGTGTTTTTTTTTTTATTCGTATCTCTTGAATGAAAGATGATGAATTACTGAGCGGTATTGGTTGCTGATTGCTTTAGCTTAGTGAGTCACATGACTTAGCAATGCAAATTGGGCCCGACGGGTGTTGTGTGGAACCAGCATGGTGGCAGCTCAGCAAAATGTGTACAAGTGGATATCAAAGCAGGGTTGTGTTGTAAAGAAACATAAGAGGATAATGATATTATAACTAAAGCTCATTGTACTCTGATCAACATGAAGGCTTTTGTGAAATTGATCAAATAAGATAAATAATAATAATGAGCAGTCGTACATCAGTTGCAACCAATCTCCTTGGAGATAGGGTTAGGGTTATTTTAATTTATTTCATTTTTCATAAATTATTGCTATTCATCACCCTTTATGTCTGTCTGTGTGTTTAACAATTATGAAAAAGTATGAAAAAGAGTGTGTGACTTAATATTTTTACTGCATTGGTTTGTGCCTGCCAGAAACATAAATATACATACATTTTTTTGGCGTTGCACTTTTAAGACGGTCCCTGCACACATGTCTCACAGCCAGCTTTACATATAGACCAATGTTATTTGTCCAGCTCGGAGGGTTAGGTTTAGGGTTAGACTCGTTTTGGTCAAAATAAGGTGACCTTACTACAGTGGGAAAGAGGACTTGTTTGTGTTTCATCATTGTTTTGCTTATGATATATTATATGTGTTCATCACTCCATAGTGTCTCTGGAAACACTGTTGTCATTTCTGTAATGTGTTGCAGCATGTTTGCTCTTGTTGGCCATTGGACTTACAAAAAAAAGTATGAATTTTAAGTTTGAACAAACACACTTATTTATACATTCAGCAACATTAGCATTTACTTGGAGCTATTTTTTAAAAACATTTTTTGTGAAGAACAGCTGCCTGCCTGATGGTATAAATGATCAGTGTGAAGAAAGTCAATCAAAACAGTGAAGTTATGGACTGGAAAACCAAAACAGTTAGCTAAAAGACACTGAAACATTCCATAAGGCTGATGGTAGCTGCAGAGTCAGGTAATCATTGTCAAAAGTAGAAATGTGCCTTTTGCTGGTGCATAGCTCACTTAGAGATACAATACAAGAACAAAGGTGAACATAAAAGGCAAAGGTAGCACATGTATTCAGTTAAAAACCAATTGGCAATTGATTTAAATAATAAATATGAAGTGCTGTACGCTCTCTCTTTTAAGCTCAAGTCTTAAGTGTGGTTGAGCTGTGGTGGTGGGTGGTGAAGGATCATTATTCTAGCTTTGAACCTCCATCCTACTGTTCATATACTAGTAATCATTTGATCTATTGTTGATATTAAAAAACATTTGTTATTGCAGTATTAAATAATGCCATCAGAACCAAGATACCCCATGTACTGTATGCTTACCCTTCATGTAAATATCAATCATTTGAAACCTGAATACCCCAAAATGATTTATTTATATTTGTTACTAAGTATTTTGAATTGTCAACCTGAGCCAACATGTCAACTGAACATTTTACCTGTGCTCATGTAGTTTTTCTCTCTTTGCCCTTATTCTTTTTGCAGAAAAGTGTGAATTTCAGAGGAAAAATGCCTTGGAAAGGCTGACAGAAATATATAATGGCCTAATAATTGAGCTCCCGCTGTTCTGTACTGGGGTGTCCGAAGCAGCGTATTATCCGACCTGTCATATATGGGAGCACACAATAGAGTCTGAGCCCTTTCTATCTATCTTTGTGTCAGAAATCATGCTCAGTCATTTCCAGACCAGGGAGCCCAGATGGTGCCGGCCAAGATGACCAGTACCCTCTTTAATCCTGAAATATCTTTCTTTGTCATCTCTCTTCAATCTTCTGTATGCGACGTAGAGAAAAGCCGGTGTCAAGCAGCCGCAGACCTGGTCTGATCCGGTCGGAAAGGCACTCAGCTGGAGGAAGCAAAATGTACTGCTCCAGGGTTTATCAGTGTGGAAAAGTAATGATGCCACCCTTTATCTTACATTTCAGGGTGCAATGGATAATACTTTTAAACATCAGTATATCATTGGCAACTTCGGTGTGTATTTCTTCACAAAAATGACTTTAAAGTTGTTGCAAAAGACTTCATGCCTCAGGTCACGAATATATTTTAGACAGAACTACTTTGCTGTAGTGATGAAATCAAACCTGTAAGAAGTGGCTTTCTCCAAACTTTCCTCATGCACTGAGTGAAAAAGACTATATATATGTATATTGGTGCCATAAGGGAGATCTTTTTTTCAGTTGCCTAATTGAAAAAATGTGGATAGGCTAGTAGAAACGTAGCATCTTAGCTTCATAATATTTCAAAATTAGTGTTGTGTATTTATTTGGATAAATGATTTACTCACTCATAGGGAATCAAACAGTTGGGTCTTTCACAGATTTAGGAGCATGTTTACTATTAAACATGCTCCTGAATCTGTTTACTTTAATACGAGAGTGATATTTTTTACTAGTATGTGGATGTCAACAGGTCAGTATTGTCTGTGAACATTTTTATCATCAATTTCTGCCTGATGGCTCATCAGTAATCATTTCCACTGATGTGTGAGAGTATATTTTGGTGTGAAATGGAAAAGCTGATATTTATGTGTTTATGCATTCATTTGAAATTTTGAAAATAATACAGATGACAGCTTTTATTTGTGTCTGTGCGGAGAGGTCAGGAGTGCTTTCATCCCCCTCAAACTTACAGCACAGTGTTGCAGAGCCTGAAGCTATAAAAGATGTTCCTTAATATGAGTTTCAGTGGAGAGAGTCAGTATCATAGTGTAAGAAAGCCTTTCTCCTTCTTTTTTTTGGCATTTTGGGAATTTGTTCACTTACAAAGATCACAATAATCTTTATGAGCAGACTTAGTTTGAAACATTATAGGCGTATTGAAAAGCATGCACAATATATCAAACACTGACACAGCCTTAAGGCCTGGTAACATCAGAAGGAGGCACAGTGAATTAAAGCCTCATTAGATCAGAGCTTGTATACTGTAACGCAGAGGCACGCAGCACATCTCGCCATAGACAAAGAAACACCAGCTGTGGAGGTGATAAATTACCTTCTGCCGCTGCCCTTTCTCGCTCAAATTTGCTCACAAGAATGATTGTGTTTTATTACAGGCAAGTGTGTGAGGATTAGATAAAAGCCCTCTCTGAATCGATATGATTTTCTGTGTATAGAACAGCGTGTGAATTCTGTTTCCAGGTAGCTACCCCTGCGTTGAGACCTAAATTTAGTCAATCAGACACGAAAAGAACTTTGGGGAGAAAAAGTTTAAGAACTTTTGAGTTTCATTGAGTTTGCACAGGATTGCTTTCCAACACCCAGAACACCGCCAAAACAAGATCAACAAGCCAGAGAGATGTGATTTATGGTTTTGGCTTCACACCTAAATAAGTTTTTGCTGACACCATCGGTTTCTTGTTACTGGATACAGTGGTGCAAGAGAAGGCTATGTTAAGCAAGACTAATGTTATTCGATGTCCTTGAACCCCAAATGTGTTTGATGATGAAATAAGTCGCCACAAAAGCATGCTTGAAAAAACAACAACAATAAAAAACCTGTTAAATAACAAGCACAACCAATCATATTACAGGGTAAATAGGATTAAGCAATTCAGCCTCCAAATCATCAAACAATTATGGTCCAAAATAGTATCATCCACTACTATCCGTCAGCTGAATGTTTGAAATTCACAGCCATCATTGCCCATTCCTGTGCTATAGAATGCAGTGTAAATAAAGGTTTCTCTTTCATAGCGAGATATGCCTGGAAGGTTTTCTGCAACAGTTTCTGCAAGACTTCAAAGAGCCAACCTGACTCCAGTTTGACAGCCTAACTGTGCAGGTGAAAGCAGGCGACTGGTGAAAGGGAGACTCTGCACGCTAACCCAATAATATTATCATGCTTATAGACTGCAGGTACAGATTTTTAGGTATTTGGCCATAAATCAAAGGATCGGGACAAATTAAAACTCTTGACCTGATGGTGAAAAGTCAGCTAGTCACCAACATTAATACATTTCATTCTGACGGGGAGGTGAATGTGGGTGCCAAATTTCATGGCAGTCCATCCAGAAGATGAAGAGATATTTCACGGTATAGGTGAGCATTTTGACCTGCTGAAATGTCAGGGGATCACTAAGGTCAGTAAGATTCATCCTCTTGACCCCATGAATGTCTGTACAAACTATTATGGGAGTGCAATTAATAGTTGCCGAGGTATTTCAGAGTGAACCAAAGTAGTGGACCGACTAACTGATAGTGCGGTCTATAGTGCCTCGCTGCTAGCATGGCTAATAATGCTAAGGGTCACAATCAAAGCAGTGGAGGTAGTGACATTCTGACTTTAGGCTGACATCTTTTAATTTCTATTTATGAGTTTGTAACACTGGCTTTTTATGAAAAATGTAATAAAAGCCCGTGGTAATGACTCTGATCAGAGATAACTGACTTTCAGATTTCAGAAAGCTCCCTTCAGAGCTTCACATGCAAAATGAACTTCACATGTAAAATCGGTGGAATGATCCTTTAACTACTGTGCATGTTAAAAGAAAAAGAAAAACTCACACTTAAAAATCCTAGCAGGTGATCCCATACATCTCAACTTGACTTGAGGCTTTACTGATTAGCCCTCTCCCCCCCCCCCCCCCCTCCTCTCAGGAAGGATGTGCCTCAGATGCTCTCTTTAGCCTCCAGGCTGTGATCAGACATTAAAGCGCAGTGACACAGCTTACTGATGCACTGTAACTGACATGATTTGGGTTTACCACTAACCTCACCTGTCCCTCTTTAAATCCACATCAGTTAAAGTTTTGCTGTGAGCGGTAAACTGTTTTGCATCAGGGTCAGCTCACGATCTGATAAAACTTTTCATCTCACTCTGATAAGCTTTTCTTTATGTTGGAAACTTATTAGCTGCACCAAAAACCATAATTGAATGTTTCCGACCTCATCACTCCACATATTAATAGGATTTCTTTTGATGTTTTTCACTGTTAACGCATTCAGAAGTTGCAGAGAGATCTGATATGATGGTGCAGAGTTAGTGTGTCAGTGCCAAACACCTGCCAGCTCACTGACAGGAAGATGGATAACTGTCACCAGTTTTCTGCAGGCTGACATGACTGACTTCTCAATAGTGCTCGTCAATGCGTTCCCACTGTGAAGCAACTCTCCTCGTTCCTTGTTCTTTTGACGTGCTATAAAGTTATTCAAGCTTTTCAGCCACAGATGGGATTTACAGGAAAAAAAAAGTCTGTGAATCTGGAGCTTCTTGACTGATGCTGCTGATGTGACAATGCCCTTGAACCCTCAACATTATTGATTCTCCAGCACATGCATTTGTGGATGTCAGTTGTGTGAAATGTTAGTGATAACCTTTTTAGTGCTTGAGTGCCTCAAAACCCTGATACCTCAGTTATTGTTCAGTAGGTTTACAGTCAGAAAGAAAATAGGTGTTGGTGCTGTATGATTAGAGTTGTAGCTGTATGAGCAGAGACCCTCCTAAGCATTTAATAGCCTTATCAAATGAAGTTATAAAATATCCATTTAGTGTAATCAAAATTTGAAGGGAACAGGATCAGTCCAAAGTGTGTAGTGACTGTTGTCTGGACTGTATAATGGCAGCATGATTTACACAAAAATGAAGCCAAAGCCATAGAAAAACTAGCATGTGAGCTTTTTAAATGATCACTGAGGCCAGCTGACTGCATTTCCAACATCTTCTTTGAAAATGCCACAAAAACACCCCAAACAAACGAAAAAGGTTAATTAATTAATAGAGCATTAACATTATCATACTGCATGTAATTAGTTTTTTTGAAGGTTTTGTACAGCTGGTGTTGTTTGGACACACAGTAATATGTAAATAAAAGCAAATGTTTATAATGCTCGTAGAAGTTCTTAACTCACTTTGCATTCATTATCAGGTTAAAATTAGAGCTTAAAACTCTGCACATGAAAGATCCCCCGCTTGCTCTCCGCTGTGTGAATAACATCTTTCATTTATAAGATACTAGCAAAGTGTGTTTGAAAAAAATACTACTTAAAGCAAGTTTGAAATTTAAAGTAAACATGGACAGAATTGAATTAAAGCCCTCTTCATCTAACTGTACTTGACCATTAGCTGTAAAATTAGGTAAGTATATTTCCACACTTGCTGGAAATGCCTGTAATAGTCAGTTAGCAGGAAGCAGAGACATTTTAGGGATAGGTTCTGCTCTTTATTAAACCAGTCAGGTATATAATAGGTATATATAATGCATTTAGAAATTCAGATTGAAAAGCAGGTTCATGCAGTTAATACTGTTAAATAATATTGTTCAATATGTATTAAATATGATTCAATCTAGCTGAGTTTATCTGAGAAAAAGAGAGACAATGTTTGAATTTTTTAAATTCATCTTCTGCTACAATAAGTTTAATAAGCTGTCAGTTTTTACCAAGAGAAGTGCAAGATGCCAAGCATAATTGGAGACACAGGAATTGCACATTTGGGATGTTAGATGCTAAAAACAGCCTTGAGCTATGATTTATTTTTCTAGTATTGAGACTAGTCTTTTAATAACCTTTTCATATCTGCTGATTAACAGTCTAATCAGTGACTTTGGTGTTATTCAGATTCAAACTTCTACTCTGCTACAGCTCACAACTCAGCACTGTGTACCTTTCAAACTAAATGTTCTGTTTCCTGGTCTGATACCACGTACTGGTTTCCAAAAAAGAGACACTGTTACCTGTCAGAGTTAATTTTATTTCACAGGTCCACATCACAGTGGACTGATAGAGGGGACCTTGGTTTAAGTTGATGGATCACAGTCAGCTTTTGCAAACACCATCATTCAGATGAACAACTCAAGGTGTTTTTGCACTTCACAACTGCAACTTTCTCTCCGCAGCGTGTCAGAGGGAAATAATTTAAGCAGAAAGCAGCTGGGAGCTATAAAGCAACACTGTGACATCTGAAATGGCCTGAAAATCATCCCAGCCTTAATGGCCCTTCTAGAAAAGATGAACCAACATCTGCTAACAACTGTAACGACGTCTCAGTGGCGTAAACAAATGTAAAGTAACCTGTCTGGTCAACCATTCCTCTTCTTCCTCTCTGCACTTATATCATCCTTCCCTGCTCACCTCTTATCTTTTACTCCTCTCTCACGTAATCAACCATCCTTTTTTCTACCGTCCTTTCTGCATCTCATTTCCTCATGTTGTCTCTATTGCTTTTTTGAGTGCTGTGAATCATCTGCTCCACTTTCCCAGCGGCAGGCTCTTGTTTCTTGTCTGATTTGGGAGGCGATTTGCATCGTGGGTTGAACTGGAATGCTGGAGTCGAGTATCAGGAGTCAGCAGGGCTCCAATAAATTGAGAGGCTCTGAGTCGTAATCATGCTCTTCTCCCCCTCCTCTGCTGACAGAGTGGTCCGGAGAGGATGCAGTAACAGATTAAAGAGGCTCACAACTTGCAACACACTGCTTTGTGTGTGTGTGTGTGTGTGTGTGTGTGTGTGTGTGTGTGTGTGTGTGTGTGTGTGTGTGTGTGTGTGTGTGTGTGTGTGTGTGTGTGTGTGTGTGTGTGTGTGTGTGTAGAGAGGAGAGGATCTTCTTAACATCCTTCCCACCGGCTCACTCTGATCTACTGCTCTGGGTGAGAGTCAGCAACATCTTCACTACTGTAGAGTCTCAAGAGGAAATCATTCACCGGACTCACTCAATACAGAACAGTAATTGGCTCTGTCATGATGTGAGAACAAACATCATTTGTACAGAATAGCTTTAAATGACTCACCGTATGTTCACGGTCAGCACCACAGTCAAATATGTTGGTTTCCTTTTAGAGGAAATGTTTCCCTACAATCATCCTCTGACCTTAACCAAGAAGTTCTGGTTATCTAAACTTAACCAAAACCTTCACTGAAGTCACTTTTGAAAAAAAAAAACATGACCTTTCCAGATATGAAACTTGTAGAAGGCATAACCTTAAGCATGTCCAAAGAAGTTTCTTTGAACTTTAAAATGTTTCACCTGAAGTTTATTTTAGTTGAGGAGGAGAGAAAAGTGCAAAGTTTTGGCTGAAATGTTTGTATTTTTTATGAGGATTTTTATCATCAGCAGTCAGGAAATAATCCAGAACAACTACCTGTGCAGCTATTGTTTGCACATTAAAAAAATGCAACTATTATAAACGGTATATGTACACAAAGACATGCTGCCACATTTATACAGACATCGTCACACCCACTTATACATAAATATGCACGTAACTCCTTAAAACTAAAGGAAACATACAAAAGGTTATATTGAATTAAAATATTAAATGAGTTGAAGGGGTTCAATAAAGATGGATAGTGTCATTTGTATGCCAGCAGTTGAAAAGGCAAAACATAATCAAACAAACAAAGGGCATAATTTGAATCAAGTGCCTTTCATATGCATGTGCTAAAAGGTAGTACAGCTCTTGAAATAGCTCGCAACAGTGCTGAAAATAATTATGTATGGACAAAAATTACCTTTATTAATTCCACTGAATGCTCAGTGAACTTATACCCCCCAAAAAGTTTCTCTGATCCGTGTTTGGCCGTTCAGACCAAGCCCAGCCAGGCATTACAAGATAGCAGTTAAGATATGATCAGAGAAGTCCAGTTTAAGTAACAGATTCATGAGTTTTAAAGCTTATCAAATGCAAAAACCCTGCACTGCTGGCAGAAATGTACTGTTCAGGTTACAAAATAATCTGTCCCCTGCTTCAATGCTTCTGAATGCTGCCCTTGTGTCTTCAGGCCACACCAGTCTGTCCCTAAAATAGGCTCTAAATGTTATGTTGGGATGATGTCACATGTAAAAATACCTTTTGTAGGATATGGGAAAGTATTCAACTTTAATGAATTAAAAAATGTACCTTGTTCGCCTTTTGAGGTGCCCTATCAACACATTTCAATTACATCTCTGTATAATAGTAGGCTATAGAGAAAGCAGGTATTTAGTAGCTACAATACTGACCACAGGATTAACTGGTTTTCAAATCCTATGGAGAACCAACCACCAACTGAAAGCATGAACATGTGTGTGTTTCATAAAATTAGGGGAAGTCACCTTTGCGGCATCTTTAAGGCTTCAGTCTGAAAGTACGATCCAGCCAACAACCGCTTGGTTCTGGCTCCAAAATATCCCTGACCCCAATTGACTCCCATTCCAACAGCATACACTTCTCTCTAGAGATATAAAGTCAGTCCTCTTTTTGATCATGGTCCCACTCTCCCTGTAATAAGTGTGCCGGTGGTCATTTCAGAAATTATTGCACAGGATTATAAGATTTCAAAGCGTACAGTAGCTTTGATGTCTGCTGTGTGGGCGTTGATTGACAGTTTGCTCACCTGCTACTCTCCCCTCTCTCCTGGACGTACACTGAGAATAATTTAATGAGTTTAATGTAAGCACCCCTCGCTATGTCTATCTTTATATACAGTCTATGGTCCACACCAGAAGAGAATGTAGTAAAAGAGCCAGTTTTAAAACATTTAACTTTTTAACTGCATTGCTCACAACATTTATACAAAAGACAGATGATAAAATCCAGACATACACTGAATATGACACTGTAAACAGCTTTACTGATATTGGGCTGAATCACTCTTGCGAGCTATTGATTTTGGATAGAAAGATGACTCACTAGACTTTGTCTGAAAGCCTTGATTTGTTTTCAGTTCAGTGTGTGAACCTCAGTCTTAAATCATGTATGAATCTGAGCAGATAAAGTACAAAGACGGAACAATAAAAAAGCTTTCCTTCATGGCTTTGACAAAAATAAAATACCTATATATATGATCAAAACCTTGCTGTGGAGCTGAGAGGTGAATGAACGTATATTTTATGTTGATGTAACATCTAAAGGAGTCTGAACGTGTCCTTCCTGGATCCTTGGACTTGTTTCTTTTTTACTCTTACTACCTTTTTTTCTCAATTAACTATTGTCTGATTGTCTGTCAGTCACTTCAGACTCTTACCTTTCACATCAGAGGACCAGAAGCTTTTCTCATTATGGATTATATAATGTAATTCCTAGTGAATGTCTTTAGGGAAGGACTCTTGAATAACATGCAAGAGAAAAAAGAACTGAAACCTTTTCATCTGCATCTATTTGATCACTGGAGTGGAGGTTCAATGCTTTCCATAAGAGAAGAAAAATGATTTTTTTTCTTCTTTTTTTTCAAATTTTATGGTGGGTATCCAGTGGATATTATTTGTGTGTGCAAGAGTGTGCATTAGGTGGGCGGTATTGTAATGCTTGCTTGAATGTAAATGGTGGGATTTATTCATTAGGTTGCAATAAGCTGCGTTTATAATCATAGTTATATTCTGCTGTCAGTCCTCTCCTTAGGGAATGACAGGGTCACGTAATCATTTCATTTTAAATCACAGTGTTTTTGCTACATTCACACCTAGTGTCCACACTGTCAATCAACCTTTATTTGCTTTATTTATATAGCAGCTTTCATACAGGTTAATGTAGTTCAAAGTGCTTCACAGTTGATTGAAAAGGTGATAATAAGACAGAACAAGTGTAGTTCGAGGACAACATGACAAAAAGGAACAAAAACAAGGAATGATTAAAAAAAAAAGTATAATAAATAATAGAACATTGAAGAAAATTAATTAAAAAAAATAAGGGCAAATTGGAGAAAACGTTTATTAAAAGTTAGACTAAAAAAACAGGTTGGCATTGATTAAAATCTCAAAACAAAAGTACAATGAAACGAAAGAGATGAAGTTTAATAAAGCTAGACTAAAACTAGGCTAAAATAAACAGACACATAAAACCAATAAGAAAATAAAACTTATAGAAAATAAATTAGAACAACATTTTAAAACATCAAAACAAATAAAAGTAGTATTAAAAAAAAAATCGTTATCAAAAGCCTACTACCATGGTGTTCTCAGACTCATTCACCATCGCTGTTCTTCCTCTGTCGTCTTTTTTGCATCTAAGCAACCGACCACATAGTAGACAATCTGCTTCCTGTTTACACCAGCACTCTCATGCCAGGTGTACGTGAACGGTCATACATTTTCAGGCGTGTTAGTAGAGACAGAGATTATTTCTGAAATGTAGCCTGCGAGCTCATTTAGTGTCCGTGTGACACATCAGTCAGTCTGCCGCTGTGGTTTATGTGCTGTACTGCTTGTCACTTGTGCTCACAGGAAAGATAAAGTCTGCAATCAATTTGTCCACATGATGATTTAAAATGTTAAGTCATTGTGTTTAGTCACCACGGCTGATGTGCAGAGGAAAACATACACTACTCCATCAACCTTTATTTCCTTTTTCGATACTGAATTTAACATCCAGGCCATTTATGTTAAAGGAAATGAGATATGTCACCGCATGAATTTGGACTGGTAGGAGGAGAAGGGCTGCTTGACGTTGATGAGATTGATGCCAGTCTTTCTCCAGAGAGCCTTAAAGCCTCTACCACATTTTTTTTTTTTAACCATCTCTTTGCGTGATGCAGGTTCTGTAATCTAAAAATCTAAACCAAGCTCTGGATGTGAGAAAGAACACGATGAAAAGTCTCTGAAGCAGCACATGTGAATTATAATCATATACGTCACCTCTCCAGGCGAAGCAGCACACTCTACCTGCTTATCATAAAATCCTTAAATCTTTATTTTCATTACATTGTTCTCTCAGGGGAAGCCTAAAGTTTGAATTGAGAATAGAAACAGTATTTAGCATAATGGCCTGTCTTTTAGAGAGAAGTAATCTCATCTAGAAAACCAAAGCTAATATCTCATGTATTTTCATGAAGTGCTTTTGGGCTGCATACTGTACATGATCAGACGAACTTAAAAATAATAATTCTTTTGTAAACATACAAACATTTTAAAAAAGCAACCAGCTATATACATGACAAGTAGCACTGTTTGAATGAAGCGTTTAGAGGCTTTGAAGTGTTGCAGCAGACAAAGAAAAATCAATGAACCACATTCACAGTCTGGATGTGACATAAAATATGAATGTAATATGAAAAATTTAAAATGGAAGAAAAATTGCCTCCTTTTATATGACAGCAATGGTGAGAAACAAATGATAATATAGAAATAAAACTACTATCAGGAAAACATACTTATATACTCAAAGAGGGTTAATATGAGATTATGTAATATTTTGATTTTAAGATAGAGGCAATGACACAATTTTTCTAACTGCAATAATTATTTCACTCATGTAGGGCTGCAGCTAGTAAAATTGTTATAAATTAATCACTTTCTTTATTAATTGATGGTCATTTTATCTTAAAATGTCACTGACTGCCTCCAGAGCCACTAGTGTACCAGCTTCTTAAAGTGATGCCTTCAGATTGCTCTTTTTGTCTCATCAACAGTTCAAAACCCAAAGATATTTATATACATATAATTATATGTAACGATATAAAATGTACCAAATCCTCACTTTTGAGAAGCTGCGTGTGTGAGTGTTTTCTCAGTTTTGCTTGTGTCAAATGATTAATCAAATAACAAAATAATCCAGAAATACAGCAGGGATTCCAGCACACACTATTTTTATTATTTTAGAATTATTACCATTTGTATTTTCCATCTAATATTACATTAATGGTTCTTTTGTTCTTTTTTATCATTGATTTATGCTACTTGTAGGATCTTTTAATGTGAAGCACTTAGTGTATGTCATTTATTTAGTTGTAAAGCACGTTGAGCTGCATTACTTATATGAAAGGTGTTATACAAAGAAAGTTATTCTTATTCTTATTATTTATTTATTTATTAAGTTGATTTATTAGTGACAATGCAAATTAACATAATGCAACAAACAGCTGGTCACAAATGAGCTGCAGTAACAGATGTTCTGCATATAGAGATTATAGCTATTGCTCGTTCCCATCTCTTCTACCTAGTTAGGCTTTTAAAAGACTTGCATACAAAACCAATAAAATGATGAAAAGGAAAAGATCATATTTAAACCATCTATTAGTTCATCTTCTTACAAATCTGTGAGCGAACAACACATTTTGAATTGTAGCTTCCTCAGGCTCGCTCACCACATGATCAGCAAACGGTGTGTGCTCTTAAAGATTCTCATGAAGACCATCTACACATCCATCATGTTGCTCCAAAATTCATACTGTGTGACTACTTCTACATTATTCCTGCTCCAGCTCAGAACCCTGGTAGATGAATGATCTCAAACTGTAGCTGCGCACATGATTATCATTAAGTGATCAAAATAATCCATTTACTGGTGAATTACTAATTGATTCATCGGCTCATTTGGCAAAGCGCTGAACAGATGAGGTACAGTCCAAACCACATCTGGGAGAAGCATTCCTGTCAACGCTCAGTTCCACCTGACACAAGTAGAGATGTATGAATTAACATAAAAGCAAGTAACACATAGCAAATTACTTTAAAAAAGAGCTAGAGAAAGATAGAGAGAGAAGGAACCCATCTCAGATCTGTATCTTGGATTTTTATGTTGTAAAGATATTAAATATTTCCAAAGAAGTGAATGGTAGTGCTCACAGCTGCATTAAATCAGGTCACGTCTATATTGTCACTATAAACATGTATTCAGTGTGTAAGGCGGCCTTTATTTTGATCAATGAGAGATATCATACACTCTTATTCACCATCTATTCAAACTTTTGTCAGAAGTGTCAATAAGGCAAATGAGTCTGGTTCTCCCCGTATATTAAAATGCAGTTCATACTGTATGCTGAGGATGTTATGACAGTTTTATTCAGTCATATTTTGCTGCATCTTGTTTAATGAATTGCATTTTTATTTTTTTTATTTTTTCGCAGCCCTGTTGCTCATTCTTTGTTGTGAATTTGATAGCCTGTTAGAGGCTTGTTGCTCAGCCAGTTGTGACAAGCCGCTGTTGTTCTGTACACAAGTCTGTGATTCACCTTAATGGTCCGGGAATGTACCGAGGGATTTGTTCCACTCAAGTGGAGGTAAATAGGTATTAACACTCACTGGTGACAATGCTGCATGACTTTTAAATCCATTTCCTCACGGGATCAATGCAGAGACCAATCCAGGCACAGAAATGATGCCACAGAGGGGTCAGACACTCAGAGACACACATGACACCACACTCAGCTGGAGCTCTAATAGAAACTAAACACCATCTGCAATTCACTGTCTACAAGCTCCACCCATGAGGGCAGCAGTTAGACATCTTTGTTTGTTAGCAGAGAAAGCTGTAAGCTAAGATTTTTTTTACATACATATTACTTTAAGTCTCTTTCTATTCTATTTCTGCAGCTGATAATGATAATATAACTTTATATTATACCAATATAAAATAGAAAGGATTCCTCAGATATTTGTATTAACCTGTTAAAAGCCATCTGATCAGTCAATGCCCACAGGAATCTATTTTAAAGTTTAGACTAGAGATCCCAGACTTTCCAAAGGTACCACATGTCAACGTAAATCCTTGGGAATTATGGATACAATGATGTGCATGATATCTAGCGTATTCCCATATGAGGAAACTGTGCATCCATAGAAAAAAAGAGTTCAAGACTTGAATATATCACTCAGTTTAAACATCTTATATCTTCAATTAAGAGTCGGAAGGAGCTAATTATAACTAAGCTATGATACTATCAGACAGTATGATCTAACAATGTGAAAGATAATTAAAGGGGAAAGGAATAAATTGACTTTTTCGGGGTTTAAGATTTTTTGACAAATATACCGAAGCAGTACAATAAAGAGGAGCTAAAACAGCTTGTTTCAGACAGAGGGTAAACTGAGGGGCTGCATGAAGGGTCAGTATAACTAAAAAGTGTAATTTCAAACTGTACATTGTACAAATATGTTCCAGTTTTATGATTATAAAGTTTGAAATTATTAATAAAAGCATAAATACAATAGAAACAATTTAAATATAAAGTATGCTACCATTTCTGTTTGAATATTTGCTTACATACAGGTTGTACCAATATTGACATAAAGTAGCTGCAATAAGCCAATTTTGGCCAAAATACTGTAGCTTTGTCACAGTTCAAAATCTTAAAAAAATAGAAAAGTGCAGAGCTTTAATTATTTAAGCCTTCGTCGTTGCGATGTTTAACAAAATAGAAATGTAGGACTTCGGGACAGTTGGAGTTCACACTTGTATCCCAAGGTCCTCTTTGCTTTGTGTTATGAGCGTACTAATCTTCTCAAAGCCTTTTTAGAAAAATTAATAAAGAATCACATCTATCTGTCTGTCTGTATATTTTATATTAAAATCATCCCTTTGGATAAATAAGTGCTGCTGCATCTATAAACAGACATCACACTGATTCTGTAAATGTTACTGCAGATGTTTTTTAATGGTCTTGTACACATTTGATAAATGTAATAAAACATTGAATAGCTACTGAGGTGTGAGGTGTACTGTGATGGATTAGCAGGGTGTGTTCTGGCTGTAACAGAGAGTCTAATCGACCTGTGGAGAGGTGAAGATGCTGACTCTTGAAAATCAGCCCTTCACTCTCTCCTTTGACGTTCTTCAGCTCTGATCTGATGGGAAGCGATTAAAATGCATCTCACGAGTAAAAAGTTGATCCAGAGTGTTTGGACAGCAGGCATGTCACACACGTGTGTGATTCAAGGTTGGGTGGATTTGAACAGTGGATGTTGTGCTGTTATTGATGGTGAGGAGTATTAAATACACTCTTCAACAGAGGTGTGAGAATTTCCACAGGCTGCCTCACGGCTGCGGAGTGTGATAGATGGTTCCTATTAAAGAAGGGGAGGCAATTAAAAAAAGAGACAAGAGGAGCCAGTCCCTCTCATCTGTAATCACTCTCTTTCTCTCTCGCTATTGTGCTGCTGCAGAATTGGGCTGCGTAGCATGTGGGAGATAACATGTGGGAGATATTTAAAGAGAGATTTGTGTCGTTTGTCATGTACTCACGTTATCAGGTTTTGTTTTTAATCACTTTTTGATCAGGTTTCCTTCTGCTCTGACTGCCCAGAGTTCTCTGCAATATTCTCCCCTTGCTCCAATGGCTTTCAAACCTCATACAAAGATAATGAGCCCCTGCCGGTATGTTTTTTAATGTTTCTGCTGCCTCAAAAGCATAGCAGCTTTCCTGTTGAACTATACGCCCCAGCACTGGCAGAGAAGTAGTTTTTACCAGCAGTATAAGTCCAACAAGCTGCACTAAAGGGATTACCTGGACCCCGACATCTCTGCCTTCGTTTTACAAGGTTTTTTTTTTTCGTCATTTCTTCATCTCATGTTCCTGTGAGCAGAGTGGGGACCGTTACCTTGGGAACAACACAACCTAATAATCAAGTTGTTAAATCATACTGAGGTTTTGGGACAGACATTTGAAAACAGATTTTCAGACGTTTTAGCCTTTACATGGCTCATTGTGTCGCTCAAGCTACGAGGTGTTAAGGTGTCACTCAAGACCACGTAAACAGTGTTAAAGAATTGTGTGTGTGTTCTGTCATAGGCTACTTTTTGGGAACATATTTCAGACTTAAGATCAGTTAATTGGGAACAAAAACAGTGTCCCCAATTGGGAAAAGGGTGATTTTTAGGGTTAGGTTAGGGTTTGGCAAGTAGTGGTAGTCACCAAAAGTGCCCATGATATGATATGTGCATGCATGCTTGTGTGTGTGTGTGTGTGTGTGTGTGTGTGTGTGTGTGTGTGTGTGTGTGTGTGTGTGTGTGTGTGTGTGTGTGTGTGTGTGTGTGTGTGTGTGTGTGTGTGTGTGTGTGTGTGTGTGTTTGTGTGTAGTTGAAAGCAGTTAATGAAGACCTCTCAGAAGAAATGATAACGCTTTCATTAAGTGTAACCCTCAATGAATAAGGGCAGAGCCTTTTTAAAAAGGTTAGGTATTATCGTGCCATATTAAATGGGTGAGCGTAATGTTTACAGTTGAAGAAGTTTAATTTTAAGCCCATCACTTAGGTGTAAGGCTATTCATTTAAAAAGTAATTCCCACACACTGAATACTGACAGTTGAAAGTTAAAACTGAAAAAAAAAATATATATATATTTTGAATGATATACTTCATTTGAACCAGTAAGCTATAAATGATTATAATAATGATTATATATTTATTTTTATTTTCTTCTTTTTGCTCCAGATGAAAGCAGCGAGAACCAAGTTCAATTTTCAGGTTCAGTCACCCAAGTGTATGAACTGATCTGCAAATAAGTCATTTTCTTTCTCATTCTCTCTCTCAAATCTCAATTTCCATTCCTAATGCAGAAGCAAACATTTAAATGAATTCAAATAGAAATGTAGATTTTAAAGGTTCATTTTAAAGAATAAGTGTGTTTGAGTATTCGCTCTCTCATTCACTAATGAAACTAAAGCATTTCATTATTTTCATATAATCTGTCAGAGTACCTAAAACTGTAACAGGCAAGATTTCCCATCTGAACATACAGTTACTTAATCAGCCATAACAACACATGTGTGGGTGTTTGTGGTAAGCCTTAATGTGTCTCTTCAGGTTTGTGCTATTCTTACCAGCTATTTTATGACCACATTGGGTCCTTCATATAACAATGCATTGTTTTTGTCAGCCTCATGTAACGGAAATGGGACCAAATATCAACTTGTTTCTTTCCCCGAGGCCCTGCTGTTGTTATTATTAATGTTAACTTGCTTTCTGTAAAATAGTTCATGTACAGTACTCCTCACTGTGTAGCCTACTCCTCATTGTGCTGGTTCAGTCCTGATATGATGCATGCAGCACAGGAAAGGGACCTGCTGCATGTATGTTATCCAGTAAACAGGATATTTAGATTGTATTTAGCTTTTAAACAGTCTTTTTACTTTTTAAAGGTTAGTATTATCTTTTATTGTCAACAATGCCGTCTTGTCACAGTATTGTCTTGGGGAAAAAAGGTAGTAGATGATAATATTTAGGGAGTTTTTCACATTGGTCCAGTATTTTTTTTTTAATGTATATTTTTGGCCAGTGTAATTGATGTTGAGATGAGGAACGACATGACACAACTCTTCCTGGCCCAAACTAGGAATATTATATCCTTTAAGTGGACGTAAGTAAAGAAGCTCCCTGCAATTTAAAAGGCAGGGCCAATCAGAACCAAGCGGGCTCAGAGTGAGGGGGGTAAGGGGACTTTAAAGAGACGGGAGCTAAAACAGACAGAGAGTGAACTGAGGGGCTGCATACAGAACCAGTATAGGATTTATTTTACTTTTTTTATACTGTAAATCATGCAAATATATTCCATTTGAGATGCAGAATATAAATATATGCGTGCAAATGTGCATAATACACCCTCTATAAACTCCTGTGCCACTGGGGCACTCCAGTATAATTTCTTGTTTTTTTAAGAAGTCGAGGCAGGCCGCTCGACCAGTCACAGTTGGAGATATGCAAGGAAAACTCACTGGACAACCAAATGAGAGCAAGCACAGCTGGTGGTTGTAAGTTAATTTGAATCATTACCAGCTGGACATGTATTTTATCAAATTAGTGTAATGTTAGCTATTTTGGCAGCAGAGATTCACACTTCAGCTAGCCAGTTCACACTGAAATCAGATCATATTTGATCAGAAACATGAACGCTGCACATACATGCACACTTAAGGAGATTTAAAGTGTGTTTTGAAACAGTTTTCTTATTCTATTGCTCCATTAGGATGTTTTTGGGAATATATTAAACTATTATTTTCTTTCCTTTACGTCCTTCTCTCATTTTATTAGCTATTATTCAACAATTTTCATCATATTTTATGGCAGTGGAAGCTGAATTTGTACTAATATTTCCATTATAGTGTAGTTCACACTCTGTCACCTGCTGTCTTACATCTTCTCTGTCTCTCAAGTTTCACTTAGAGACACTTTGTTCTTTTTTTTATTCAAAGCTTTGTCTCTGTCTCACATAAATTGAGAGCACTGACTCCTCAACTCTAGGTCTTTCTCTATTAATTTAGATTCTATAAATATAACTCATTTATTCGCCTGTATTATGTTTTCTCAATGATAACGATTTAAGAATCCATTAAGCACACTGTTGTGTTGAAGTGAATGACAGAAGCCGTGAGGGAGCTCAGGTATGTTCACTTTGAAGATTAACAAAAGCCAAAGTTTGCAACATTTCTTTTTCAACAGTGAAAATTAAAACTGGAGAAAGAATTACTTTATAATATGGTGGTTATTAGTGTGAGATACTTAAATTGTACTTCAATCACATCTATGATTTCTATACTGTTATTCACTAAAGTTTAGCTTCACTGTATTTCCTTCATACTTCCAAAACAACACTAATCAAATGTTTTTATTGTGTAACACAGTGAAGGTATCACTTTGAAAGATGATTACATTGGATATGGTTAAATATCTCTTCCTGTTTATTTTAATATGTGTATACAATACTATACTTGGAACAATAATTTGTGCCTGATATATTTTTTGCCCCATAATAAAAGTCAATTCCCTCATGAAGAACTCCTAAAATTACTTCTGCTCCGTTCCTACAGACTTCACTAAAAATGTCTATTCAAAGGATTAAAGTTGCCACATCACGTGTGTAAAATGAATACTGGACCACGATTGGCTCCAAACTAGTTGTGATGCCACAAATCCTGCTTGTAAACACATTAATCTCAGCTTTTCTGTGACCTTTAGATACATTTTCCACTTTCAGGAGCTGGATGTGAAAACAGCTTTCTAGTGTCAACCTCTGCACATGCATCATTGTGCAGAGTGAAGCTCAAACATCCGACTACAGGAACAAGAAGCAAAACACATTATTATTGGAAGGTGACAACAAAAAATGTGCTCGCTGACCTAAATCATTAAATGGGGAAGATGTTTTCTGTATGATTATACTCCCTTGGCTGTTACGTAGAGCCATAATAATGCATTGAGGCATTTTGTGGGGGGAAGCTGTGTAAGGAAGCCTCTCAGCATGCTTGAGCAATGGATACATGGATATGATTCACATGCTGCACACAGTTTTCACACTTCACCTGTTATTGAACACCTAATCATATAAATAAAGTGGTTAGACTGAAAATGATGTTTACAACTGGTTAAGCACTATTGGATGCTGTGCTGCTGGTTTGCCTGTTTATGTCGAAATCTACACTTTGCACAGTTCTTCCAACATGTGAATCTTTGCTTCCCACAATATCCATTAAACACACATACAGTACTACTTATTACACACACAGAGGCCGGAGAGAAGGAATCACACATGAGCAGCTTGAAAAATGTTCAATTACATTGAAATACGTTGAATTAAGTAAAAATTGTGATTGACATGAATGATGAATGTAATTTGCTGTCCTTAGACACAATACTCACTGGCTGCTGTGTCAGAGGCAATTTGTATTAAGCTTTTAATTCATTTGTGATCATAAGTGACACACTAATTCATCTGGGTGAATGAGGGGAATCTTTGTGTTTGTGCCTTTTCACAATTACCTTTAAAGTCATTATACTCAGGCACAAAGACATTTCACATGGCTTCTCTCGTTAAAGTTAAGCTCTCCTATTGTTCACATTGCTTTTTTACTTACCTATTATTTATTGATTTTTTAAAATGTTTCATTGGTGCACATTCTATGTTTGCTATCCACTTTGCTGCTGTAACATTTGTGGGATTAATAAAGGATTATTGTATCCTATCTCAAGATAAAACAAGTATTTCAGAAGCAAAAAAGAGATGAAAACATTTCATTTAAACATGTCAATATGAATTCTCAATATTAAGCATTTTGGGCTTTTTTCTGTTACTCATTCTAAATGGTTCTCCCTCTTTCTGTCTCTCTTTTTTCCCCTTTTGATGAACTGTCTGCATCGCCTTTGCTCCTACCGGGTCACCTTCTCCGTCGCCTTTCCCCCCTCCTCCCCTACGCTGATCCTGGCTGTCCTCTGGGCTCCACCACCTCCCCTTCGGCTCTTTTGGCTGACTGTCTTAGGTAAGTGCTCTGTTTTAAAGTATTACTCACAGTCTGCCTCCTCTGGCTTTGTAGCAGTGTTGGATGCTCTTCAGTAGCCGTGTCTTCCTCTCAGTGGAGGTCAGATAGGGATTCAACACTGGGCCCGACTAGATTGGGCTGGACTGAAGTGGACAGTTAGCCCAGAGCAATCTCAGACCTCACTGCTCATGATGGAAACACACTACACTGAGAAAACACAATGCTTTCTCTCTTTCTTTTAAAGTTTAAAGGTTACAAGTCATTGATTTATTTATGTAGCGAGGAACTGAATGAGCTTTTACATGTTTTAACACATTTCGGAACACATGAAAATAAATAAGATGTCACCTACTATGAAAAGAGGTCATGATAATATAATTATCTCTCATAATAATCCCACCACGACCTCACATGCTAAGATATTTTATGAAATCATACTGCACTGGTAGCTGTTATAAATCATAGCAGCTGTAGACCACAGACCGTTGTGAGGCATGTAATCTGTCCACTGATATTGAAGTGAAAATTGATATAAAAGTGAAAAATGTGAGCAAGAGATTGAGCAGTGCAAAAAGAATATGAAATGAATGGGCTTTCCAGCAGGCTGAATCTGTCTGAAGAGAGGATTGATATTGATTTCCCTGCAATTTTAAGCTTTGGATTTTACAATCAGATTTTTATTTTCTTTTTTGAACTGTGCAGCTGTGTGGCTCATTTCTTATTTTCAGACTCTTTCAGAACTCACGCCAGAATCTATGATTTATTTAAGCCATGACGTGAAAAATTAATCAGAAAAACTGTTAATATGTTTCCAAAGCAGCAAGCCACAATGTCACGTGGGTATATGATCATGTAGTGCACATCCCAGTAGCTGTGACACAATTCAGAACAGAAAAGTGTGGCTGTAAGATTGTGGAATATGTGGCATTGTGGGAAATAATTCCTAAAAGAGGATTTTCACTGTGGAGGGAGAAAAAGATCTGCCGCCTGAAGACTCAAACACATTTTATTACACTTAAAGGAAACACACACACACACACACACACACACACACACACACACACACACACACACACACACACACACACACACACACACACACACACACACACACACACACACACACACACACACACACACAGTATCCACCATATGTTTTTACTGTATAGATCCTATATTCTCTTGAACCTGTTGACAGCATGGACAGAAATTCACATCTGATCACTGCTCCCCCTGGTGGTGTTTTAAATGTTTGTTTACAGGAGTCAAACTGTCTGACTGCCCCTCAGCACGAGTTCCTTACATTTTCTGTACAGGTATTGATGTTTAACACAGTGTTCAGTCACATTAATGCATTGTGTTCACTACCCAGCATAAAGGGTGTGTTGTGTTTATTGCTGTGCAACATTTCACCCCCAGTCAAAATCTGCATACAAAAAAAAAAAAAAAAAAACCCTTACAGCCCTATTATTGGACTTGGTCATGCTCACAGTGGCAGACTCACAGTTGGAGGTCTGCATCGGGCCTTTCTGCCCACTTTACCCTCTCTGCTAAGAGATGGCATGGCGGGGAGAAGCTTCTCACTGAAATACACAATCACACCTTCTGATCAATACACAGATCTCATCCTGTGCTGCACAGAGCACCTCCTGCTCTACCAAAGTGCTCCACTAGATGGTATAACATAGTCAAGAGTGAAACAGTAGCTGACAGAGAAGAGGAGGATGATCTGTGAGCGTGTGTGTGTGGGTGTGTGTGTGTGTGTGTGTCTTCTGTATGTCTTAGAGTTACATCAGATTAAGCAGCTCTTTATGGGGGAGACAAAGTGTAAACATTAGCTTTTTTCAATCCTCCCCTGTGATCCCTTTCATTGTCACAGCTTAGGGGTGAATTAGGTTCAAAGTCAGCGGTGGTTCATGTGTGGAGTTAGCTGCCTCTGTGCCCCCCTTGTGTTTGCTGACATTGGCCCCACTGAGGCTGCGGCTCCTGAAACCGGCACTGACAGTGATTGGCAGGTTCGGGGAACATGAGACATGCGGTTCAAAGTGCAGTGGCAGGATAACAAGACCTGACAGGATCTTAACTGGCTAACTGCATAAAAATAATTGGGGATGTTGGAGATGCACTTTTATACTGAGCAGGTAACCGGAATCAGGCAAGCAGCATTGCTGTTGCAAATCAGGGAGATAAAATCAATACTGCTTGTTTATTCACTTGTGAGGCTATCAATTGTATTCTGGCAGCCGGCAGGTCATGTTCAGGACATTTTGGAGCAGACACAACACGTAGCTGTCTCTACGTGACGGCGGGTATCATCCAGGCAGGGTGAGCCTAGGCATAAATGATTCAAGTAATTGCTCTTATCTCCCAGTAATTGCTCTTATTTCCCAGTAATCACTCTTATTTCCCAGTTTGCATGTTGCATAACAGATGGTGTTTGTGAACTGAAATTAGTTTGCAGCCCTCAGTTTGCCTTAAAAGCTGACTTGTTGTTAACTTTTTTAGGGGGTGGGAGGGTTGCAAAGTCCCAAAGACCGACAGCAGCTTAAATTGGCTTCAGGGAAACTTATTTTATACCAGAGCGGAGGCACAGTTCTGGTATTAAAAGTAATCTATTGCACTGATATTCCACTTATTCCACACAGAGAGTTTCAAGGTGGCTAATTTGCATAAAATGCTAAAGAAAGTTCAAGGCAGCATTGTTCAGTCTAATCAGTGCTCAGTGTTACAATGAGTACTTGTAACACTGCCCATGCCCACTAAAGGTCACTCACTCCATAACAGATCTGACTGCTGTGCTGGAGAGCACATATTTTTGGCTGAAAGGAGTACAGATTTTTTTTTTAATCAAAACTTTATACAAGTGTTTTTTTAGTCATTTTCGAGCAGTATCATTAGTAGGTGGATTCAATTTTTAAACTAAATGAGTTGGAAGAGCAGCCCTTCACATCTACGCAGATGTTTTTAAAACCTGCCATCAGTATGCTACTTTTATAGCACCATAATGTAGAGTTTTTATGTCTTTGCTGGAATGATTTCATTGCAAATAGAGAGCATAGTTTGAGTTTTAGGAATACTGAGATCATGAGTCCACCACCCTTCAGTCACCAAACAGAGGTCTCTTTTTTTCCGATTATACTTATGTTTATTTCCCAACATAAAGGTCTTAATGCTTTTTAAAAAAACCTCTCCATACTGCCAGGAATAGGATTATTACTGAGAAATGCTGAACCTGTGCCAGTAATACTTTATTGGATCAAGAGTTGTCAAACTAAAACACATTGGGCCTCTTGTAAGAACATTTTAGTTTTCTTATCCTCAACCTCTCTTATTTTTTTATGAGGTTGTTTCGTACAAGTGTTGAGATTCAGCAAACGCTCTTAACTGCCTGAACTTGCCAGAAATCGCTCATTTCAGCTTCATGAAGGTCACCTGTTCATGAGGAGGTGCATGTTAGGGAGATTTGATCATTAGCATTATCGACTTCCCTAAAATTTATGTATAAGGCTGCATTTTCTGCTCACTCTGTGGTTTGTCTTTCAGTCATAAAAATGTTACTAAAGAGTAAAAACAATATTTTTCACACTGTGTAGCTTCAAGTCCCGCTGTCAGAAATCAGCAGACGAAAACATAACAAACTGAGGAGTGTCAGTGGTAGATGACCCGAAACAGTCAGAAAAAAATGAATACAGCTGCCAATGATGTGTCATCAGAGCGGCGCTGTACTGTGACAGAAATAAAGAGTGTTTAGTTTGACAAGAAGTTAGATGCTAAAAAAAAATATTTCTCGAGTAAAGCGGTCCATGACTAATATAAGAAGCGGTCAAGCAATGTGACAGTCACTGAGATATTAGAGAAGAGAAAATTACAGCCTAAAGTAGGTTGATGTAACACTGTCAGCTGCAACAGAGGATGATGCTGGAGGCAGCTGTTTACAACAACTACTAAATAGTAAATGGACTGTACTTATATAGCGCTTTTCTAGTATTTTGACCAATCAAATGGTCCCCATACTGACATGAACAAGCTGCTGTGCTGAATGAAATATGCCAATACTGAACATAATAATAATTTAGCTTTGAGTTTGTTTTGGTTATATATTTTAAGTATTTCTTCCCTTCCCAAGAATCTCAACTACAACTTGAACAAGAAGAAGCAAGTTGTGAAAATTGATGGATGGTGCACAGTTTCTTAAAACACTTGAGCGTGCCTCTTAAGAACAAATCTGTTTCAAAGAGTGCTTCTTGCATGAGGTCCATTTGTCTAAAATACTGCTTACACTCTGCAAAGTAAGGGGTTAAAAGAACAATTTGACATTCAGGGAAATAGATTTTCTGCTTGAGAGTTAGATGGGAAATTGACTCTCAGATCTGTCCATGAAACTATAAGACTACATCCCTCAGTTGGTTAGCTTAGTGTAAAATCAAGACTGTAAACTAGCTCAGCATGACTGCTAGCCAGGCTCTCTGCAGTAACAAAGTCTGCCAGCACCTTTAAAGCTCACTAATTAATACATTTATATATTGTGAGTTTAATCCTTACAAAAATCGAAGTGTAAAAAAAGACAATTTCCTGTTTTATAGAAAGGTTATATATCAGACTATTTCTCGGATCTGAGCTGTTGCCAGGCAACCAGTGGACACTGAAGGAAGTTACTAGATGTAGTATTCAAAGAAACTTATTTTAAGCAATGATACCTGACCTGGATTTTAACATTGAATATGGCCACATAGCAGAAATTAACTGGGAAACCAATAAATGTTTGCAGTTTACATACTAAATGACACACAGGGTTGGTAACTTTAATGACACACTATATCAAATTAAGAAGTGAGGAGAAGAAAGTTCTTTTTTTATAGTCTCTGTTAACTTAAATTGTTGTTAGCGGCAGTAGAGAAAGGCAGCATGATGTCAAAAGAAAAGAAATGCAACCAATCAGGTGGTATTGTGATACTGATGCTGCACTGGGGAGAAGTGAATAAAGCTATGGGAAAATTAAGTTTGGCCTTTGGGCTCTGTGAAAAAAAGATGTCTTGGTGTCAAACCAGCCGTTTTCCTGTACAAACACAATTTGTTTCTGTTATCCTGCCGCCTCAGGAATGACCATTCTGACCCGAGACCTTGCTATGTCCACAACAACATCCACAACATCCATACCTGTGAATTAAAAAAAGGAGCTTTTAGCACAGTCTGAAAGCTGAGGAAAGTTTTCTTGCTGTTATCATGTGTCAAAGAGGTTAAATGGCCTAACCTCGCTGTCAGAAGCATCGTGCTTGAAGAGGTAGACTGATATTCACTGGAAAATGTTAGTCAGACATGCAGGGATGTTAGCTTTTAGATAATCTGCACAGTCAGCTTTATTCTTAAACAAAAAAATCTATTTAAACATAGTAATTACAATAGTTTGAATTAGTCCACTTCTGCTGCAGGCACTCATCTGTAACAAGGTTTTATTGTTACAAAGAAGAAAAGGAGAAACTCTGCAGTGATCTGAAAAAAAAGGAAAAAAAGAAAAAGATGACGTGACAGTTCTCAAAGCTGCTCACCAAACCTGTCCTAGATTGTTCAAGTTCAAATCCAAGTAACAAAGAGTGCCAAGTTGACTTTGTTATTGATGAATACACAGCAGCACAGAGAGGAGCTCACAGTTTAGTTTGCAGGCATTTTTTTGTTTTGGTCCCGGTTCTAAGAAGAAGTGTGTTCCTATCCTTGTGTCTGCGTGTTTGCTTTTTTGTGGTATACATTGTTTATTTTGTGTGTTTACCTGGAGAAGAGGCACAGATGAAAAAATGAAATGTTAATCTTGCACCGCTTTGAAAGAACTCTCTCTTACATTCATTACAGTGTCTGGGCCTGGATTGGCACGCTGTCTGCTAGACATTGAGTGGCCCTTGAAATCTGTGGTTTCATAAAACCTCTCTCAAATTTGTTTATTATTTTCTCGAGACTCGAGATGAGCAAAGATAAACAGAGGCTCCTTATGTGTTCATTTGCTACCTTGCTCTTTCTCTGTCACTCTCCCCCAGGATTGTGATTTTCTACAGGCTAATAAAGTATGAAGCTTTGAGTACCAAAGCTTGTCTGTAAATCTACACTTGTTCACATTACAAAGTGCCTGTGACTTCACAAGTAAAACAAATCAATAGCATGGTAAATGAAAGTGGTGAAATAGAGGTAAATTTGATATCAGGCTCATAATACAGCAGAAGCATCAGCTGTGCAGCCTACACTATGTATAAATAATTTCCATACTGCAGAGAGTTTAATGAGTTTGACCATTCGGAGCTCTGAATGATGACTCAACTTATCTTGGATCCTGAATACAGTTGCGGTTCAGGAGGATTTAATCTCATCCACGATACAATCTGAGTTCTTTTGACTCCCTCTTTGATTTCTGATTTCATTATTAGCATGTGACTCGTTATAAATAATTAAAACCCAAAGATTCATAGTGATGTGTTTTTGTTGACTGAGGCAGTGAGCAAAAACGACAGCCTAATTCATATTAACAATCTGAAAATGGGATGAGTTGCATCAAATATGACATGCTGATGAAATGTATGTGACACATTAAAATGAGCATGTGTGCTCTATGTTTCATGAGCTATTAAATATTGAGATGATGTGCATAAAGGTTTAACAGGGAGATTTTCCCGCATCAGGCTGCAATCAGCCAAATGATTTCCCTGGAGAAGAGTCACAGCTCTGTTGGTCTCGTTGAACTGCAAAAACACACAGTCCACATAGAGGGATGTTGTCTTTTTTTTTACACTCCCAAGCTTTCTTTGGATGAGTGCAAACACCAACTTGCAGAGCTGACATATGCCAATAAGTTTTATTGTAGTCGGTACAGACTTAATTTGAATCAGGTAAGGTTGATACACTATATCAACAAAAGTATTGGGACACCTACAGGAGCTTTTTATGACATACCACTCTAAATCCATAGGCATTACTATGGAGTTGTTCCCCCTTTGCAGCTTAAGAGCTTCAACTCTTCTGGGAATACTTTCCACGAGGTTTTGGAGTGTGTTTGTGGGAATTTTTGCCCATTCATCCAGAAGGTCAGGCATCGATGTCGGACGAGGAGGCCTGGCTCACAATCTCTGTTGTAGTTCATCCTTAATGTGTTCGATGGGGTTGAGGTCAGGGCTCTGTGCGTGCCAGTTAAGTTCTTCCACACCAAAATCACTGAACCGTGTCTTAATAGACCTTGCTTTGTGCACTGAGGCACAGTCACAAAGAGGACAGAAAAGGGCCCTCTCCAAACTGTTTCCACAAAGTTGGAAGCATAGAATTGTAAAAATGTCTTAAGCATTAAGACTTCCCTTCACTGGAACTTAGAGGCCTAGCCAAACCCCAGAAAAACAACCCCATGCCATTATACCTCCTCCACCAAACTTTACAGTTGGCACACTGCAGGCAGGCAGGTAATGGTCTCCTGGCATCTGAACCCAGACTCATCCATCAGACTGCCAGAGAGAGAAGCATGTTTTGTCACTCCGCAGAACACGTTTCCACTGTCCCAAAGTCCAGTGTCAGCATGCTTTACACCACTCCATCCAACACTTGGCATTGTGTTTGATGATGTAAGGCTTGCATGTAGCTGCTCAGCCATACAAACCCATTCCATGAAGCTCCCCATGCACACTTTTGTGTTGATGTTAATGTTAGAGAAAGTTTGGAACTCTACAGTTATTGAGTTCATTGGAGACTTTAACACACTATGTGCCCCAGCACTTGTTGACCCCACTCTGTCACATTAGGAGATCTGCCACTTTGTGGCTGAGTTGCTGTTGTTGTATACGCTTCCACTTTTCAATAATACCACTTACAGTTGACTGTGGAATATCTAGCAGGAAAGCAATTTCACAAACTGACTTCTTGCAAAGGTGACATCCCATGACAGAACCACACTTGAGTTCACTGAGCTTTTCAGAACAACCCATTTTTTCACAAATATTTGTAAATGCAGACTGCATGGCTAGGTGCTTGATTTTTATACACCTGTGGCAATGGGTCTGAATGAAACACCTAAATTCAATGATTAAGATGGGTGTCCCAATACTTTTGTCCATGTAGTGTATTATCAACCACTGGAGATTTTTTTCCATTTTAAATGGCAAAAGTCAAAGTCGGCAGCCTTGTGTTGAATTTTACCTGAAGGTTTTGTATGTTGACTGACTCAAATACTCGATTAGATAGATAAATAGATAGATAGATAGATAGATAGATAGATAGATAGATAGATAGATAGATAGATAGATAGATAGATAGATAGATAGATAGATAGATAGATAGATAGATAGATAGATAGATAGATAGATAGATAGATAGATAGATAGATAGATAGGTTAAATAGATATATTGGTTGGTTGTTCAGTGGAAAGGACCTTCAAAATGTTTTATGCCACCATGTAAACGGAAGAGAGGAAACACTTGATGCTGAGTTGGATACAGTTTCTCGTTTCAGTTTCTAATTGGTTATTACATATTCATATACAATCGTGATATGGGTGTTAGTCATATGTCTTTAACTGCCCGACTTTGTTTGTCTTCTATGTAGAAAACCATCAGTGGAAATCCCATTGACTCTCATATTCAGGTGACAGAGCAGTAACAACAACTTTTCATTAAAATAACATCTACAATATAAATATGTCCAAATCTAGTATCTAACAAAATTATAATAAGTTCATTTCCCAGGTCTGTTGGTGCTGCATTGTGTTTTGCTTCTCACTGATGCATTTCAATCACTTCTTGAATAGTTTTCAGCTTCCACTAACTCAGTGTATCTGGTTGACTGGCATACCTTCTATTTTACGTCTTAATTCAGACTGTCAGCGTATACTTCACTTGCGTCAGGTCAGACTTCCATTTCGTCAGCTTTGCAACACGGGCTAATGAGGTAGTAATGAGCAATTTTAGGCTGTCTGTATCTCAATTATTGTTTTCCTCCTCCGCCTCCGATAAGATCCAACACCGTGTGATGAAGTGGTTTCCGATTCAGATTACATTTTCATAGGAAATCCATTTGCTCTGCTAGCAAAAAAATGTGTCTGAACATGGGTGATCTGCTGGTACATTACAGTATGCAGAACAATCACAAATCACCTTAATAAGATTAATCATTCCAGTAATTCATGCTTTTGTCAGTGTTCTTCCTGAAACTGATGAAATATTATCCTGCCCCCCTCCCACGCCCCCCCCTTAACTCTCCCTTATCTACCACGACCAAAGCAGCTTGCACCAAATGGAGCACTGTGTCCAATCATTTGGTAGCGTTTCCATTCTGGCAGCCGCTGAAAAAACTTCACACTGTTGTTATGTTTCTCTGAGGAGGAGGAGGATGAGGAGGCGGAGGTGGGGGAGGAGGAGGAGGAGGAGGAGGAGGGGGGCTGAGGAGGAATTTTTGGAAGAGAAGGCGGTATCCAGTCGTGCATGTTTAGGAGTCATGGCAGCTGTGTTGGTTTACTGGGTGCAGATCTGTCCTGAAGTCTGGAGTGAGTTTAGGGGAGAATCAGCCTTTTGACTGGGACGTCTGGGACACTGGGAGATGATACACCCGTGAACCATGTTGAGTTTGATGATTCTAACAGCAGGAGATGGGCTGAGCTGTTTTTGTTTCACTATTTAAATGCAAGCAAGGACAAGAAAACAAGCACACACACACGCTCATACTTTATTTATCTCCCTTTTACACACAAGCATGCACACACATAAAGACACAAATAAACTTTGAGTCAACTGTGCACTGTTGCCTGCTCCCTGCAGTTTTACAAAAAAAATAAATAAAGGCTAGAAATCATGGTGATTCTCAGCCTTGGCAGAGTAAATGTAAAGAAGCCGATATTTTGGCCCACAACGTGCTGAATATATCCTCACATATTCAACACTGGTGTTCAGGAGAAAACAATTACGTGTGAATTACTGTAGTGCAAAGACCAGTCCTCAGGCTGTTATTTACATCATCACAATGTATGTAAAGGGCACTTTCGGATCAACTAAAGGGCTGTTTTGCACATAATTTATACTTTGCAAGCTTGCTGGCGGGTGGGTGGTTTTGGGCAGGAGTCAAAAACAGTTCAAAGGATCACAGAGAGTGCTGTGTGGAAAAAACCCTGCTCCTCATGGGCCACTAGTGGTTCAGTTCCAGCTCAGCCCGCTTCCAAAAGCCATCAGCTCTCTAATGAAGTGACGCACGCTGGAATTGCAGCCATCCAGTACATATTCCCGCAGTGACCCTGTATGAGTTTTTCTCTCTCTCCTGTCCTCCCACTCTTTAATTTCCACACCTAACTCAATATCCCACTCTTTCTCCATCCATGCTGAGGTGTGGGGGGCTCTGCCAATCGCTTGCTTTCTCTCTAGTAGATTAGGAGAGCCACAGGGGACAGGCCTGAATGAGGGAAGAGGACCGGGAAAAAGGAGAACAAATGCATCTAATACTCCAGCCATTGCCATCCTGTCTCTCATGAGGGTGTGAGTTGGCGTTTGAACTAAATGGTATGATTAGATTGGTCCTGTGTTCCAACACTAGCCCTGCTCAAAAAGCCCCAAGGCTTTATGAGCTTTCCACTTCCACTAAAAGCATCACAGCTCCGCCTTTGGGTGCCAATGTGCCATTTTAGTGAAGTTGTTTGATAAAGTGTGGCTGGAAGTGGAACCCCACAGAGAGGGTGATGATTGAGGCTGATGGGGAGCGGAGGAACTGCAGCTAGCGCCTCTGCCCTGCGGGGCAGCATGTTGACTCAGCCTACACTGACGACCTCATTAGAATGAAGAGCAGGAGAATGGATAGAGGAGCCCCCCGGAATAGAAATGTGTCCACGTTTGTTGATGCTTGTAGGGTACACACGTTCGTAGAGGCTAGTGAAGGTTACATACATTGTAATCTTAAAACTGTCTGTTAAAGTTAAGGAAATTGCATTTATTTATTTACCTGAACACTTGAAATTTGCTGCACACTCCACCACATTTAAAAGACTCACCAAATCCTGGTCAATTCAGCAACAAACTTGTACTTATGTCTAGTTTTATGTTCATTTTATTGTACCCTGTACCATGTTTAACTTTGCTTATCTTCTTTTTATTCTGTGCTGCATTGTATTTATTATATGGCTGTATTTGGTTTAACTCCTTTTTTATCTCTTACTTTCACAAAAGCTCTTCTAGGCACAGGTGTTGGAAATAAGCATCTGCTATAAACACTGTGACACTTGCATCAGACAGTTGTTTTAGCCTGTCCATGTAAACTGTATCTGTAGCTTTTAAATAAACCATAATATATATATTTCTGACAGAAGCAGAAATGAAGAAGGTATGAGCACAAATGACACTGGAATCAGACTTATGTTTGATTGATTTTCAATTTATTACAGGAGAAGTCCATATCTGTGAAGTAGCCCTAGAAGTTTTAACTTTTGCGTTTCTGGTTAACTAGTGTTAATGTTTGGCAGCTGAAACACAACCATCACACGGAGGCTTTAAAAGGAAGTGCTGCCCCTGGGGCAAAGCACCTGTTTCTGCCAAAACCTTTTATTTTTTTGTAGCTGTATGTGTTTGTTTGATGAATT
The DNA here is from genome assembly GCF_963691925.1 of Scomber scombrus. Lineage (NCBI taxonomy): Eukaryota > Metazoa > Chordata > Actinopteri > Scombriformes > Scombridae > Scomber > Scomber scombrus. The sequence goes on from NC_084987.1 coordinate 7,110,791, forward strand.
ACGGCATACTCTAATATATTAATACATTCATCCATCCATATCTTTATTTTGCCCCCTGGGTGTTGACTGGGCAGTCAGAAGGAAAAACGAGTGAGATTTCAGTGATGAGGAGCAAACATGACACATATTTATCCACAGGATGTAATTCCCAAGCTGTCATATGAGTTGTTATTGTTGTTTTCAGGCTTGTTGGTACATTGCACCCAAGGTGGTATTCCAGTTTGCACGGATGTGTAAACGCGGCATGAGTGCACATCCTTGGGCATGTGTGTCCCCGGTTATATGAGTATAATATTGGGTTATTTGTATTGCCTCCGTGAAGGTGAGGGAATATGTGCAATAATGTTTTACTGTACCTCAGGTTAGAGTCATGACTATCACTGCAGAAATAGATCATTTTACTCATTTATTTGTTACTTTGTCTTGTTTAACAGAATGAGTAGTAAATCTGATACAGGGAATAAGGATGTTGTGTTCTTGTAGGATCTTTGTGCTGACATTCATGCTCCAAACATCCACATGTTCAAAGATGGGGCAGACTGTATGTTTATCTAATATTAGATTTATATGGGACAGACTGTATGTGTATCTAATATTAGATTTATATGGGGCAGACTGTATGTTTATCTAATATTAGATTTTTATTCCTTAGAAAAGTGCAATATGTTGCACAGAATGTGTTGAATCTCCTGAATTTTCTTTGTCATTTGTCGAATGATGAAAGGTGGAGCAGGAACAGAAATTCTGAATGACCACATTATTTTGGTTTAATTTAATTTATCATTTAAATAAAATTACTTGTGTTTTTCTTTAGTTCATAGCTTAAAAACCTAATTTGCTTGGGCTGCACTGTGAAAACAGCCCATGTAGATGGAATTGATAATTGGTCATTAATGTGGCTGATGATCCATTAAGAACATTGCCTATAATTTGCATCCCACTTCATTGTTTCTGAATTTTTAAACCACCATGTAGCTTGCTGATCCTGGTCAGAAATGATATCTATCAGTTATGGATGTATCATTGAAGAAATTGTTGTTATGCACATTTCCAGGTCCACATTTTTATTCTGCAGCTCAAGTGGAATAGCTTTGCATGATTCACAGTTCAAACACTCCTTATTTACCTTAATACTAGCTATTTATGCAGCCCATCACTTCAGCTTTTGTCTGAACAGGCCATTTTAGCTCTTGTGTTTTTAAGCCCCCCCCCCCTCTCTCAATGAGTCCACTCTGTTCTCAATGGTTAGCTTCTAGAAGCTGTGCAGAGCCAAACCAAGAATGAATTAACCCTACTAAGTACTGTGTGTGTTTTCAAAGCCTGATCAGGAACATTGTTGCACTGGGTGCATCTGGGTTCCAAAGACGTTTTCACCCTCCAGAGAGTTGATTCTCTTTTTTAAGCCTCAGATTCAGCAATTGGTGTAAAAACTGAATGAGAAATTTGTATCTTAGAAATAAGTTTTGCTTTTCCTTTGAGGCAAAAATGCCAATTTAATATCTGTCCTTGACTATGGCGATGCTATATACATACATTCATCTTTGCAATGTGCTGGATACTGTCTACCATGGAGCACTGAGGTTTATTACAAATCTTAAAGCCCTTACTCACTGGGTTTGATAGGCGGCCTTGTCCACCCATAGACTTAACTACTGACATATTGTTCTTTATAAGGTCATTGATCTGCTTCCATCTTACATACAGATCTGCATCCTTCAGAAAAGTATGGGAAGTTATTGCCTACACTCCCAGGACATATTCCTGCTTTCTGTCCCTAAAGCCTTTACACAACGAAGAAATAGCGTTTAAGTATGCTGCTCCCTCTGCTTTGAGTTGCATTGCATTACCTGCATCTTCAGGAGCTGGTTACACTGGATGCATTTAAAGTCATTCTATGACTGATGTTGTTGACTTGCAAGGAAAATTGATGAATACTTTTAATATTTTATGATTCTGTAATTTATTCTTCATGTGTGTGTGTTTTGTTAATTGTGTGGCTTATTGTCTGGGCTAGAACACTCTTGTAAAATAGATTTTTAATGAGTCATTTCCTTTAAATTCAATAAAGCCTCTGAATCACTCCAATAAACAAGGACAATATGCATTACCCAGTGAAAGACAATATGACACCTACATCTGTTTAAACACTCTGGAGAGAAACCCTGTCATTAGTGGCGCTGTAAGACAGTTTTCCATTATGCCAGCTGTCAAAAGCATTTCACTGTTGTGGCTTTTCACTGTGAAAAGCTGAGGAGTGGAGAAAGCATAACTTCTGGTACAAAGTTCACACTCGAGAGGAATGAGAAGTTAACAGATATGTTAGTAACATGCCAAGGATGTCTGTGGCATTGACAAGTGTCTCAAGTGTGTAGGATTACACGCACATTTCCATTTATATTGATTCCTCTTTCATGCCCGGACAACCAACAACACATTTTTTATACTACTGAGAGCCAGTGGAGTAAAAGCACTGCTACATGAGGGGTTGTTACTGATGGGAAATGTTGTCTCAATTCAGGGGCATTTTGTCTGGAAAGGAAATGACAATGATCCACAAAAAACCCTATCAAATTTGGGAATTATATTAGTCCAAAAAAGCAAAGGAATAATATCTAACTGGCTGATGACACTTTACATGAGCATGACACGATGTCTTTGGTCTTTGTTCTGTATAAAGGCTGCTTTGCTGTCTGCATTACCACACAGAAATACAAATTTAAATTCCCTCTTAACTATTTGTTTGTGGATCTGAAAACATACATTTCAGAAAAAAAAACAATAGCCAAGCTTTTCAAAGTTGGTTTTGTTCAGATTGCAGTGCCACCAATATTCTGTTCAATTACACACTAAATTTACACAGCAAGTACATTTAAGATCAGTGATTCATGCATAAGGAATTCTGGGGCTAAAAGAGATAAAAGGGGATAAGCAATATGAAGAAGCTAGTGTGCTGAGAGTGTTGACTTTTTGTGGTGTGACTGAAGTGGATAAAATTTGTAAGTGAAATCGGTCCTGCTTATGCAGCAGCAGTGAGAGGCGGCTGACTTTTCCAGAAGCAAACACTTTGTTCCCTCCGTTCAACCTGCGACTGATGCATGTTTTTATTTTCTATGGCTGCCTCGGACAAATGTGAAAGCGATATTACCAACGCCAAAACAGAAAAACAGCTTGAGGCATTTTCTGTGACCTATCCACTAAAATGTATTTATGATAATTACAAAATATGGATTATCAGAGCTGAGAAATGCATTTTAGATTCAACAAGAATAAGAGTCTACAGCGACGTGGGCAGCTGTGTGAAGCTGTACTTAGACACAGCGGTGCTTTAATCTAAAAATGCAACAGCATACTAAAATACTTATGATAATGCCAACATTATGGCAGGTGTGATTATTACCATGTTATCATCTTAGTTTGAGGTGTTACAATTAAAATTTGCTAATTAGCGCTAAACACAAAGTACAGCTGATGATGATGGGGATACACAAAGTTATTCATTCATCCTCAGGAGGACATTAATGTTTTCTAGCAAATTTCATGGCAATCCATCCATCAGTCGAGGACAACCACAACTGCCAATTTCATGGTGGTGCAAGAGGGGAAAATCTATTTTTATTTATATAGCCCAGTATCACAAATCACAAATTTGCCTCAAAGGGCTTTAAAATCTGCACTACAAATGATTCTATCATTAGATCCTCAAACCAAAATCATTAGGATTCATCATCTGTGAAATATGATTTTTTTTTTTTGTGAAATATGTGAATATTTTAATCTACTTGTGGCACTAGATGAAAATTCGGGCGTCACTAAAGTCATTAGGATTAGTCTAGGGACTATTAATATCTGTGCAAAATGTTATGGCGATCCATCCAATAGTTGTTGACATTATTCTTCCTGGACCATATACTGTTTATAAAGAGGGACATAGTGAAACCCATTGGTTTGCATTGGAGCTGGTTTGAAGCCCAGAGTTGCTGCTTGCGACCAGTGCCATATTTTCTGTTTGGAGCCAGTATCTTCAACATCAGGAGTACAGAGTGTTGTCTTTCACACTCTGAAAATACACCCTGCTACCTTAGACCAAAATAAACGTTCACTTACTGGTAACACTTGGGCTAAAAATAGCTACTTAAGCTAAATTGTACTAACTGCGCAGGTATCATAATCAAGTAACATTAAACTTACTGAAACATTGCTCGACAGCATCCTCTGATCATCTTGTTAGTGTAACTCCTTAATCATAAAGTAGTAAGCGCAGTAGAATTGTGTGTCTAGAAAAAAAAAAGTTTATTCTTTCAGAAGAAGCTCTGAAAGTCCAGGGTAGAGCAACAGGCAAAACTTTTAGAGCTGTCCATCAACGACCAAACAGCATACATCGAAGCTACTTAAGGAGCAATAATTTACTAAGTGACCATCAGCACACTTATTAGGGGCCCTGAATTGAGCAATTTAGACCATAATGACTAACTGAAGGAAAGCATCATTCAAAGTCAGGGATTTTCCAGAGTGGCTAGTGGCTGATGATGGCATTGAACTTTAAGGTATTTTCGCATTGGCTCCAGCCTTAACCCCTGGCAGCTGTAGCTTGCTCTGAACCAATAGAAAGACTGAGATCGCTATTCTCAGGATCATCCTGTTCTGAGGAAAAAATGTAATGTGATTTTTTTTTTTTAATCTCAGAACAAGAATATATGGAATTGCTGGAAGAGAGTGAGGAAGACGTCATTTGAAATTGTTGACCTTTACAGTGGATATGCTGTGCAGTCCAATTTACGGCTGTGGAAAATTACCACAAAAGGTCCTTAAAAAATATAGTCCAGTCACTTCTAAACTACTATGCTAAATTTATACATATTTAAGCTCTGCATGTTTATTTTAACAATATTAGTTGTACTTGTAATTAATAGTATTGGATAATGATGATAGATAAACGTGGAAGGATCGAACACCGGCTGTCCTACAGACATTAGATAATAAACCTGATGAAATGTGTGCATGCATTAGTTTCCAAGTGGGATATCCAGGGCTGAAATGTCCTTTGTTTCAGCAAAACTTGGAATTAAATTCAAATCCTGTTCCTGGTCACCTGATGAGGAGTTACTGTCATTAAAATGCAGACTGCACTATCTACCAGGAGAATTTTCATCGTTCATTATCACAGGCGAGTACAGAGGTTGCCTTGGACTTAACAATGGTTTCAGTTCTACCATAGTGTACTTTCAAATAGTAAAATGATTAAATCTACTTGCCTTTTAAATCTGAAATAGTTTTTTCATACACTGACCCATTTGGAGATCACTCGTTTGATATTGTTAAGGTCACTCTCTGTCTGACTAGCTGGTGGACCTTTCTGTGTAATTTCAGTAACTAATTGTTTTAGAGCAGACAAAAGTTAATATCTGGACAAACCTCAGCAGTCATACTCACCCAAGATTTACTGGGTCCTCATTGAGGTGCATATAGTGTGTCTTAATGACACATTCTTGCCCAAAATGAATGAATTAATCATTATACAAGTAAAGGGGCATAAGCAGAGCAAATTGTTCACTTAGAGCCCTTTTTTTCCCTCAGTCAAATGTTGCATTTAAAATACAGATTTATCCGTTTCTTAGATTGTACATCTAACTGTGAGAGAAATCTGAACTGCAGGGGCATTGTGCTCATACACTTACATTCATAAACATGCTGTGCAGCAGCAATTTGGAAAGGCATTCATTAAATGAAAGAGTTTAACACCAATCAAGTTACCATGACCAGTGGTTTGATATGTACAGAAGCAGAATAATTCCACAAGTACCATGTCATTATTTTATTATTTAATGTCCATTTAACAAATTAAAGTTTTGGATTTTTTAAATTAAACTTTAGTATTTCAACTAGTTGGTAAAACTTTAAAGAAATGCATTTATATTCTGCTTATGTAAGTGTCAGATGGCATACATACTGCAAGTGTTAATTCAACCACTTAAGATTTTGTTCAAAACAAAATATGGTTATGTCAGGAAATTGAATAATATTCATCTCTTTGGAAAAACACTCAAAGCAGAGCGGAGGTCACCCAGTGGCCCTGGCTGAAGGAGCGACAGATACCATACAGGAACAAAATTAAATGTAATTTTCAAACTGAAATAAGGAAGTGGAAATAATAACCTTGGGAGGTCATATCAGCTTTTATAATGAGAAAACTGAGTAACACCGTCTAAAGAAATACAATATTGTCAATTTAAATGTATGCATTTAATGTATCAATTCATTTCAAGTCAGCTAGAGGGTTCAGATACACAGCCAGCCCTACATTATGTCTATATATTACAGACAAGGAGGTCAGAATATCTCTCAGAGTAATTCATCTAGTTGAAAGGTACTTACTGACGATAGTAAGATACATACAAGATACAAGTCCATTTAAAGAATATCTATCAGAACAACCAGCGCCAGTAAACCTAATCCTGACAGATAAAGAAGTCATTTATGCCATTTTCTTGTCTGACATTTTGCCCTACATTACAACGTGCTGCTATAATTAACTAGTGTGAAGCATATATAATGATTTGATCACTGTCAGCAACTGGGAATTACATTAGCACACATCACATTATTACACATAAAAAGATATTCGGTGACCACCAACATTATAGTTAGCGAATGACAGTTAATGTCAGCATTAAGATTGACTTTGTTTTGTTTGATATTACTGGCACACATAAAACACTTTTTTTTTTCTAAAACGTACGTAAAACAAAGTAAATCTCCCAAACTGAAGGGAAAGATGGCGGACTATGTAATTCCATAACAAACGTTTTCTGTCCTGGAGCCAGCTAACAAAATATAACTACTTTCATTCTTCTAAACATAACTAAGACTAGCAGAACTCTAGATTGAAATAATAATTACAAGATTTTAACAGAAGGAGAGAAATATAAATCAATTATGTATACTAACTGCATATTTGTAGATTGACCAACCCTGAAAGGCTTGCAATTGCTGTGCAATTAAACTGTCCATGTTGTGAGACCACACATTACTAAACCAAAATAATAAGAGAGGGAGTAGACAGTAAGATTATGTTGTAGTTGCTAATGTTTTCTTCCTTGCTTAAAGCTGTGTGGGATGAGAAGGAGATTCATTTCTCTAGTCTGTGCGTAGGCCTCTCTGGGAGCGATAAGCATTTGCTCTCTATGAAAGCCTTATGTTAATTACAGGACGTGATTAGTAGCCTCAAGTTTTACTGGAAACCAAAGTCACTGACAACACAGTACTGTCTTGTCAGGCATAATAATGTGTAATGCTGAGTCCTATTCGTTTCAAAAAAATAAATAAAGAGAAGCAAAACTATAATGCCATGCATATCCATCATCTTTTTAATGCATTATTCATAGACAGACACCTCTCTGTTTACTTGCTATCAACATATTTGCAAATGTAATGTGTCACCATGCATATTGTCATGAACTAGCTCACAGTTCTGACAAAATTAAGGAGGGAGGACACACAAAAGGTTGTCAGTCAAAAAGTAGACTGTTTATTAAAGTAAACTATTTACAGAAAATAAGTAAATGAAATGTGGCGAAATCAGTAAATATCAGTTGAATGGTGAAATAAATCACACATTGAACAAACAACAACCAAGATCAGATGTGAGAGTTGAGAGAGAGTGAAACAGACTGAGCCAGCCAGCCTTCCAGACCAGATCCCCAGGTGAACCTCCTCACCACCGATGACCTGACTTGAAATGGGAAGAAGACACAACCAGGCCAAGCAGAGTAGAGGGTTATTATATATGGGGATGTAGGGAAAAGAAAAGGGACAAATGGATATTGGCTTTTGCTTTGTTTTAAATCTACGATTAGACATGGGATTAACCTGTGTTTTATTCTTAAGCACACAACTGGCAGACCACCTCCTTGCACATGTAAACCAAAACAAGATGAAAACTTTTCCCTTAGATTTTTTTTTCTTGTTGTTGTTTCAAAGTATGAAGGGGAAAAAGCCAAACTTCTACAATGGCTACATCGGTATGAAGCAGACCTCTTCAAAGGAGACGTGCTGGTGGAATGTGTTTTTCTTCTCTTCAAAAAGAGACACAGAAACCCGGTTTTCAAAGAGAGGAGGTTTTTTTGAACGATGCTGACGGGGAACAGGGATGGAGAGGGAGGCGATGGGATAATGAGAGCACTCCACCATTTACTCCTCCTTAATGGATAACCCCAAATCACACTGCTGTACAACTCATATGACTTATTCTGTCTCTTAATCTCATTTATTAATATTTCATAAAGCTGCATCCACTAAGCATTCATTGTGTTTGTATCACCCAAACATTTTTAACTGCAGAGGCTTGAGAGTTAATATTGTCCATATTTTTATGGCTGTTTACCAGTAAGTGACATATTAAATCACAACTAAGTATGTGTTGACAGGAAACGCATTTGAATAAAACACCATTATTGAATTTACATTATTGGTAAACTTAGCATAATGTACATTTCCGCATTAAAATGTCAAGAGAATTATGTCTTATTTACCATTTACTACTTTGCTTCTTTTTTTTAAAAATCGCTATTAACCTTGCATCAGTGACTCCACAACTTCTGTAGATGTTTTATATTAAAAGTTTGGGACTTACATTAAAAGCCTATCAGGAAAGGGAGGTATTATGAACTTTAAGCCACTTTATTGTGAAACATGAGTGCAGGAAGAGTTGAGCTTCATTGACTTCAGCCTTAGATAGAAATAGAAAAAAAGGGCCAAGTAGAAGCGATTGTAATTAATTAGTGAAAGAAAACAGTATTTTTGTTTAAAGGATACTAAGATAAGCACAGTTGTGAATATGTCATGTCAGTATTGTTTTGCCGATTGGAAATAAACATGTGGATATGTGCATCATTTACAGTTTGCAGGAATGAATATTGTTAAAATATGGACAAAGTCCTCCCGAGAAGAACAGCACAATGTCAGTCGTTATGTCAGTTTGCCCAAAAATAGTTAATCTTGAATGAGAGGTGCCATCTAGTGTCTGTAGCGATTATGAACCGGAGCAATGATGGTGACAGTTTTACTTCATTTGGAGAATATGGGGAAGATGGAGGCTTTAACCCAACAGTAGATTTGGCCATGTTGTTTCCCATTTCTCTTCCAACTATGAGTGGGGATAGTTAACAGACAAACTTTACCTCTGTAGTTAAAATTGTAGCCATGACAACACGGTTCCCTAACTTTAAGGAAGGAGTAATTTTAACCCACTCCACATATTTCTCTTACCTTAACAAGGTGATCATTTTAACCCAAATGATCGTCTTTCCCTTAAAACCTAACCAACTGGTTTTTGTGCCTAACCCTTACCAGACCAACCACAGCGTTGCAACATCATAAAACATCATTATTTTTCTTTTAATTATTATTTTTGGGGGGAATTTTGCCTTTATTGGACAGTTGGTGGCAGAGAGGCAGACAGGGAAAGAAGGGAAGAGAAATGGGCATGACATGAAACAATGGTCCCTCGTTGCATGTGCTGTAACTACTCAGCTACGAGGGCCCTCCATCACTATTTTGAACATTGATTTGTAACTGCACAGACAAATGATGTCGACCTGTTGATTACTGATTACTGATTAGAGCGCTAGATTAGAAAATGCTCCAATGTGTTATTCTTGAGTGCACATAATCAAATGTCAAACTTATCCGGTAATTTTAATTTGGAGAACTTATTGAAAATATGACAAATTATACTTATAAAACAGTTGAAATTAGGAATAAAAACCTGATTCATATAAAGGCGTCAGTGCAATTTACAGTACCTCATTTATTTCGTTCTGCCTCTATGCACCCAAGCCTTGACAGAGAGCAATCATCAGACATCTCAGCACATATAGCATTTAGAGCAGGGGTATTCAATTAAAATTCACTGAAGGCCAATTTGTGAAAATGGCCTCAAGTGAAGGTCTACATCATAATGTCCGTTTTACTTTTTATTACCTTAAAGTAAAATTGTAGTTACATCAGCATCTGTGTCTAGTGGGTAGATTGTAGACTGTCAAATAAATACAGTAGATTTCATTTATTAGTATTTACACTGAACTTGTGGGATAAAATGTAGACTATTTAAAAAAAGAATAACATAAATAAATTGTCTTATATCAAATAAAGATGGCATTTTAAAATCAAGTGCATCACAGAAAGCTTTTGATTGTGATTTTTAAATAAATAAATACATAAATGCTTACTTTTAGAAAACTAAAAAAATAATCCCTTTATACTTTTAAACTTCATTTAAACTTAAACAATAAACTTAATGACAAAACATCTAAACACATATGAACTCTTTTCTCCGTGTGTATCTCACTGACAGTCGAGTCACTTCGTGCATCCAAATGCATGAATTTGATTGGCTGATTAGCGTCACGTGAGAAGATTGGCTATGCCCAGTGGTTGCTCCACTTTTACCATAATTGCTGGAGAAGCTGTGCCTGTTAAAATTGAAACATGGCCCGCCTCTTAGTGACCTCTGATTTAGAGTATCAATTAACATCCCTTCATACTTAACTCCACACAAACTTGACCAGTTCTCCAAAAATAAACCCTGAGCTCCAGGAGTCAGACTCACAGTCACCACTTACAAATTCTGAAGGCAGGAATGACTGAACGCTTGATCCAGTCATATGGTTGATCTCTGAGATTCACACACACACACACACACACACACACACACACACACACACACACACACACACACACACACACACACACACACACACACACACACACACACACACACACACACACACACACACACCTCAGTCCTTCTCACTTTGTCTCTCATGACAGTGTGATTGTTATAGTGCTGTGGGAACACACTGAGTCTGTTATTATGATGCATGTTTCCAATAGCTGCACCTGCTCGGCCCTACAGCTTTTACCTGCTACTTAGTATGACTGTCACATTCCAAGTCTGTTTCAACCCTCGGCTGACTGCAGGGCTAGAAGAGTAATATTAAAGCAGCTATCTAAAGGTCTGCTCATGAACTAGAATCCGAAGTGACTCAAAAAGCATTTATTTGGATATTTGATAGACGGTGACCCTAAATGCTAGAGTCACAATTGTATAATCATTTCTTTATTACTTAAAAAAATAAAATAAAATAAACTAATTAGACTGCTTCGTCTCAGTTCAGTTTTTAAATATCCAGAAAGCTGCTGTCACACCGGTGTCAGCCAGCTCATACTTTGGCATTACAGCAGGATTTAAGGGGTGCATGCAGGGGAAAACATGTGCAGGTATGGGCTGGAAACAATAAAATGGTGAAATGCCAAAAGAGATTTGCAGCCAGAAATGAATGATGAATATTTGGCTGCAATTCTTTTCATATGGGATTTTATTGGGATTTGTTTTTCATTATTGCCTTGGTTGTTGACTTTCCAACCCCGTCTCTCTAGGTAGGAGTCATTTGTGGCACTTCGTACATGTTAGTGTGTGTGTGTGTGTGTGTGAGAGAGAGAGAGAGTGAGAAGAGAAAGAGAAGAGTGACAAAGAGAAAAGGTGAGTCTGTTTCTAAAATTAAAACCCATTCCTGCCAGATAGTTGAGAGCAGCACACACAGGTTCTTTGCCTTTGCTTCTTCCTCCTGGGTGAAAACAGTCCGTCTAATTAGACTTTCCCAGTATAATAGCATAACATAAGAAAAACCTATTGCTTTTTTGCTATTAGGAACCCAAATCATATGGCCAGTCAGGCAAACAATCATTTATATCTCATTGCCGATCAACGATTGGCATAAATATATAGAAAAAGTTAAAGAAATAGGGGCTGGTCAGTGTTTTCACAAACTGCTAAGCTAAAGTAACTAGCAGATCTGAATAGTATATAAACAACTAGTGATTAGTGAGAAAGTTGTGTGTTGAGAGTTGTGAGTGCTTGAGGAGAGCTAGTGTAAGTTCAAATGTATAGCTGGTAATTAGCCACAGTAATGAAGAATACCACTAAATGAATGGGGTTAAGAGGAACAAAACTCTATAAGTAACACAAGAATGCCAGGCACAACATCTGGGCAGAGATTACTGTGGCATTAAGAGACACTTTGAATTTGTTTTATTATTGCAGTGGTATATTATGTCACCATATACCTTGCAAGGTAGCTGCATTCACCTGAGAATCCATGTCGTCAGGCTTCAACTTGTGCGCTTGTGTCTGAGCCACCAGCGGGTCAGACTAATCAGCGTCATGAATCCAGCTGTCTCAGAAGGTATGACGGTGGTAGACGGTGGTAGACAGATGGTTCATCCAATCATCTGCCAAGTATTTTTTTTTGAAAGTGCTTTTTTCCCAAACATTTTTCATGGACGACATCTGGCATGTCAGGTTAGATAATCCTGACAAAAAATCACTTCAGGGAGAAAGACAGGTGAAGAAGTTTTACTTGGTTCCATGTTTCGACAAAAAGGGGAAAAGCCAGCTTTCTGCAGCAAGTGCTAGCAAGTTAGCTATTATAGGCTAACATTAAATTGGGATTTCCTTGGCTTTTCAGTATGTTCAATGTACCTTAACATCCACTACTTTGACTTTTCACATTATAACTGTTGACGTCATTCATTAACTAACCTGTGATGAAGTGTTTCATATCCCATAGTTTACCATTTTCATAATCTCTGGGGATATGCTGAAGACACAGATCTGTTCTTTTACTGTCCTTCACTCTTTTGGGGAGTTAAGTAAATCTGGACTTTCTTTATTTTCCTTTTTTTCTTACAAGCTTAATGTGACACAGCAGCTTTAAGCCATGTTGCCACTAGTTTTTCCAATTCAGCACCGGCACTTATACAATGCTTTCACCCTAAATAGGGCACAGTCGTTTTAATAACAGGGAAGTCACATACGCCTGCTCTGGTGTAATAGGGGGGCTGCACATGGGGAGCAGGAGATGATTTCCCTCAGTGATGAACCATTCACTGTCATATTGTCACTAAGTGAATTTCACTGTAGTAGCTACATTATTTGCACAGTGATCTTGTTTCATAAATATCGCTCCTCAAATATCACTCTGATTTATTGCACATTTCTGCATCTGTATCAGCATAAACATCCACAGACACTGATGTATCAGAGCAGTGAATGCGTAGGTTGAACCTTTGGATCCCATGGAATGAAAAATGTGTTGATATTGCCCAACACATTTTGTATTTGTTTGTTTTTTTATGGTCAGAAAAAGCTACACTGGCCTTAGTTAAATAAGCAATATTTATTCATTTCTTTAAGTGTTATGCAATATGGCCTTGGGCGAAGTCTGGAAACTTACTTAAAAGGCGAAATTTGTTCTTTGAATGGCTGAATAATAAAGGTTAACACTTTCTATGAAGCCCATGTCTATAATGCATTATATATATACTCATAATGCATTATAACATTATAATCTGCTGATAGCACTGTATAATTATAGTTATAAGCACTACAATAAAAGCAATACTTTCTGGTCACTCGCTGACATTTTTTACAAGAATCATAGTGTATTATAATCATGTAGTTGTAATTCAATATCAATATCCGTGAGTGCTTATAACTATAATTATACAGTGCTATAAGAAGATTATAATGCATTATAAGTATATTTATAAGGCATTATAGACATGTGCTCCATAAAAAGTGTTAATTAAGAATAATGAGCATCTGCAGTGAGAAAGAAAGGGTGTGCTGTGTCTGTAGTTTTGGCTTTGGTTTTGGACAATGAACAGTTTTCTTGCTCACATTCAACCGTATCACTATGAAGGAATTTTTAATATATCACACCATGTCTGGGTTTAAAAAAAAAAAAAAACTCTTCCTGGGTTGGCTGCACAGATTAAAACTATATGGTAATTACAGCATTTTCACATTTTTTTTGTGTAATATGCTTTCTTCTGACAGCTTGTGTTGGAATTCATTGAATAGGACAAATACTGTATATCAAAAGATTCATTTCAGGTTACAACAGTAACATGAGAATGAACAAAAGCTTGTAGCTGACTCATATCATGTGCCAGCATAAGAGAGAAAGTAAGTATCTCTGCCCTTTGCATCCCAGGCTTTTATGTCTGATGAAGGTGGTGAGTGCTTGAAAAATAAATTAAAAGTATAATTATAGAGCAAACCATGGTAATTATCACCACAGAGTAATGTCTGACTAATTAAAATTATATGATAGAGTTTAATTATACTTCGGCTGCAGAATTACAATATGATCTGGACATGGATCTAATAAAGGAAATGCAAACATTACTAAAACACCTTAATATATAACCAGCTGCTGTATTTAAGCTGCAGTCCTTTGGGAGCTGCAGCCACTGGATGTTTTGGGGGAGCGGGCTTGAGCTGCAGTAAAATATGCAAACCATCTGATGGCAATAACTGATGCTATCAGAGCTGTCTGTGCGCCCATCCATGCGACGTGGATTACTCCTCACACATTTCCAACTGATTGTGACTGATTGAGCTGCTCGCCTCCAACATTTCTCAAGCATAAACTCTGAATAATGTCCGCCTTTCCCTCACACTGGAACATCCTGCTCTGACTGTAAAGCAAACATATATGCAAGTCTGATTAATCAAATCATGTAATCTGTTGAGCTGTTTGACACATTTACATCTAGTTTTCATGACCAGTTGAATTATGAATTGACTATGAATGTTAATAGTAGCTTTGATTTTCCTCCTCACATCCAGTCTTTTTTTTCTGTTTCATAGATAGTAATTGTTCTTTGAGGTTTAAAACTGCTTGTGTAGAGGATTTGTGCACTGTATGTGCAAGTCAGCAATATCTTCAATTTAATTACTTTTAAAGGGGTTTTTAATGGCTGTGAGTGTTCTGAAATATGGATTAGGATCAAGATCACATGACAAAATGGCCAATCAGAATAAAGGGTTGAATTGGTTAAAGCTTCATTGACAGATGGCCACTTGAGGCAGCATAAACAGGCTGTGAACGCAACACTGTAATATAACATTTTCAGCTAACAGTTGCTTATTTATTAAGTTGATAAGTTTCTCATCCTGTGAGACTTTAATATCCATGCCTGCTACCCTGACGACCCCCCTGGGCCTGGAGCTCTTAAACCTTATTGAGTATTTAACATATCACATGCTCTGATGCGCCCCTTTGCAGTTTCCCCCTGCTTATTCAATCCAATTTCTCCTTCCTCTCTGACTGATATGATAATGAAAATGAAAACCTCAACTTGTCCTTTAGATATTATTCCTGTAAAAATTCTAAAGGATATTTTCACTGCAGTGTTCATCTCTCTTTAAAACTGCTTTAAAACTTTGAAAAAAGTAGTCTCTTAACCTTGACAATGTTAGGTCTATTCCTAAGCTCCCATTAAATATTTTATTTATTTATGAGAAATTCAAATCTGGTTTTAGAAAAAAAATCATAGTACTGAAACTGCTCTTTTCAAAGTCATTAATGACTTACTGCTGGCAGCTGATGCTGGGCAACAGTGACTTCTTGTTCTGGACCAAACTGCCACATTCAGTACCATTAAATGTGATATTCTCTTGCATTGTCTTGAAAACTGGGTGGGTCTCAGTGGTACTACTCTGAAATACTTCATGCCCTACCTAAAAGACAGAGGCTTCTGTATTGGTTTCACTGATTCTAGTTCAGCTACAACAAGATTTCACTGTGGGGTGCCCCAAGGCTCAGTGCTAGGTCCAGTCCTCTTTTCTATCTACATGCTCCCTCTAAGCTACCGCATGCCCATACTGAGTTTCCGTTTTAACACAGATGATGCTCAGATCTATCAAAACTGTCACCATGAAAACAACTATCACAACAATGCCAACCTGCTAAATTGTCACAAAATGTCCTGCTAATGTTAATCATATGTCAAGATAGCACAAGCAACCACATTTTGAACATTCTTGGTTCACCGTCTCATTGCAGAAATCAGCATTGCAGAAATCTTGGTGTCATTTTAATTTAATGGTGCAATACTGTTTTTATCAACTCGGAAAACATTTGAGGTTTAGATGATTTCTTTCTGCCAAAAAACTAAAAACTGTCACACTTTCATAACCAGTTGATTGGACTACTGTAATTCCTCGCTCTTTCGCATCAGCGAAAAAAACCCCTCTCCTGCCTACAGCTTCATCCAAAACTCAAAGCTGCCAGAAGTTAAACTCGGTCTAGGAAACATGATCACATTTCACTGATCCTGGCTTCCTCTACACTGGCTACCTGTTGTTTGTAGAATAGATTGGAAGACTTTATTGATTACCTACAAAGCCCTGACAGGCCTTGCCCCGGGCTATTCATCAGATCTGTTATTGACCTGTGTCCCTGCCTGCTCCCTGTGTGTCTCCTCTTGTTGTTCCATGGTTTAGATTGATACATAAAGAGGACAGAGCCTTTGCAGTAAGTGCTCCTAGACTTGTCTCATCTTTTAAATCACTGTTAAATACCCACTTGTTTGAAATAGAGTTTCAGTGATCTTATATTTTATGGCATTTTGTTCATTTTCCTTTATTTGTTTTTGTTTTTATAATATAAAAATGCTTTTATTGTTTAGCACTGTGTTTTGAAAAGTGCTGTATAAATAAAGTTATTATTATATTACATCCAAGAGTTACAGAGCAATGTTATCATTCAACTCCTGAGGGAAATATCTAGCTATTTAGCTGCTAAATGCTTCACTATGTTTGCCAACTAATCTACAGTTAACTGTCTCTGTTTACTGTTTGGTGCTGAGCAGGAAGTGTACAGTGGGTTTTTTAGAGCTAAAGCTGCCTGCTGCAGCCGAAAACAACACTATGAGAGTGACTCAAAACAGTAAAGCTGCTGCCAAACAGCTAAACAATTAGCTCAAACCCTCTATAAAGCCTCACACAACTAAGGGAAGCTGCAGAGTCAATAATAATTCTCTGTAGGTTCATCACTATAGCAACCACCAACACATTACACATTTGATACTTTGTTATATTAAACCAATATTAATTGTCGTTTTAAGAAAACCGTGTCCCTCTTTGACTTGTGTTTCTGAATCTGTTCCAGAGTAACAGACAACGTGTGTCAGCTTGGTTTAGTTAATTGTAGTGACTAGTTAAGCATGCAGCTCCTGTCATTTACAAAGTACATGAAGACAGACATTAGGAAGTTGCAATTTAATGTGTAATGAGGAAGAAAAATCACTGAATCGGAAGATGAATCTTCCTATTGCTACTTTCTCGTGGTTACCAACTCTTTTGTGCACTTCATAAAGAACAATGTAACAGAAACCCAGAGGTAATGTTGATACCTATTCTCTTGTATACTAAGTAAGGCGACCACTGTGGCAGAAACTTGCTGTTTTCTCACTGAATGGCTGGGTGTTGAATCAAAACACTTTGACTGTTAAGCCTCATGTGGAGCCATTCAGCCTCTGAAAAACCACGCCTGAACCTGGCTGCCATTGTGATTATCACTGACTACCATGAATGTTGTGTTAACAAACAGCTCATTGTTCCTCCGGCTGAATAAAAATAAAGCACTAACCAGCTTTTAAATTGATATTATTATACACCTACACACTTGCAAACAGCTGACCTTTTACCTGTTCTGTTGAGTAGTATGTGCACCACTCAACATTCATTACATTCTACCGACTGACTGAAATGTTAATTGCAACACAAAAAAACACCCAGCTTCCTGGATTGAAGGGTAAACATATCAACAAACTGTGAGTAATCGGTGGTGTCTGATGTCGGATGCATTGTGTTTTGCCAAAAAAGCTCAGACCAGGATAATGGTTAGTAGTCTAAATAACAAAATTCTCTTGTCAATTGAGATGTATAACTTGAGTCCCTCTCCTGTGGAGTACAGTAACAAAAGGGTCCATTAATAAAACACATAAAAAACATACCTGAGATAAGCTAACAAACAACTGTTATTGTAACTGTAATTCAATGACCACAATGCTGCTTAAGTGTCCTGTGGAGTACAATAGCAAAAGGGGGAAGACATCATTTATAGGGGGTTATGGTAAATGGTAAATGGATTGTACTTATATAGCGCTTTTCTAGTCATTATGACCACTCAAAGCGCTTTTACACTACATCTCATTCATCCATTCACACACATTCATACACTGATGGCAGGGGCTACCACGCAGGGTGCCAACCTGATCATCAGAGGGAAACTAGCCATTCATACCCATTCATACACCGTTGGCACAGCAACGGGAGCAATTTGGGGTTAAGTGTCTTGCCCTACCGCTCTACCTCATGAGCCACAGTAATAGAACATATTACTAATGAATATTTAACTCTGTTATACATATATTTTGCTGCTGTATAATTGACTCTGTTACACTGGTATTCAGTTTGCAACACTAAAAAGTGGCAAACAAAAGGTTGAGTTGGAGGGTTTGACTATTCTTGTTTGTGTGTTTGTGCGGATATATTCTGCAGCAGGTGCAGAACGGATCCCTGCATCTAATTTATTATATATACTATATGTACACATCAGACTAGCTCATATTTTTTTCATCTTTGAAAAGTGCTAAGTGTTACAGTTTTTACAAAGCTCTCACCAGTTCTCTTCAGATGTACTGTGTGCCAAGCCATTATCTGTGCTGCAGTGTTAACTGGCTGTAGAGATGAAAAATACATCTACAATTAGATAACTGTTCACAACCTGCTCTCATCCCAGGTCATCAAATACTGAGGCTTTGTCACACCCCACATTGGTTGGACTCCTGATTTGTTCATAGTTCAGAGAGTTCAGAGAGTGGTAGAAATGTTACTCCGCTCGCGTTTCCCATTAGGGAGAACATCTTTCCGGATCCCAGTGGTGTCCTGTATTTTCAGGCAATTGCTGTGAGCTGACCTGGTTTAGCTCTCCCTCAGAGAGGAAATGTCAGCTCCAAAAAGGCTGGAGGGAACAAAAGCTCAGTTTGTTAGGTCCCCTTGATGAATTTGTGATGACTGTACTCTCTCTGTGCACAAGGTTATTAATATTAATATCCAGAGGTGTAGCTCAACATCGATGCAGACAGCCTAAAACAGAGCTTGTGTGTCTGTTAAATTAAGTATGATAATCATTTTGTAATATTAATATATCTGATGATTAATTATGATACTTTTTTAGCAATGTCAATCAGTCGGTTGGTCCGGCACTTTGGCTCAGACTGACATATCTTAACAACATTGAGATGGATTGCCATGAAATATTGTACATCTATGGTTCCCAGAGGATGAATCCTACTTATACTTAACTTATTCATGGTGGCAGGACTAATTTAAGTTTTAAGTATAAGTAGATACATTTTTACTTCCAGTGAAATAGCTCAACATCTACAGGACAGACTGGTACAAAATTTTGTGGAGACATATATGGTGTCCAGAGGATGAATCCCAATAGCTCCTCTGACTTTTTCCTCTAGCACCCCCATAAGATATGGTGATGACTTTGAGTGAAATATCTCAACATATTTTGGATGGATTGCCATTAACTTTGGTACAGACATCTGTGTTCCCCTCAGGATGAATCCTAATAACTTTGGTGATGGCATGACTTTTCATCTAGTTCCATTATCAGTTTGTCCATTATTTTAGTTTATGACTAAACAGTCTGCAAAACTATAGACTGTAATTGACTGTCATTATGAGCATGTTAGTATGCTGATGTTAGCATTAAGCTTAAGGGCAGGCAAATCATGCACATTTCCAGCCACTGTATTTTTTCTGGGGATACACTGGTTTATCTTTGCATGATTTTCAGTTAAAAAAAGTTCCTTGTTTAACTTATACTGGCCTTTTATACAGCCTGTGTCTGAAACAGGCCTTTTTAGCGCTACTGTCTCTTTAAGCCTCCCCTTCCCAGTGTGCTCACTCTGTTCTGATTGGTTAACTTCTAAAAGCTGTGTTTCACCCGACTTCCAACAGCTTTGGAGGCCACGCAACAGTAGTAGTAGGATTTCACTTATACAAAATGTCAACTTCTCAAACATATCTGTACATGTTTGAGCCAAAAAATCTGATATGCAATATGCGAGTGGACAGTAGCTGTTAAAGAAGCTCCAAAGAGACCAAATCATGAGCGTAGCCTGAATTGTTGTTGTACTGGTTGCATAAACAGCATAATAATGATGACAAGATAAACAAGATAGACACAAATATGCTTAAAACGTACACCATAGTTAACTGCATCATTAAAAAGAAGTTGGCAGGAGCGCACTTTCCAAACACATTGTCACGAAACTCAACATCAGCATTTAGTGTATAACAAAATCACAATTAGAACTCTGTGCGTTGAGCCTCTTAATGGCAGGATTTTATTCAGAAACTTCCTGTGCTTGAGGGGAACAAATAAAGGCACCTTGTCTGGTGTCAGGAGCACACAATCCAGAACAAAAACTGAATAACGAGTTGTTTTTGTGATTTTTCGATGGGTTCATATTAGACTAAAGAACAAGGAAAAAATGCTTTCAACCCACATTATCTGCGACACTGTTTAACAGCAGAGTTTCTCGTCAATTTATGTGATGACTGCTCTGTATGATGATGTAACATCTATTTTACAGAGAGAAAGAATTGCACCTAAGGTACAAACACTCCTCCCTTTTGATGTTCCCACATTCGAAGATGATGATACCCCGTGACACACTGGTAAACAAATTCAGGGGTTGTTTATGAACAGCGAGATTAAGCTAAACTAAATCCACGGCCTCCTCAAAATGCAGATCTATTGAAACTTTATGTAAAGTTGAGTGCTCCTTCCTACGCATCCTAGGATGGAGGACTGGAGGCTTTTTTTTCATTCATGGCCACACCCCTAATTAGACACTAAATATGTGTTGTTCACTCTCAAATTACATATGTTTTCTATAGTGCAGATGAGGATAGTGCAGATGTTGTGTCATCAGTATTTCTTCCTAAAAAGTTGATGGTGTGGTCTGAGTTGGTTGAAGTGCAGTTTGTCTTCTATGATTCATTATTCACAGAGGACAGCACAAACATATGTTTATACAACTGTATGACATATGAATAGATTATAAGAAGACAACAGAACTAAGAGTGTAACGCCACACAAGCGGCTTTGTGGCCCAGAAGTGCTTAGAGCTAACATGTTTACAGTGACAATGCTAACATGCTGATGTTCAGCAAGTATAATGCTTACCATGTTCACCCTCATATTCTAGTGTGTTGGCAGTTTAGCATTTGCTGATTAGCACTATACTCAAACTACATGCTGTAGCTGATGTCAGTGTACTTTTGCAGGTTGGTTACTGTTGCTGAAATCCATCCTGAGGGTGGACATGAATTCATGTATTTAATTTCATGGTAATATTCACGTTTTGTCCTCCAGAAATGTGAATATTAGCATGCTGGTGATGATGGAGGAAAAGTCACCAAAGTCATTAGAATACATTGCTGGAGATAAATATTATTATTTTAGTTTTAGACACTTAGATCTTTTTAAATCATGGCTACTGATTGCTGGTTGGCTATTAGAGACGTTATCAAAATGAAATAAAATATACTAATCAATACTAAAATCGAAAATGATAATTTGACTCTCATACTAGAATGAGAAAATGTCTTTAAATTTGCATTACTGCTGTTTATTTGTTTTTGCTTTTCTCTCATTCTGGATCCATAATTAATTGTTTTTCTACATGTGTTTATGAGATATAGAAATAAACCAAACATTTAATTCCTGATGGACTCAGTTTGGGCTATACTTATTCCCATTGCAAACAATGTTCCCCCAAAGTCAACTGAACTTCAAAATAACACAGTTGTTTTTGAATTGTATTTTTTATGACCATGCTGAAATTGTAAATTATACTGTGGTCTGAAATGATAAAGTACAAGCTGTGCTGTTTTTCTGAGATTATAAGCATGTTGATATTTTTGTGTTTTCCTAGGCAGAACAGGACGGCTGCTGAGTAAACGAAATGATTATGCCCAACACATCCCAAAGCTATTCCTTTCCATCTGCTAATAACTGTTATTTGTTCTGTGACAAGGCAATTATGACGTGTGGCCCTTTTGCTTGTCAGTGATTGTTCATCAGCCTCGGTATTTGTCTTCTTGAGTTAGTAATAAGAAGGAGCTGTAATGCCATTAGCACACTCTTATCAGAAAGCAGACGGCACAGAACAGATAAATCTGCAATGTTCGTGTCCTTTTTCTTCTGGCCTGTTTCCCACTTCTGTCTCTATTCTTCCTCTGTTCTGTGTCGCCCACTCATAATTGCCATCAGGTTAGAGAGCCATCACGGCGCCAAATCCCAATAACACCGGTCAATTGCCTGTCTGATAGACCAGGCACTCCCTTTCTTGCATTACAATTCTGATGCTGGACTGATGCCCACAATCACAGCCTGCAATGACAGACTCAGGTGTACAATACAGAATCAAATATCTACAGTTCCTACTATATCTTCCAAATCTTAGGTTGACTTGAGCTTAATATACAATATATTGTGGAATTCTTTGTGGTGGCACTTTATACATAGAGCAGGTCTAAACCATACTCTTCAGGTTTAATTTTAAAGAGACCCAACAATCCCACATTAGCAAGCACTTGGCGACAGTGGCAAGGAAAAACTCCCCCTTTCATAACTGCCTACCAACAACAACAACACGGTAAAACAAAATATGCTCCATCATGTAGAATATTACTTAATCAGATGGATACAGGCAGAGTTTTCGTAAGTAGGCATGCTGTTTAAAATAAACTGTCTAATTCAATAAGACCAATAGTAAATGACAATAGTAAGGAAGTAGCAGTTAGCAGTATTGTTTTAGAAAGTGCTAATTTATGCTGATTTTGATTTTGAGAGGCTCAAAGCACAACAAGCACATATATTTAAATCTAAATGGTGGAATAATGTAAATCCACATGGACACTAATATAACACAGTGTAGTGCCAGTGAATCTGACTGTACTTTAGAGAGAAAAAAGGCCCGCCAACGGAGAAGAGACACCACATGAGTACTGCCCAGAGAGAGTATTAGAGAACATTTCGAGGAGCTTCCATAAGAACTGTGCCAGAAGTTTATATTTTAAGACACACTGAGTTAACTTTTCTTTTTAACATTTTATTGGTTGTAAGGCCGGAGGATTGCTTTGATGACGGTGTACCCATTTTTGGGATTAATCTGATATAAGTTAGCATAGCAAGCAAGCAATAGCAATAAGCAAGTGTAAATGTCATTATTGTGTACATAATGAATACCATAAATTAGTTGGAGAGGTGTTAAGGAGTATCAAGCTACAGGATAATAAAGGAAACACTGAAAACACACAGTGTCTCATTAGATCTCATTACTTGCTCATGTTTCTCATTATCACCTATTGTGTTATACAGTTCAGAGAGAGATGCAGCTGCCTTATTTAAGTGTTGCCGAGGCAACAAGTGGATGCTTTGCAGCTGCTCTAAAGGCACAGCTGGAGCTGATGTGTAGTTCCTCAAAAGTGGGGCTGTTGAATACTATAAAAAAGTGTGACTGGTCAGCTTGGGCTACACATGTTTTCTATTACATGTTTCAACACATTATTCAGAATGAAGATAATATGGAGAGGGTTATAAACAATTCAAGGTGTACATTTATATTCTGGACCAGGAATATCACATGAATTACCGTTACAAAAAAACTCATTTTTTATCGTATACCTGTCCTTTATGCAGCCCCTCAGTTCAGCCTGTCTCTTTAAGGTCCCCCTCCTGATGAACCCACTCTGTTCTGATTGGCCAGCTCCCACAAGCTGCACTTTGGAAGACATCCAGCGAATCATGAGGCAACGTAAACAAAAACGCAGGATTTCACTCGTCTCGTTCTTTACTAAAAATGGAAACTTATCAAATACATCCAAATGTGTTCAGAAATATACAAATGAACAATGTGAACAACCTTAGCAACAAAGTCATAAGGAGGAGAAAGTAGAAGTAACTTTGCAAATGGAGCAGACTGAGGCCCTGTCTTTTAACTTTCAGGGGTATTTTAACAAATGTTCAGTTTGGAACTTTAACCATGTTTAAAATAGATATCCAACGTCAAGTATAAAACCCACAGAAAATGAAGCATGACTTTTTACCCTTTAAGAAATGCAAACTTATCTCCTTTCCAGTGACACTAGGGAAATTTAAATGTTGTGATCAAGCAAAGTAATTTGCAGTCCAACTGTGCTCAGTCATGAAGTGAATGAATAAATATTACATTGATTAGTTTTGAGTCTTTTTATATAATGATTATGCAAGTCAGTAATTATCTCCTTTTTTAAAAGGTCTGCAAAAATGTATATTTTTATTTATTCTCTCCAGCCGGGACATTTTCAATGCTTCCCCACAGTCATTCTCTGTCGCAAATGAAACACTTAAAAATAGTCACAGCAGATTCATTATAAATGCATGTGGCTCAATTATGTACAACACATCCATCTCTATTTGCATTGGTCCTGCAACAGTCAACAGGTTAAAGCCTATACAATATTAATCATTTTCTTTGCAGAAGCATCTATGGTCGAAGCTTAAATCCAGCTTAAATCCAACATACAGCACCTCATATACAGCATCCAGAGCTGCAGACCTCCCCCAGATAACGTGCAGTGTCAGGAAAGCTCAGTGTTATTATGCATGAAACTTGATTTGTTCCGTTGAAACTAAAAAATAAAAAATAAAAAGATTTTGAAATGTACTTTAGCTTAATAAAACATTTACTGGCCACTCTTGTATTGTCTGTTAAAACTCATTTTGAGTCTGTTAAAAAGTTCATTACAACCCCCCCTTGTGTTTTTCCTTTTACATGAAAGCTGAAGGTCGACAATGAATACTTGAGGAACAGTGTTACATATATAAAATCAGTTATTATTTAGTTGATAAAAATGTCAGCATCAATTTGTCACTTAAAATAATATCTGTGTAATAAAGTATACATACGTACTGTAGAATATTCTGTGTTGTAAAATTTATATTTAGTAAGTTTGGAAGAACTGCATGTTGAATCCACATTTAACCTATGCAGGGCATATTTTATATATATTGTTGAGAGGGAAAAAAATATTTAACTAGAAACAAATCCTATTCCAAAGATGTACATACCATTATTCCTCCTGTAGAGTAAGTAGAAACACTACTTCACCCTGTTGGATGAAAGCCACATTAGAGACTCATGAATTGGATATTTCAGCATATAGAGCATGTTGGGCTTTGTTGGTACCATTTTAATGATCTTGAAAGCCAATGGGGAGTGGTCTCAGTTTACAGCGCAGGGCAGCATTTAAATGAATGAAGGCAGGCGACACCATAACTCATTCTCGTTATGTAACGCGCAGCACTTTGATACTAAGCACAATGTTGTGTAGATATACATGCAACATGACAAAAGCAGTGGATTGAAGAACTTTTGTTTGGATTTGTGAATATCAAAGAGGAGTGCTATGCAAATTGTATTCATACAGACGTGAGAGGAAGTTGTAACAGATGTTGACTCTGAGTTGGAGTTTTAAAAAAAAAACATCAGCTTTTTACTACATAAGCTTTATTTCAAAGCTTTGCCTGCATTTCAAACTGGAGGTCAGCTCCATGAAAAAAATATTGAAGTTGTTATATTCATTTCCAGTCTTTACATATAAATTTATTCAGAGAAAATATATTTTAAATGGAGTAAATAAAGAGCTTTGAATTGAACTGAACTACATATAAACTTCACTGCATCCCTCTTCAGTTGCATGTCTTTGTTTGCCCTGTGCCACAGCTCAGTTGGTATTTCAGTGTTTTTCTTTTCCATTATCTTTGCTGCACTTGACTGAAGTGACAGATTTTCTAAACTGTTCAGTCAGAGATGATATATATGATGAATTTGTCTTTCTACAGTGTGTAAATAGTGCTGTACATCAATTCTGCACTATCATCACGAGCATATGGTACTTGTAGGAGGTAATCAAGGTAATCAATCACTGAAGTGTCAAAACACATTCAGGATACTCTTAAGTGATCCTTTATACGTATGCTTTAATCATAGAGTATATCTGTCAAGATGGACGTAGTGAGGTGTGACACCACCTGTTGGTTTACATTGAAGCCAGTTTGAAGCCGAGAGTTGCTGCTTATGGTCACAACACCTTTTCCTTTGGAGCAGGGACCTTGCACATAAAGAGTGCAGGTTGGAAAGACGCCCTGCTACCTCGGAGAGAAGTGAATGCTAGCTTAAGCTGGAGATATTCTTGCTTTTTTTTTTGACTGATGGATGCATTGTGATAATTTCTGAGGATGTGCACAACCAACAGACCGAACAGATGCAGGGTATGCAAAACATTCATCATGCAAACACATGGTTAAAAATCAGTTACTCTGAACACCAAGTGGTGCACATTTGAGCCAATGTTAGCTACTTTAGCTAAATTGTGCTCACAGGGCAGTTATTGTAATCAAGCAACATTAAACTTAGCTAGTAGACAAAGCTAGAATAAGTCTTAAGTTCTTATTTATGGAGCAACATGACAACCAGCACACACATCAGAAGGTCTGAATTTGAAAAAAGTGGGAGGAAAAATGGATTTTCTAGTCTTTTTCGAATGAAGTTGATGCTTTTTTAATGGGCGTCAATTGGAGCCTAGGGTTTTTGGAGCCATTAAGTTGTGGCTATCAATGGCATTTCACTTAAAGGTATGTCAGCTTTGGATTTGGCTTCGGCTGCAAGCTGTGGTACTTGCCGCTTTTATGCACCATACAGGCACGTACCATGAAACTGAAAGAGTTTCTCACACTGTCTTCTAAAATAAATGAGCAAATAAACATCAGTATCAGTTGTTAACATGTGTGTTACTAAAAGCACAGTTGTGAACATTTAGTACAAAACAGTGTAATCTAGATCAATTAAATCTCAGTTAAGTATGACAGAGAAGAACTGAGTGTGGAGCATCCAAAAATAGTTGCATAGCTTAGTTATTCCATCGTTTTTTCATTATTCCAACATATTTGTTTTCTGGTGTGTAATTACCATTACAAGTCCTAAATGTTTTGCTTGTTTGTTTTGCTGTTGTCAAACTGTCTGAAGCAAATGTGCAATGACTCTTAAATGAGACCACCAGCAGTTATTAATCCTGATTTGCCCACCGCTGTTGCACAAGCCCCCCCAAAACAGCTTATGCTTATGCCCTCAGCTTACCACTGATTACTGAAATAATTGATACGATTTTTTTCTTGAGAAAATAGTTTCATTCTACCCATAAGCAGAAAAAACGGACGGTCGTCTCTGCAGGATGTGTACGCAGTTTGTCATGCTCTGATAGTTGCTCAGTGTTCTGTTAAATATAAGTTTCTCTCAGTAATATGATGGAGTCAAGAAATTGATTTGCTTCCTATTTAATCCAATACGGAGAAGACTGATAGTGAGCTTTAACAAT
This sequence comes from Scomber scombrus, assembly GCF_963691925.1. Taxonomy (NCBI): domain Eukaryota; kingdom Metazoa; phylum Chordata; class Actinopteri; order Scombriformes; family Scombridae; genus Scomber; species Scomber scombrus. Next base: position 7,138,149 of record NC_084987.1, read on the forward strand.
TAAAGCAATTTCAAGGGAATGAGGTGAAACAAAGAGTTTGTTTTTCTTTACTGAGTTCAGATTGTATTGAGACAGCTTCACTAGTTGATGTCACATTCACTGGCATGTTGTCACCTGGCATAAGAAGTAAAAAAGAAAAGAAAAAATCTAGCTCAGGCACATGATTCAGGATCTGGAGAAGTAGAAGACAGAAAAACTACAAAACAAAGACAGTAGTAACCAAGGTTACTGGTGGTGGATGAAAGTTTTTCCTCTGCCCCATCTGTACCTTGGATTGTTAGCACATTTATATCTGAAAATAGCTGATCTGATGTAACATGATTGAACTCTTTGACCATCATCACAGTGCTCCTCAGTTGTTAAAGGAAAACATACAGTATTTTACTGCAATGCAATCACACTTTATATATCTGCTGTCTCCAGGGGGGGCGGGGGGTACATTTATTTCCTTAGCTCCTGACTAAATGACAGCTATGGGGATGTTTAAAAAAATGTTCAAATTTGAACAAAATGTTTCAAACGAACAGAATATTAATTAATCCCTGACAAAAACCACTCTGCCTTAAACCAATTTTTTTTATTTTTTTTATCCAATGGCACCAGTAATTTTCATGTGATGACATATTTTTGAAAGATTTTTCTATTTTGTTCAGTTTTAAAATTCCTCATTACAATGTATAATCACAATGTTTAAGGCACTTCTTTTGGAGACTTTTTAAAAAGAAATGAGCCAATGCATGCAGTTGTGTCATCCTAAAAAGCCCTACTTTTTGTATGATGATACGAAATGAGGAGTTGATTAGTGTTGTACTGTATCCACTGTGAGCAATACCAAACCCCGACTTCAATTAGGTGTACTAAATGTACAAAAGAACAAACATTTGTACCTTGCTACAGATCCGATCTTTGTAATCAAATGTAATTTGCGCAGGACGTAATTTTGGTACTCTCATTGGATGATGACTTTGTGCCATTAAAATGAGCAGTGTGTCTGTCAAATTAGACGCTGCAGATGCCCATTTCCTTGTCTGCCTGTCTTTATGTGGTTGTGCAGGTATAATCAACTGACAGATAAATGCACTATTAAGCCTAATAGTAGCTGTGAATCAAATATATTGGTACAAAGTGTGAGAAAGTCTTCCTGAAGTATAAACTCTGCCTGGAACTGTTGTTTGTGCATCCCAATAAATACATACAAACAGCATAGAAGCATGAGTGTACCTCTTCCTTGGAAATCAGTCACCCTGTCATCATGGTTACAAGTGTTATTGATTTAAGTCTGATGACCAAGTTTTCCTAAAAACACCCTCAACAAATGATGTGTATTTGATGGGGTGATGCTGCAGTAACACTTTGTCTTATTTGAGATTAATTAAGTGTTGTCTTGGCTTGATTGGGAAATGTGAACAGAGGCTCACAGCAGCTCAAAACAGCCCCAAGCAAGGCTGAGTTGGCACGCTGAGTAGTTTTATGAGGCCAGGATTTTTTTTTTCTTTTCTTAAGATAGTTTTTTGAACAACTGGCTGCTTGTCTGAGTAAATTATTATTATAAGTCAGATCAGCATCCAGAGGAAGAAAAAAAAACAAAAACACAACCACATTTAGTGCATTGGCGAAAAATGAACTGAAAATGCAAATTTGAATGTTATTTGGCTCACGAATGAGAAAACATGTTGGCAGAATGTTGTCCTGTTGTCAGAGACACCAGGCAGAGATGAAGCCCAGTCACCAGCCACCGTTTTTCATACACAATTCAAGAGAGAGAGAGGAAATAGTTAACGTTGCTTCCAGTAAAATTTTAAAGTTCATGATTACTTTATTGCACAATTACCATCAGTCAATTGGTTGTTAAGAAAATGGCATACTCTCACAGGCAATATGGCAGTATTGAGACAAAACAAAGCTTTGATCAGTCTGCTTTAAGGCTCCATCGCCTGCCACTGGTTTACAGCATCATGTGGGTTTGGAGCACATGTTTCTGCTTTACTGACTTATTTCCAGGTGAAATAGAGAGAAATCCATCCTCTGAATAAGCTCCCTGAAATCACCATGATCCATCAAGATTGTTGTTGCTGCTGTTTTTCCACATTACACAGCGTCAGTTTCATTCACAAAGACATAGCACCAAGCTATACTGTAATTACAGTTCTCTGCACCTGCTAAACCTAGTGCAGATTATCTTTTTTTACTTGTATGTCTGTGCTTTTCAGGTAAAAAGGAAGGAATGATTGTCAGCAGTATTGGCCTGATTTGGTTGTACTTGGTCAATACCCATTACCAACCTGTACTTAGCAGCTTTCTGGATGAAAGTAGAAACACTTTTAATCAAGTTCAGCATGTAGAGAAACCTGCAATTATCATGGTTACCATGGGTCTTTTATACCCCCCAAAATTGCATATGAAATATTTGTTTTATGTAATGACATAAAAGGTATAAAAGGTGTTATTTTGCGACGTTTTGTACAGTGATGACAGCTTCTTTTTTTCTTTTTCTTTTTTTATGAGGGAGATGTGAGATTTTTAAAGACAGTGTTCACTCATTTTGACAGGCTGGAATACATTTTCACATTTCTCTTCTCACTCCGCTGTTATGGAAAACAACAATATCTTCATGATGTGCCACTTCTAAATGTTTTGTGTAATTAATTGCAGTAAAAAAAAAAACAGACCAGTTTTAATGAATCTTATTCTCCTGTATTGAAGCACTACTTTTGTGTCTGATTTTACCATCAGCATGATTTTTGGTATGATCTCTTTCACAGTGACTTGCAAACTCCACCTTCTACATTAGAAAGAGAGATCACACGTGGGTGTAGTGACATTTGCATGCAGTGCTACATTCAAAAAGCCTGGGATAATTGGCCAAAATTTATTTGAAAATGGTATTCCAGCAGCCTTTATTGGTATCATTAACTGACAGACGTGTGGATGTTTAACCCAAAGTTACACATGGTATTTTAAATTTAGGATTAGGTGTGAAAGTAAGCTTGACAATGTGTGAAGGCTTAGTAGGAAATCGAGAGGACAACAATGGAAGGAATATTACATTAAAGCATTACTCTCTTTCAGATACCAGAGAGTGATATTATAAAGAAATTAAAACAATCCCGTACATGTCAGAACAAACATCAAGCCAACATAGATAGCTGTATTCCCTGCACAGGTTTCATACAGTCCCAGGACTTGCAGAGTTTGAACAATCCTCCTGAGTGCCTTTGCCTGCTGCACATTTGCATTGGCACTCCAACTGATAACACCCACCAGTCGCCAACTCGAAACTCCAAACACTGAGTCACTCATCAATTATACATGAGTCACTTTTGTGCTGTCTGAATGGAACATCTTCTTTCTTGGCTCGTTAATTCATTAAAACCAACGTGCAGCTCTGTAGACATCAGTGCAGCTTGACAGTTCGGGCATGATAATTTCACTTTGTTTATTCAACAGTGAGATGAATGATGAATAAGTTTTGTTGTGTTTGTTGTTCTTTTTTTAATTATTTTGGTGCAGTTGTAATGACCTAATTTTCACATAGTGTGACAGTAGGAAGATTAAGCAAAATCGCAAAGAGAGAAATGCTGTGGATACATCTCATGAGGTTATCTTTGTTGCACTTGTTCATTTTATCTCTAAGCACTATAGGCAGCACTAGCGGACATGTTTTGGCTACAAGTGAGGAACTAGTCTGCTGACTTGCTGAAAGGCTGCTGCTTTTGAAGCGGGTTCTATATTCAGCACACCTTACTCAGGGATGAAATAATCAGGGGGTGTTGTCAGTCATTGTTAGCCTTTCAGACTAGATGCTCTACAACACCAGTAGGGGGAGGCCAGTCATGCATAGGCTTGATGCTGATCGACTTTGATGGCTCTTTGAAAATGTTCTTACTCATTGTACGTTAGTGTGCTATTTTGGAGGGTTTATTTTCCCTCATGTTTGTTTTTCGCCTCAAAATGTCCAGAACACTTTGTGCTCCACAGCCTGTGAAGCGTCGGGCAGAAGTGATGACTGTGTCATGAAAGGGCTTTCCATTAGCCTTCGCTTTGCAGCATGGTGACACTACACATCAGTGTGGAACGTCGTGCTGCTACACTCAGGTTTAAGAAATCTCATTTAAAGAACCCCCAAGGATGTACTGTATATTTATACAGTATGTGTATGCGGTGTGTTGACTCATTATGCATTGTGTTGTTTGGCTTGTGTGAAGCATTTCTGTTTTCCCCACGTAAAAGAAGTTTTCCATAAATTCTTCAGAGGTTTGTACGGTATGTTTGGATCAATAGTCCTTCATGTAAAGAGAAAGAGCTGAATGGAGAAAAAAAAAATTGTGATCACATTATATGGACTATGCAGTGTTGGCCCAACAGGTTTGTAGCTCGTTTGTATCTTTTTAATTTGGTTTCACTATCAAAGAATACTAAAAATCCCATTACTACATTGATTTGACTAAAAAGTATTGTCTCTGTTGCCAAAGCCTGATATAGCTTATTCCTCAGTGCCACTGTCCTCTGTTGTTGTCCAGAAACTATTAAAAACACATCCGTGAGCCACACTGTTGCACTGTATGACATGTTCCTTCAAATGAGCCTGGTCACTGTAGTATGTTGTGAGTCAATCACACATACATTATCCCTCTGCCAGAAAGACTCTCAAGAGCACCAATCGTGGGTTCAGCTGCAACTGAAAAAAGTTCCCTGCTGATGCCCAAATTACTCAAGAGACAGAATAGCACATGGCTGGTGTTGGTCTTTTTCAAGAAATTGGTTGAGAATAAGAAAAAGAGTCTCTTCCTTTAAGCGATTTACTGTCATTTAGATATGACTTATGGACCAAGAGATTGTTCCGACCAGTTCAAGTTTAAGTGGTGGATATCGAAATTAAGTTGTTTCCAAAATTGCCTATAATATGACTCTTTTTTTGTTAGAAATGCAGCTCAAAATTTAGATGTCAGAGATCACTTTTATATAAATTCTTTCCCTGCATGTGGAGCTGCTCAGCACTTGCCTGAGTGTACAGTTTTGAAGATAAATCCTACTGCTTACATTTATACAGTGGATACACGCCTCTGTAAATAACTGCTAATGTGATTTTGTGTTGACAACTTGTAACTCTGCGAACACCAAGTACTGTACCTTTTGGTTAATATGGAACAAGTGAATATGACACAAAGAAGTAGCATGTGAATATGTCGGAGGAGTTTCTACAGTCACTGAAAAAGTAGACTCAACTGAGCATTTATTTTTATGTACCTATTTTATAATAATCATAAGGTGAAGACCTCGTGAAGGTGGAGCCTCGTAGACTGCAGGTCAGTTTTCTATGTAGTTGTGAATTGATGTGTTGTATTGTGAAACTGAAACAAGGAAGCAAACCAAAATAAAGAGAGAGGGGCTGAATGAGGAGTCTGCTCAGGTGTGCTGTGAGACATATGGCCAAATGGCTCCATCTCAACCTGGAGCAGGAGGAGCTCTAATGGCTGGTGAGACAATGGCTGACCTTACACACCATATGGTTTGTTCCATACAACCATCTGAGAAGTTGTCCTTGGAAACTTTTTGGAAAAGGGCAGGCACTTTCAAAAAATACTTGGCATGTGATTGAATGAACCATCTGTCCATCACCATCTTACCTTGCGAGGTAGCTGGATTCGCTAGATCACGCGAATCCAGCTACCTCACAAGGTAAGTCCGGTCTCACAGAGTGCGTGCAAATAACAAGACAATTTCGTCAAAATTGCATTCAGGTACTGTGCTGATTATATGCTGCATTTCTTAAAATTTTCACGCCTCATTTAGGGCACGAAAACTCCTTGGTTAGGTTTAGGGAAAGATCATGCTTTGGGTTAAAACTGTAAAATGTCCAGATTTAACGATAAATGTCTCGGACTAAAATGCCTGATGTGATGCTAAAAATCTCTGGTTAAATTACCCAACATAACGTATGAGGAGGCTGGTTGGTGGTCTCAAACAGCTCTTGCTGCTTTTGCAACTTTTTTCCAACAAATTAACCAGCTATCCACCCAACCAGACAGTTCCTAATATGCCAAAAATCCCCTCATAAAATAAAATAAAATACGTTTGCATCATATTGACATGACTTCCCTGGAAAGGCTTCCATATCAGCTGCACGTAAAATTGGACTTTGACATATGCATTGCACACTATTTGAAAGTATGAAGTCGTGTTATTTGTATGCAGATTGAAGAGACCGGGCTGCACACATACTAATTCACAGCTTATATTTATTTGCCCTTTTCTGTGAATTCTTTCTTTTTTTTTTAGTATTGATGGATCCGGCAGTGACCCATGGCACCGAATTAATATGCTGCTACTATTCAATAGCCAGTGTTTGTCTTCTGTTCTGTCTGGCTCTTAACATTATCATTTGTAACTATGCTACTTCAGGCATTTGCACTGTATACTCCATTATGTTATCAACTATAAAATATGCACTCTAAATGAAGTCATTACACCAAATAAATTGTAAACTAATCACACACACATGCCTACATAAACAGTCTTTTGATTTAGGAGGACATTACATGGAATTACATTCAGTCCATTTACCCCAAACTTAAATTTATCATCCTTAATATCTGTCCTGGTGGTGACACGCAAATTCTCCCCCTGGCCTCATTTACATGTATTTGACCGCTGGATCATTTGTGTTTATTCGCCACAGACAGCCAAATGACATTACTGTACATTAGCTGTAAGTTAGTTAGCAACCTACCTACCATGTCTGTGGGATAGTGCCTGTGTGTTTAGTTCAGTTCAGCTTCTGAGTAAACTCAGAACTCACCATCACTCCTGCTCTTTTATGATATTTCCCTCCAGCCTCCTTTTTCCTCTCGTCTTCGTACAATCAGGAAGTAAGCTATATATGCGAATTGGTCGCTCAGCTGGAAACATTTTCAACTCACGCGGATGTGTATTTGTGTCAATTCGTGCCGTCCCCTCTTTGCTTTGACTTTGTATGTAACGCCTAAATTGGCTTTGCAGTCTGTCTAAACACACAGTAACACTGCAGGTCAACAGAGGAGCAACTGGTTTATCTGAATGCAGAGCAGCCAGACACACTTGAGAGAATAAAAGTCTGTAAGAGTATTTCTCTCTGCAACAGTCAAAACAGATCTGCTCTAAAAAGCTCTAAAAAATACAGGCCATGTGTTGTTTTGTAGACCCACTTAATGTGTATCATCGCTGTCAGCACTAACCTTTGTGGCAAATGCACTATAAAGTATTTCCTGTGAAAGCTTAACAATAGCAGCCAACCTGTGTTTGAAGCAGCAGCAGCAGGAAGATGTGCACTCGCAGTACTTTATATAGTAAATAGTAAATTGGCTGTACTTATATAGCGCTTTTCTTGTCGTTATCACCACTCAAAGCACTTTTACACTACATGTCAAGTTTACCCATTCACACACATTCATACACTGATGGCAGGGGGAAACTAATCGTTCATACATACACATTCACACCGTTGGCACAGCAAAGGGGGCAATTTGGGGTTAGGGTTAGGTTTATCTTGCCCAAAGACACATCAAATGTGGACTGGAGGAGCTGGAAATTGAACTGCCAATCTTCCAATTGGTGGATGACCGCTCTACCCTCCTAAGCCAAAGCCGCCCCATGTAATAAAGCTTCTACATGGTGTAAAGAGAATGAAGAGTGAACTGTGAAAAATTAAACAACCAAATACATTGTGTGTTATTTTCCATTGGAGTGTTTTCTAATCTGGTGATTCAGTCGGGCAGTAATCAGCAGGACATCATTTGTCTGTGCTTTACAAAACTCTTACAAGTCACTGTTAAAAAATAATGATGTTTTATGATTTGTGTTTACGGATAAAGTCTTGGTTAGGTTTGGGGAAAGATCATGGTTTGGGTTAAAATCACTTTGTTAAGGTTAGAGAAATGTGGTTTGATCTAATGTTATTACTTCTTCAGTTTGGCAGCAGTAAAAACCGTGGGGTTAAGGTTAGGGGGCGATCCTGAAACTCAGCTGGAAACAGGAAATGCTGTGATTCCTGTCTCTCAGTCCTGCCAGAAAATATGTGCATACACTCCCATATAAGCATGTTGTGCATGTTTTTGTAATTTAAGTGAAAAATGGAGTTAGAAAGAGCCAAGGCTGTTACCATACCTACAAAAAAAACCTCTGGATTTCACAGGTTCAAAAGAAAATTACAGATATTATTTTAGATGGGAGGAACCTGCACAAAAACAAACACCAAAAATGCTTCAGAAGAACAAAGATGAATGGTGTTGTTTGATAACCCAATTACATAAATTGTAGTAGAGTGATACTTAAAGTGCAAAAAAATGGAGGCAAAAATTTGAGTTCACCACCACAAGACTCAAAACTCTTGATTCTAAAATCACTCAACAGTGAAAAAAGGATGAGCAGGCTCAGAACTGTTGTTGAAAGCTAGGACTAAACCATTGATTACAATGACAAAAGCTGTGTTTGTGCCGTGACACACCAGCACACACAAATACAAAATATCAGTCACGTTTCAACACCCACCGATTATTTATGTCTTCCAATAATTTACTGCCAGAGATAAAGCCAAACAGTTATATATTGCACATTGTATACTGTATATCTGTCCTATATCCCAGAGTCCAAGGCCCAATAAATCTCAAGCAGGGATGATCCATGGTTAATGCAGTTCATGTTCCATCTACCAATCGGCATAAAGCTCCATAGATCTAATGAAAAAGCAGTCCAAGGGGGAAAATCACGGGTGGTAATGCACTCGAAATTAAATCGAAGTTTCACTAAATGGAAGTGCAGTTGAATACTGCCCTGTGAGCAAATCTGTGCACTCACTCAAACTGGAGTTCTACTCATAAAATGAAAATGAATCTTTCTTTGTGAACTTTGCAAAGACTGTTGGAGACAGATAGTCTGTGCCAGTATGTTAATCTAAGTGAACAAATCCTGTCCTAACTTTGCCAGGTTTGATCTTGAACTCTTTCTTCTTGCAAATGATGAAACACCTTCCACCTACTCTGTGATATCTGCATCTCATAAAATCCGAAACAAGCTATATAAATGCTTATCAAATTCCATAGGTGCATCTCCTGCCTGGTTCTTGACACAATCGGAAAATCAAACCATTTTTTAGAATCAATAGGTGGTGCACTGCTTTGTGTGAAAATCTGAATGACGTATAAGTGCGGCATGCATCAAGTCCCTTTTCAGTGTGTGTCAACCTTTCAATTCTTCCACAGTGAGAATAATTGAGCATTTAGAAAAGACTCAGTTGTTTCATGCTTGAAACTTTGAAGAAGTCATGTCATTGGGGCAAATGCTTGAGAGAGAAGATACTTGCTTTCTTGGGTGCAAATGAGATCTTTTCTAGTCTGAAAGATTTAAATTACAAAAATAATTTTAATTTAATTAAAAAAAAGGGCTTTACTGTCAAAATACGTATGGTTATTTGTCATCTCATTATGCAAATCATGAAGTATTGATCAAAATGTTTGTCTGGTGAATTATGTTGATTGTACATAATTGTACATAAGGCTGAGCTAGTCTTTATTAGTTTTCTGTTCATTATTCATTACCTTATACAGTTTGTCCGTTCTCTATCTGTTCATTATTATGCACAGTCTGTTAAAATTATCTGCAACAATTTTCCTCAAAGTTAGACTCACAAGCAGAAATGCCAAAAGATAATTAGTTCCAGCTTTTTAATTGTGAAGATCGTTTAGTGTTCTTTGTCTTCCATGACAGAAAACATAGTACTTTTGGGTTTTGAAGGGAACAGATCAATATTAAAATGTCAATTTGAGCTGTGGGAAGTTGTGATTGCTGACATTTTAGAGAACAAATTATGAGTTGATTAAAGTGAGAAAGGTAATGACGGGGTAAAGTTCTCCGAAATGAGTAATGATTTGTTTTTTGTCATTTTTAGCGAAAAGCAAGAATACTGGGACTAAGTTTTTACTCAAAGTCATCTTACTTGTTTTTTGGGTTTTTTTTGTGGTCAACCACATACCACAGTTTTCATCAAAAGATGGAGTTTGCTCAGTTGTCATCACATGAGCTTAGTATAGGGATTTTGGCTCTGTGTCAACAGGTGATGCAGGTCACCTAATCATCTGCTGACATATACTGTGAGATGTAGTTGAAAGCTCCAGAAAAGGCTAGTAAATAGACCTTGAGGCAAGATTATGTTGTCAAACTGTTATTTCCAAAGAACAAGAATTAACATTTAACGATTGTAAAAAAAAAAAGAAACATCAAAGTCTATTTTCAGATATTGAGATGTACACATACATATATGTGAAAAGGTTTCAATAAGCCTCTTGTGGGTCCAGAGGGAGCATTGTGAAATCCAATAAACTGCCTGCTCTTCATCTCTGTTTGAGGCTCGTGGCTCGAACCACTACTAGCATAACACAGCAGTCAAGTGGATAGAGTGAAGTTGCAATGTGTGTAATGTAGACTCCTACAAAACAAATGCATGGAATAAAAGAGATGATGTCCCAGGTTCTGCTGTATCGATTTTGATCCATTTTTGTCATTGTGTCCATTGTGAATCCAACAATGTTCAGATCAGGGTGTAACGCTAAATCAGTGGTGTAACCTTTTAAGAATGAATTCTTAGAAAGTTAAAGCTGATTTGTTGGTGAAAGTAAAATGTCTGTTTTTGGAAATGTTTTACCATATTTGGTAACAAAAATTAAAAATGCAATAAAGAAATGTTCTTCAGTGGTAGTAAAGCTGACATCCCTAATCAATTGACAAAATCTTATGGGTCACACAATATACCTGTTATCTCTTAATTAGGAGATCCAGATCTCCTAATTATGAGATCATTTCTTGTAATTAGGAGATAGTTATCTCTTAACTATGAGTAACTTATAATTATGAGATATGGAATTCATAACTACAAGACACAGTAAGGTCTTCAGTTCTTTTTCTCTTTGAATGCAGTGTGCTCTAACTTGAATGTAAACTCATGCATTTTGCATTACCTCTAGTCAAAATGACAAAATATAGTATAACCAAGAGGCTAATGTTATTTTAATTTTTATCTTCAGTTTTTTTCTATCTCACTCTTTAGTGGAAGTCTTATAATTTTGGCACTGTACAGCTTTCAGGACTTAATTAATTTCTCAGTAAAAGCTAAATTAGAGCTTTTATCTTTAAATCTTTCAAAAGATGGTCACCAACCTCTTGAAAAACTGGGCTTCACGTTCTTTTGAAATTTTTTTTTTTTTTTTTTTAACATTACCAGTGTAGTAAGTAAAAGTTCCCTACACAGATGGCTGAACATTTTAATTAATTCTTAACTCTAAATTAATTAGTAGGTCCAAAGAGAAGCGAGGGGAAGATGAGGCAGCCAGGAGATTGAACAGTACTTCTCAAATGTTTTCATGGTGTTGTGTCTTTAGCCAATCCTATGTGACCAAACTGGTTGATTGTACCTGCACTCCAGAACTGACATTTAGTTACATTGACACCATATAGCGGCTGTAGTAATTATGACCTGGAGAAGTAACGCATGACCCAAAGCATTACAATTCACTGTTAAAGAATAAGTATGTTTTATGGTGTGGTCTGGTTAGGTTTAGGCACAAAAAGGTTAGGGAAAGGTTATGATTTGGGTTCAAATGATCCTTTGAAACGTGGTTACTACTTCCCTAAAGTTATGCTACCTTTGTCATGGCAACAGTAAATACAGGAAACAGGAAGCAAACAACAGTTTCCTGCAGCTAAGTCCACTTTTTGCCATCTAGCTATCTAGCTATCTACCCAACCTGCCTCCTTCTTAAAAGGAAAATGTTGACTTATAATTATGTCATCTTATATTCAAGTCATCTTATATTCATGTCGTATTATATTCATGTCATCAAAGCTGCGTCACTTCCCCAGGTCATAGTTGCTAAGGCCACTAGATGGTGTAAATATAGTCTTGCAGTACCCGACAATACCATTATCTCCACCTACTGAAGTCTTTTTTTTTAATGCTCTGTAGTTGCTTGAAAAAGCAGCGAGAGCAGCCACTAACAAACCTACGCCCCTTACCTTTTGTGAAGGACACACCTTACCAGAAATTATGCTTTTTACCCCAACTGCATGTCACCACCCCAAAATGAAGGGCCATCTTAAAGACTTTGGATAGGTTCTGCAATGCAGGGTTGTTTTTGTTTTTAATGCTCTAATTATTTCCATCCAGTTTTAACGAGAAAACCTAGTAGATATTCATCAGTGTCTATGAGGGAAGCGTTTAGTATCTAGTGAAAATGTAACTATAGAGCACTTTCGTCGACTGACTTTTAGACCTTTAGTGTCGTTTTTCTTGTGAGGACGGGCTGGTCTGAGGACAAGTAGTTTACTCCCTGTTTGCCTTGCATTACTGTATTAGTGAGCTGAAGTCTACACTGACAGCTCTACATAATGAGGCCGAGCGGGGGTGTTTACTTGACTCCAGCCCCAAGGCTTTCATATACTGTCAGGTCAGTGGCCATCATGTTAGCCAGCGTGAATAACCAAACCATGGCACTGTGTTGTGTTAGCTCGATATTTTTTGTTTTTGTTGCCAGATGTCATAGCTACTGTGCAGCATACATGACATGACTGTTATTTGCATATGTTCATTCACTGCTGCAGGGCCAGGTATCAATCAAAGTACGTAGCGGCAGTGCGACCAAATCTGAATACAATGGAGAAACAATACAATGTAAAAAGATACAGAATTTAAATGAAGCAAATCAAAAATATTCCAAATCTATTTTATGTAATAATTTTGGGCTGTTTTGTTTATTCAATGAGGCACAACTAGGACAGAGAGCCTGAAAGTCTTTAATTTTCCCTCCCAATTAGTTCTCCTACATTTCTGTATAACAAATTTGGAGGTCTGCCAAGTTTACACAGTTTCTTCCTCTGAGTCAGTGAGAATGTGAACATTTTCTTGCCAGTTTTCAGAAAAACCCGTGGTAATGTAAGCTATATTGTTCAAAAAGGGCCAAGTGAAGTGTCCTTACAGAAACATACATAAATAATGGAATACGTGGCATGTTTCCATCTCTCAACAGAGACAGAAGCTCCTTGTGTTGCCCCTTTTAAAATGTCTGAGAATGAGAATTTATATCCTGTTACGTCTATGCACTATGAAAGGCTGATCATACCAAAGTACATTTAATCCAGTGCAGAGATGGCAATCATTCATTTAATGCAATGATTGCTAGTTAAACAAAGACCAAAGGGGAAATATTTGCAGTAAGGAATTAGTTGAAAAATAGGGGGGGAAATACAATTGTACTCACACAGACAGTATGTGGGGTTGTGTTCATGGCCAGTTGATGAATGCAAGTCCAATATTCACTCCTTTTAGCTCTATTTTTGGTCTCCTCCAACTCTTGAAGGAAATATCTGGCTCTTTAGCTGCTAAATGTTCCACTATTGTCTAAGCTTGATTCAAAGATGGCATTTGCTCTTGTGAATACACACATTTATTTTCCCTTAAATGTAATACAATCCTCAGTTTGTCAAACACAATTTTCTGGAATAAACATTATTAGAAAGGCCAACATGGTACAGATGTGTTCATCATGGGTACAATTGGATACTCTATTTTGATTATCCGTCTAATGATAGAAGGCAATTGTCATTTTTCTACCTAAATATCAAACATCCAAATAAAATAAGGACTTTGAAGCTTAAGTCTAATGGTACAAATGTTAAGATGTTTTTGCTTCAAATCCAGTATAACTGACATAGCAGTTTTTTCCTCTAACTGAGTACAACAGAGCATATTGCAGACCACTACGCTCATCCTTCAGCTTTGAAGTGTTTATGAGGATTAAGACTGGATCTCAGCATGGTTAGTCTGCTGGTGTCAGATAGATCAGTGGTGACTAGATGTTCGTCTGAAGACGGGGGGTGAGAATCTGTCAGCGAAAGCTTTGAAAAAGGGGTTTGCGTTAATGACTTTGCCTTGAGCGGTTTATCTTATCTTTCCTGCAGTCATAAATGAACACCCTCCACTCCAGATATTCTTTATATGTCTCTTGTGAGTTCCCAAAGGATGGCACTTTAACATGTAGGAGTGCTTTTGTAGCTAACACACGACAGAAGTGTCATTTCTCCGATTAGAATGGGAGTTAAATAGGAAAAGTTGTGGTGAGTGCTCTGTGAACGCAGCGTGATAATGACGACCCCTCCTCACGTCCCTTCCCATCTGTCTTTGTGTTTGAACAGTATCAGAGTCCCTGAGGAGCTCCACAGACCTGCAGCTCTGTCACTGCCTTCCCTCATGTTCCACAGCTCACATCCAGGTGTGTGTGTCCGTTTGTGTGTCGACTGCATTTGTGTATATGTGTTAGTAAAGCGCATGATGCAAATGCAATTCCTCTCGACAATGAATCAAGGAGATTTAAATCATCTGGAGGGATTTTTTGTCTCGCAGAAGGTGGTTTCAGTCCCTTTGCCAATTAAGGAGACATAATAGATAGGCCTCCATCTCATTCAGGCCAGCCTCCTTCATTTCCAGACCTCAGCATTTCACATTCATTGTCTGGCCCTCATCTCTGAGGCAGCTGTCTGGTGTGATGTGGTATGTATAAGTAGGTCATATTATTCCACATCAGGCTCCTGGTGCTCCACATCAAGCTACAGTTATTTCACCGGTGTCTGATATTTACAATGCTCACTTCACTTGACTGAAGAAATTCTTCACTCTCAGTGATTTTAATGTGGGCACGTTAGACTTTAAAGTTGCCATTTTATGTTTTCACATTAACATAAGTGGGATGGCAATAACACACTTCTCAATATGCATCTGTTTTGACAGTATTATTAGTTTTAAATAATCTAATTTTAATTTCAAATTAGATTTTTAGTGTGGATTATTTCATTGTTTTAATTTCTTTTTTTGTTTGTTCATTTTTTTGTTTTTTTTCTGTAAAAGAAACTATTACTTCCACTGCAGCTGAACAGGACAACACTGTTTGGTTGCAGTGGAAAAGACAAACGGAGGAAGACATGCACTTTATTTGACTAACTGAGACGAGTGAAGCCATATATTATCCTAAAATAAACTTTGAAATTGATTTTTGCTCCAATTGAGGACTGTGAATTTAGTTCTTGTGTGTTTGGTAGGGATCTTCTAATCTTCTAATACGAACAGGACAAATGATTATAGCAAGCAAACCCTGCTTCACTGGTCGTTTGGGAACATGACTATTGATTTTATTCAGACTTTAAAAGCTGTGAACATTTCCTTCAATACTTTCTTATCATTAAAAGAAGATTAAGTATTTAGAAAAATATCAGAAATGTTCCCCTTCTTCTCAGCCTCTGAAGTGGTGTGTCAGTGTAACTGTGAAAACTTTCCCCTTCACTTGAACAGGAAAGCGTGTCCAAACCTGTACCGAATGTGATTGGGAAAAGCAGAGCTGACTGAGGAACAGTCAAAAAATAAGGACATCAAAAAACATGACATATGGTGTGCCCTGGTAACCTACTGGTTAAGATGAATGTCATGTTACAGCAATGTCTGTGGTTCAGATCCAGCAGTGGACATTTGTCGTATGCTCCAATCTCTCTCTTTCATTGTCTCTCATTGTCATCTCCTCACTGTCCACCAAAAAATATAAAAGAAAAACATAAAATATACATTTCTCACTTTTTGGTCAATATTTTTTTTCTCACAGTTGAGCCCAAAACAGGTGATGTACATTTATGAACAATTTTAGTTGGACTTTTAAATACATACAAAAATAAGGCCACCACTACTGTTGAGTATTGCATGTTTTATGAGAAGAAGATACGGTCTGTTTGCCACCATCGTAATGCAGGATAGCCACAAGCTTTTGACACTCTTTGACACTCAACATGTGCAGTCTAACATATGCATGAATTTGCAAGCGAGTACCTAAGCCTGCATATACTTGAAATGTTATGAGGAAACAGCATACAGAGCAGCAATTTACAGAAGATAACAAGTCTGTCACGCATGCAGTGCCAGCAGCATCCTCATGTTTAGACACTGTATTGCACACACCATTTCTAAAATTTTAGTCTAAACACAAAACATAAAGTATTGCTGAAGCTGACAAGAATGTCATTAGTTATGGATCAAATAAAGTCATTACAATTCACCCAGAGGGAACG
Source organism: Scomber scombrus (assembly GCF_963691925.1). Taxonomy (NCBI): domain Eukaryota; kingdom Metazoa; phylum Chordata; class Actinopteri; order Scombriformes; family Scombridae; genus Scomber; species Scomber scombrus. The sequence continues at coordinate 7,154,280 of NC_084987.1, forward strand.
AGGGTATCTGTATTAAATGTAATGGCAACCTTTTAATAGTTGTCAAGACTTTTCACTTAAAACCACAAATGTGAAACTCACGCTTCGTCCTTTTTGAACCATGAATTAATGTTTGAAATTTCATAACAATCCAACCAGTCCATCCAAACAACACATCCAAGTATGTGAGTCTGGACCAAAATTATACATCAGCCAAAAGACCTGTAAGACCTGAGAGCATTTTGTCTTTCCACTCATGTGTATTTTTGACTTCTTTTAACAGGACCCTTTTAGGTGGAGAGTGGACGAGACTGAAACAGCAGTATAAATGTTAAAAGGGGATGCACTTACCCACAAAAAAAAACGTATTTTGGCAATTGCCCAATATTTATAGCCTAAATGTTTTGCCTTGGAAAGCTCTAGTGAACCCTTTGTTCTTTCTTACGTCAAAGATGTAGACATATATCACCATGCTCATGCTACTCCTCCTGCTTTGTAAGTGTTACTGTCCACGTCCAGTGTTACTGTTTCCAGAACCTTTTCTAAATTGCAGGGCCACAGAATGCGAATTTGAAGGCTTTCCAACCGCTGCTGCATTTGTGCTGGTTATCTTTTGTTTAGTGTTGCTGCAAATTGGTCAGTGATGTGTGAAATGAAACCTGGCCTGGTTCTGCCGCTGCCTTGCCCCGTCTTGCCCTTGTCTTTTGTGGACTGAACGTAGTCAAAGGAGGCTGGAGCTGTACAGCCATTTTTTCTCAGCTGTAATGCTGATCTGCTGTCTGGTGCGTTGTAGTTACGTCTGTGATAATAACAGTAATAAGATGAAATGTGCTTTGCAAGTAATCTGTGCTTCCCAAAGGTGAGGAAAAGGAGGATTATATTCTTCCACACAAAGACACTCACACAAGAAGTGTGGCTTATACAGAGGCACACATCTTGCATTGATGAGAAGTCAGTTGGACTGTATGATGAAAGCATTATGAAGTAAAGCAGATTGTTATAGCAGTTTTGGAAAAATGGCAACAGGAAGAAGTAATTAAATCCAATCAACAGGCTGTCAGTCGGGTTGCCAGACAGGTAGTCAGTGATCCATGCAGGCAGACACAACCAGCTGAAGATGGTGAGAAAGTGGCCGATGGAATAGACAAACAGTACATTTCAGGCAATAGAGGTGAGGAAGGATTTTATGTCTGTCTGCTCTGAGCTTCTTTTATAAACCCTCTCTTAATGCAGCTTCAAAGAGAAATGGTTTAGAGGCTTTTGAGTCATGCATGGCATCTAAACAACCACAGACCACAACAAAAGAACTAGATTTAAAGAAGCAGTCTTTCACTTAGAGTTTTATTTTGAAAAACCAACAAGTGTGGCAAAAAGCTGCCTCATGATATAGCTGCTGATGCACATCAGCTATAGCGGCCGAGACAGGATTGAGAGATATGCGATAGACCACTAATACACATGCAATTCAAAAGTGATTGAATGGGAGTTTTGCCTGCACCTTGAAACCCCCTGAGCCAGATGGAAACATGTTGTTTCTGACAAGTAGCATGACAGCTCCAAACATACTTTTTTGAGTGACAAATCTCAGATCACAGGCCACTGACTCAAAAAAAGACAGCAGCACCAGGAGGGCCGCTGACAGATTCAACTCCTCTTCTACTTTTGGGAGAAAATAAAAGCGCAGTACTTTTGAGTGTCATTAAACCTTCATATTTTTGTATTTCTGTTTGACTTGTGGATGAGAGTGAATACGCATGGAGTATGTTCAAAGTAAAAACACTATAACACAAAGACTTGCTGCTGAGTTTTTTTGGATCCTAAGCTGTGTATGACTTTCCTGTATAAAGTCAAACTGCACTTTTATTCCTGCGATATTTCAGTTCACTGTTAATTACCTCCAACACAGTGATCATCTGGGCACTCCATCATAATGACAGTGGTTCAAAACACAATACACACAGCTTCAGAGCCACTCCACTCCATTGTCCTGAAGAATCCACTGACATGAATTGTGTGTCGCTCTCTAGTGACAAATAAAACTTGCTTTTAACAATATTCTTTTGCTGATCGTTGGACCACTTTTATTTTGACGTTTTTACAATCATGTGGTCATATGAGTTATATTTTGACTGAAAACAAGCTATTATGGCTGTGTGTGCGGACCACAGACTTTCTTACTCACAGTTAAGGGGTGATATCCACTGTCTGGAGTCAGAGCTCTGAAGAAAGGATAAGCTGAATGACAGCTTTGTTTCTTTAGCTGCTGCTCAGGCAAAGCATATTTCATAAGCAATCGTCCATTCTTTGTGTCAAGCTGCTTGATCATTCACCTCCCTCATGTTCCCTTTGGTCTTGAATTCTGTGGCCACCCTCCTGGCTGGCCTCGATGTACACTGGCACTCTACCAGTCCATCCAGTGGGTCTAGCAGCCAAGCAGAGTGTCTAGTCCTCCGAATGTGAGCTGGAGGCAGGGGCAATGGGCAACACTACTGCTGCATTGGACCTGGATGCTACAACGCCACAGACAGTTGCCCTGCCACTGCCAGATGATCCAGGGGATCGCACCAGAACCAGGCCCAAGGCATTGGTTTATAGCTTCTCACCAAATCGAGCCAATCCACGGACCAAGCTGTCCTGGACGGAGGTGATACTCTGTGAACACAATAGCGATACAGCTGGGGCTTCTCCACAACCCCCCTTAATTTTCTCTAACCACACACAAACTTACCATATCCTCATCTCCCCTGACTACATTAATTATTGGAAATTCCATAACCAACAATCAAACACTGTTGCCCTGGAGACTGATATCCCAAATACACTCCAGGATCCATCCTCTACCTCCAATCTTGACCTCTATTAAAAGGAAAAAAATGCATCCACAAATGACACAACCCATCAGGAGTTTGAGAACACCAGAAATCACATTTGATAAACCTTCAGGCCCCACCCCCACTCTTGGTTGCATAGCTGGCTGTTTTAGCAAAATCTCAGGCTAATGAACTTGCCAGCAAAAAAAAGATACGTTTTCACAGTCATTGGAAGATGAGGCGGGAATAGGGATTTACATGCTGGTTGATACTACCAAACAGAAACCTTGGGTTATGTTTATTACTAATAATCAAGCCACGAAAGTAGGCAGCTTCCACATATTTAACTTTTGGTTCAGTTATATCAATTACTCCTTAATACAGAGTTGGTGAACTTCAAGTGTGTCATTGATCGAGGGGATTGTATTAATAATTGGGACAGCCTTGGAGGTATATGGAGCAGAAAAGTCAAGGGCTGATGTACACAATTCATTAAACCAGCTATGTCATTTATATTGGAAAAATGAGGAGGGCAATTGGCCAGACTAGAAAAGTAGTTGGAGAATATGGCTGTTTACTGTTTATTAAAGATGCAAGAGTGGATTATACGTTTTGTATAACTGAGTTGGCAGAGCGCCACTAAAGGGGAGCACTTCCTAGATTTAAGCCAGGTTTCAGTAAGGTAGGAAAGGAAATCAAGGTTATGGGATGTAATTAGATCACTGAGAAAAAAAGTTTTATTAGATATAGACTGAAAGTTTAAAAGAGCAAATGCAACTGGAATAAGGGGCCCAGCTGAACAGAAATCATATACTGTAATCAAATCATTTGATCTAGCGGTTGAATGCACAGAATGCATAGGATAGTGTGCATGAAATATATATTCATTATCCTAACAATAATTCTGTATGAGCCCTGGGGGATCACTCAGATGGGTTGACTGCAGGTCAAACGGTCCCGCAGGAGTGCAAAGTCAGTTCCATGGTGGTTGATAGAGTTTTTGAGCCTTCCTGGGAAAGATGAAGGGAAGTCTATTTTGGTAACCTTAGGCCTGCAATCCCTCAAAGCCTGCCTTAACGGTCAGGAAGCTACAAGTGTGATTAAGGTGTGACGAGTGAGAAGCCCGTGATAGATGGTGATGGACTGATGGTTTATCCAAGGGTTCTGTATAACAAACCCTCTGGCACATCAGGTTAATAGTCACCAGGCTAAAAACAAAGTCCAGAATCAAGGCTTCAAGAATATCATCAGCTTAAAACCTTTGTCCCTAGTCACTGGAACAGACTTCCTGAAGGATCTTTTTAGCTTGGCTTTAACTTAAGCTGCCTTATCATTTGCTGTATTATTCATATCCTCATGCCGCAGCACAGTGGGCCACAGACAGTGTATAAAATGTGCTATATAAATAAATAAGGATTGATTTACTCATTGATTGATTGCCTCATAAATGATACTGGCATCATAACAGTCATCGAGGAGACTGTGCCACATCCCCTTTATCACTGCAATGCTCTTCAAACCATTTGTGTCAATTAGCTGATTTTGGGGCATTGTCAGTCTGGGTGCCATCACTGTCATCAACAACAAAAAGTAAAATTCCAGCATGATCCTGACATATGATCATTTCCATACCTTTCAGAAATTATTTGATACATTGATGAAAACAAAATTTAAGCTGGTTCCTGTTGAATGTCTCACTAAAATTGGATAATATTTCTGATTTACACATCTCTAGAGCTCAATAAGACTCAAAGTCTATAGCCACGCTAATGCCTTACTGATGCCTTGAGCTAAATGCTCATGCCAGCATTCTAATATGTTCACACTGAGAATGCTAACATAGCCTACTGATGTTTAGCAGGTGTAATATTTACCAAATCTTAGTTAGGATGCTAACCTTGCTTATTAGCACTAAAGTGAAACAGAACAACACACACGTCATTTTAGGTGACAAACAGGATGGTTTGTGCAAAGTCATTTTGGGTGAGGCAATAGGAAACAGGCAGCCAGCCTGACTCTTGGCAAGCTGGACATCAGTCCCTGCGGAGCAAGAAGAGAAAGGTGGTTGTGTGAAAGATGGTCCCTGGTAGCATGGTTAAAAAACTACAACTACATACATGATGTTGGATTTCACAAGATGAAAAAGAAGAACATGACAACTTAAGACTTAAAAGTAATCCTTGTAAGTAGCAAAATTACTTATTCACTTCTAATCAGAAAAATCTTTGCCCACCCATTTCCCCATGAATGCTGACCCTATTTATTATTTTTCACCAGAACACAGACTTATATCACCCTTATTAGTAAGGCTAACTACATGGTACACTGAAGTAATTAATTTCGCTCTGAGTGCTGTGGAGTAATTATAGCTTATGCTCCCAGCAGAGCAGCTTGAGTTCAGTTTTTAGGCTGTTGAACATTAACTGTTTGCTTCAGATCCTGCCACAACATTTCAAATAGACTGTTGGTCCAAATATTATTATGTCTGCTGTCTGATATTGACTTTCACGTGTCTGCGGGCTCAAACCTTGACCCTAAACAAATGCTTTTAACTTAACTAATGGCAGTTAATGTTGGGTCCTGTATTTTAGACCAAAAATGTGCATTCATGGAAACAGATTTCATTCACTTTGCCTATTTGTATAGTATTTTCTCTGTGCAGAATTTGAGATGCTGCACAATGCTGCAGATAACGCAAAGGCACAAGTTTGTTTTTGTTCATAACAGGATCCAGCTAGAAAATACAATAATAACTATTGTTCCTGACAGGGAAGACCACAAATAAACAGCACTCTTACAACAGTGAAACACACAAAACAGATAGCAGAGTTTAAAGTAACAAAGTAACACATTTAGCCTCTCTCCACACAGTTTGAAAGGTAACAGAACAGGTGTAAACAATCACTATACAACGCGGTTAAAATTGATTATTGACTGATGGCCCAGCCAGCATCACACCAGGGGTTTGTCTCACATAAACAGACTTTAACCATGGCTTAAATGTAACGAACAGGTTGCACATTGTTTGTTCCCAAAGCTGTCTAGTTTTGGCCTTTGTGCTTCGGATTAAAAAGAAGTCATGAGGAAATTATTCAAGCTTTAAAAAAATATGGAAGAGCGAGAAAACACATTTGATCTGTGCAGTTCCTTCCCCTTTGGCACAAAATGGAGTGGGGAATGGGGAGGAAGTTGTAGTTGCAGTGAAATGTTACTTACAAAAAAATGAAAGAAGAAATGTACATTTTCATACGGTTCCTGTGGGTTTTAATACATATTATTTATGTTATTGCTCATTCCACAACACTGTTAGCAAACTACAAACTGCGCCATGTTTCCCCCTTAGTGTTGGCTGCCATTGATCGTTCCAACAGAAACAAAGCTATTTCTTTCCAGGTTCTGAGACAACCTGGAGGTACAATACCTAAATTTAATATCATAAAATGTCAGTTTTTCTTATAGTATACTTGTCCAATTTAGTTTTAACTCCTGTAACAAGTCAATCCACCCATTGTATACTATGTCCCTATGTGTGCTTATGCTGGTTGTAGACTACCCTAGCACACACTGCGTGAAAGGTAGGGAACATCCCAGGCAGGTTGCCAGTTCATAACAGGATTAGCACATAGTCATATATTCAAGTCAAATTCTAAAATCAAAGTGTGGTCTAACTCAATAGATCAGTCAGACATCTTGGTGAAACCTTCCACTACCTTAAATAGCTTCTACAGCAGTCACAGTATCAGCTGTGTCAGAATAGGACCATGGACAGAGTCTCAAAAGCAGCACCATGGACAGTTACTCCAGCCTACTGAACCAGCTATGTGTGAATTCAAATGTAGCATCATCTGAATGTAGTGTGGTAGTTACAGTATGACTTAGTAAAAACAGGTTGCACCATACAAATTAGTAACAGCCTATAATTAGGATACAACTCAAAATTGACACCTCCCTCGAGCAGGTGAAAGTCACTCATTTTAACTGATGTCATGGCGGCATCATAAAAAGATGACAAGAGACGAATAATTGAAGAGCCAGAAACGTTTTATTTGCAATATTTACAGAGGGAGTACATTTCCAGTGACAGAATAAATCACTTTATTATGTGATGTTATTCTGCTTTCACTTGAGATGAGAATTGCCACATTATTTAATAACCTTATTTATATAGCACCTTTCATACGTGAAATGCAGCTCAAAGTGCCACTGGCACTGTTCTGTTGGATATAAGACAAACAAGTAACTGTTTAGGTGCTGACATGGATGTTTACATGAGACTTTTGTTCATGTTGTTATTATTTTTGACCATATTTATGTGTGACACAATGTTTCTCACTTTATTATAAACAAAAATCTAATTGCAACAGATACAAAGAGCTACAAAAGATAGATAAATGGCTGGATAAATAAATGGATGCTATAAAAATGAAACCGTATTAAAAACCCTCACGAAGCAGCTTTAATTGTATAATCGGTGTTCTGTTCTTTGTGTTGTACATTTAATCATTCAATGTTTTAATGTTTTAAATGTCATTATTTTCTGGCTCAACTGTTTTTGTTAACAGTTAGAATTTTAGTTGTGTGTATGTCTTTTTGCTCAGTGTATCCCAAAACTAAATTTGGATTGATTCCCCTGAGTGTACAAACTTTCATGAATAAGTATAGATGACTCTTCATTCTAACAATTGCACTGTTATAATTACACCGTTAGATCATGATGATTTATTAGTAACCTGCATGTTCTATTCTAAAATCATAATTAAATCAACATTGTTTCATTATAAATATAAAAAGTATAATATAAAATTTGTATTCTGAGACTGGGGCTGCAATGCGCTGAGAAACACAGCAATGCGCCAACAAAGGCAGAGAAAGAGAAGATTGCGAGCCAGTAAACATGGATATAAACAATGCAGGATTTAAAGTACTTGGAGTCAACATATTTGACTCAGTATTCAAGGGACATTTGCACAGGCACAAGGGACGTGCACATTAAACTTCTTAAAAACAAAGCAATTTAAGCAATAAATTAAGTTAAACATTTAAATTTAAAAAAGATCACAAGGATACACACAATAAGTTTAGGTGAGTGACAACTAATGTAAACAGAACATTTGTTTGTTTACCAGAAAACTCTGCAGGGCACTCTTGTTGTTGTTGTTGAATTTTAAGGCAGCTTTTAAAAAAAAAAAAAAAAAGTCCAAACTCCGGTCAAATCATCAGCACTCTAATCTGGATAACGTGGTTATCTATGTAGAAAGAAAGGGCAGCTGCTACTAGCTGGCTCAGATTCAGCACCATGGACAGCGCTCTGTAGTTCTGTTTTTTTTTTTTTGTATCTACATTCAGCATGCTTCACTATACTGCTGCATGCTCTCCTCTGATTTCAGTAACTTGTTCTGCAGTATCTGATCTAACATTTTTCTAGTCATAAAATGTTGGAAAATATATTGAAACCAAATGACAGTTGGTCCATGTGTTTGTCTCTGTTTGTGCTCTGTTTACATATATCTAAACATCTCCAGTACACTGGCTCATCCATCATTCACTATGTTGCCTTCATTTATTTCAGTTATCATTGTTTTCATACACAGTATGTATTGTGTGATAACTTCGGAATCACTCACTTCCATGATATGAACCCTTTATTATTACTTCATTCACAAACTTAGCTTTTAGTATCTCTTTTAGAAATTGCCTTTGTAATTTTTTTTTCTTTCTTAAAATTTAACTTTTTTTTTCTTTCTTTCTCTCTCTCTCTCTCTCTCTCTCTCTTAATGCTTCTGATTAGGTTTATTATTTTACTCAAAGTGGCACATTACTAAAGCTGATCATTAATTGCGCCATAATCTCCACAGTCATTAGCTTTCTTCTGTTGCCACCCTGCTGTCAGCTGGAGTTTTCTCAACTGGTATCAGACCACCCTCATTTAACAGGGTGACTTATGAAGAGAATATTACTCCTGTCGGCCTCACTTGACTCGCTTGCTCCCCACCCACTTACTGAGCGCTAATGCAAACCATACAGCACATTCCGGAAATTAATTGGCTTTGACTGCATCAGGTTTCTATGGCGATGATGTGTCGTTTTATTACCCTTCTCCTTTCATTGACTGCTTAACGTTTCACTTTTTATATGTGATTAAAAATGGGATATTATCTCCTATGTTTGTATGTAAGAGAGAAGCTAAATTGCGCAACATCCAAGCATCATCTTAGAGGCTAAAAATACACAGCAAAGATCTTAGGATTGAGTGGAATGACGTAATTATAGTCCAACTCAGGCAAATGAGAAAGGAAGGCCAATGCATCAGTGACATGTGGAATTATTAATGGTGTCATTCAAGAAAGACTCGTTTGTCAGAAAAAATCAAGGAAATGAAAAGGAACCCTGAAGGAAAATACATGAAGGGGTGTTAAGAAGAATAAATAAGATTCACAGTAGGATGCAAATACATAATGGAAGAAAGATACTTGTTTCATTAATCGGGTCATATTGAACTTGATTTTTCAGCTACTGATGTATTTTAAGCCAGGATAAGAGTCATATTTGAAGATGCATTGAATTCCTCGGTTTTACAGACATGTCAGACAAATCATAGTTTTCCATCCTGCAACGTGATTTGGGCAAAAGGGTTCAGAGAGAGCTCAGGAATTTTAACAACCCAGCATGCAAAGCATCACTGAGCACATTGTGGACAACAAACTATGCAAGAGAAGCCAAAAACATTGACATGCTAGTGATGAGGTCTGCAAACCCCAGAATAGTTTGTTTTCCGCTATGTTACACTAAACAAATAATAAATTGTTATCCCTAACATTCCTGATTCCCCACGGCTGTCGGATTGAACCATTAGTTTGTTCACATTGTGCGGTCTGAGTAGGGATTAAATGCACTAAGGCCCAACAAACTCTAACAAAAATCTTCCTAAGCCTTTTCTCTTTTTGTGTATTTCCCCCCTGGCGTGTAAAGAAGTGGATTGTGGATATTGTAGCTCACAAATATAAATCACATCAAGTACACACGCAGTGATTTTTGTTCTCTCGAAAACTTGTATCATTATTTGTAATGAGAGGCTGATAGGAATGGAGCAGTAATGACACATGGCGCTTATGACTGTAGTGCTTAACTCACTACAATATCGATCATTTACCACACATGAACACTTGATAAGAATGTGGATGCTGTGTAAGATCCAAGGGAAAGTCTGCATTTTGGTAGGAAAATCAATAAAGGTGAGTTGTAACTTTGTGAGAGGGTAATTTTTAAATGGCTCGCTTGTATACAGTCTTGCTCACGGTCAAACGGAGCAAGGAAACATGGAAGAAAGCACAAAGTGCCAACATTTGTCTTTGTTGATCCATTGACAGATCTAAGCAAGCTTTAGTTCCCTTTCAGACATGATTCAGTGAACGGATTTCATTCTATTGTAAAATAAAGGGCATTGCAAATCCTGTGGGTGAAATATATTTCTATCAAAAAAGCATGTTATTTCTTTGTCCATGAAAATGATTCTTTCCTGACAGGTATTTTTCTATTTCAGTGTACTAGCCCTTGACAGGCGAGACGGAACGTTAATTTCTGTTCCCTGTCTGAGAGGTCTCAGGTTGCCGAGGAGGAATTAACCAAAAGCCAGGTGTTTGTTAAAGTTTTCAGACAGGCACTGACAGCCGCAGTAGGACAGAGAAGGGCAGATTGATAACCGTGGAGACAGGGGGCTGGCCCTTCATGTAGACCTACATCTCACACTTCCCTCCCAGTGGCAGCAGCGACAGCGACCTCAGGGCTCGGCAAGTGTTATCTGTCCTTTAGATCAACCACAATGACAGTCAGTAAGCTCAGCTGTGGCACGACTCGCTCCCCTTACAAACAACACACTGCTTCCAAAATAAAAAGCACATTTTGACATGCACATTTAGTTTTTCTGTTTGTGTGTGTTTAAGATATCTGCATTTTTACAATGTACACATGCTAGTGGTGTACTACAAATAGTGACATGGGGGATGCAGGCGGTTTGCATACGATATCAGGACTGACATTTCTTGAATGACCTAGAGCTATGGCACAGCGTGAAAACACCTGTAGCAGATGCAGTATAAGTCAATATTTAACACCAATTACCTGATGGAGACATTTATTCATGAGAGCAGCAGAGTTAATGTGAAGTGGCAGGCACTTCACAAAGGTATTAAACTTTCTGTGTAGCTGTTAGCAGTTAAAGTATTTATTGTTTGACTGGGTTCTTGGATCTGCTGCTGCAACAAAGAATTCTTCAGTGAATCTTAATCATGGACTGAGAATGCGTTCATTCTTTTCTTTTTAGTTTTGTGTCTGTGCTGAAATGGACTGTGTTTTCGCCTGCAGATCTGCTGCAGTTTACGTCTACTGATTGAATCAAACAGGAACTGATTTCAATTTGGGTCCTTGACTTGTAATTTTCTCTGCTAGATTGTTCCATTTATCTTTGTGCCAGATTGAGAAAAGAGGCATATTACTGGGTGTACAGAAAGAGAGTTATTCAGGACAACTTATGTCCTGGTTGGCCTGAAACCAAAACTGTTGGGAGCGTTTACAGTGCATTGTCAGGTTTCCACATCAATGCGCCATATCCCACACTGCTAACACTACCTGGGCACAATTTTCTGTGATAATATAAATTCAAGGGCAGTAATTCTAGCCTAAAAATATCCTGATCTCGGTCAAACTCTGCAAAGGACAATATTGACAAGAGCATCCTGCAACAGACAAGATAAAATACTAAAGCAATGTTTTTTGCAGTTTTTTTTTAACCTAACTGCTGTTAGCAAAGAAATGCTGAGGCAAAGTAACCCCAGTGATTTACGTAGCGGCTGGAGGAGCCTTGCCTCTTAATGAAGAGAGCAGAGAGACTCATTCATCAGCTGCAGACAATGTCATGTCTCTGCAATCTTGGAACAGAAGACTCCAGGGGAAAGAAAACAGTGACTGTTCTGCCAGCTGGATCACCTTTCAGAGCAAATGTTACTGTGCATGTGCATTGCTCAGTTGTGTCTCACATAGTATGTCCATACATGCGGTGTGTGTGTGTGTGAACACCACCATTGTAATTGTCGGCATTTTTCTTCTTGTGGCAAGAAATATGTGATGCCTCACCAAATGTTCTGGGAGCAAATATTTCAATTACCATGGTACTGTAACAATAGTGGTAGTATTAAGCATTGCTTTGGCACTGCACCCTGCAGAGATCATTAGCCAGCAAGAGCCCTGCAGTTTCTCTTTAGATTTTTTGCTTTTTCACGCCAGGTACATTTCTGCTGTATAGTACTGTATTTTGAAATACTCTATGTCAATGCTGTTATCCTTTGAGTGGGGTAGGGAAAAGTATACGTGACTGTGGGCAAGTAGTACAGTAAATGTTAAAACTATATTGAAGTGCCCATTGGTTTAACCACTAACATTTTAAAGGCATTTATGCAGACTGAAACAACCATTTAACAAGACTAGAAAGGCTACAGCCACACTAGCAGCTCTGTGAGGCCATAATTAGGCACAATGGTGTTCTAAGATAAATGCTAACATGCTCACTACAACAATGCTAATATGTTGATGTTTGGCAGGTATAATGTTTATCATATTAACCAAAAACATTTTAACATACTAACATTTTGTAATTAACAAACAAAACACAACGCACAGATGATGATGATGATGGAAATGGCATTAGCTTTGAAGCTGTTGGTTTTACTAAGTGTTGGATAAGTTGAAGATTTGACCTGATGATGGCTCAATACCAAAGTCAATAGGTTTCATCCTCTGGTAATAATGAATCTACAAATATCATGGCAATCAATTTAGAAGTTGAGATATTTCTCTCTGGACCAAAGTGGTTGAATTATGTGTCACTGAATATTTGTCACAATCCTCAGTGTGACATGAATTTGGATGACAGCAGAATGGACAACATGCATTGAATTGTCCACTTACTCAAAGGCGAGTGATAATGTGTTCTTGTTATTCTCAAGTTAATATTGTAAATTGTGACATTGCCCAAATCTTTGCTTGATTTTGCAGATCACCACCACAGCTGTAGTAGCATAATTGCAGTGATTTCTCTAAAAACATTTTAAGTGTGCGCATGTGTTGCTCCGTTATCATCTCCAGGCTCAGCGATTGTAGCCTTTTTAATGCTGAGTGCCCAAGCACTTCACTTGAAAATGGATCCAACTGAGCAGAAAAGTGCCACTCTGACTGGCAGTCCCAACAGTGTTTACAGTAATTAGCTCTTCTTCTCTTTCCTGCTCACTGCTATGCATTGTATGCCTTTCCCTCCAGGCCATTTAATCTCTCAGGTGAAGACGACGCTTGATGAACTGAGCAACTTATTCTCGGCTTTATTAAAAGCAAAAAATAAAACCGCCATGCAAACAGCAAGCAATTATTTTCAGTAATGTCTTACATCACACCCAGAAGATTACACTTTCAGCACTGGAGGTTGCTAAAGCTCCATTTCACAGGGGTAAGAAAGAGAGGCAGAGTCTGCATCATGCACATAGAGTATAATAAAACAACTTAATGGCCAGTGGGAATGGCCTGAAAAAGGTGTAATGCTAATGGAATCTATGTAAGATATGTCTGAACTTAATACATTAAGGTCACCACTGAATTGCATGCTCCATTTGTACGTTATTCTGTTCCCTTCTATATATTTCCTGCTTTCTAAGAGCACAATCTATCAAAACGCTCTCTCTCACTTGCTTTTTTGAAAATAACATATAAATGGATTCTATAAATGCAGCACAAATGACTATTTATGTTTAGTTTTAAAAAATATATAATTTAGGATCATATACTCTCTATGAATCAGATATGAGTAGTAGGATGCACTATGGCTGCAATACTGAGAGAAATTCAGGAGTGTGTCGGTCTGTGCTGACCTCGCCATCTGTTGCCCTTAAATGAGTCTAGCCACACACATGCAGAGCTGACCGTATGGGAGCAGAGTTAGTCAAGCGTTTCTGTGTTATTTGTCTTCCAGAGCAATGTACCAGATTCTCTTGTATTTGACGCTCTGGGAATGAGAACAGGTTGACCACACGGTCATGCCTCTCTGCTCAGCCATGAGCGTAATGTGATCCACGCCTCGCTTCAGTTGGTTAGCTCTACACTCCCAGATCTCTAATGGAGAAGATGTCTCCAAGATCTCTGTTTAGGAATAGCGTGGGTTTGTGGTTCTAAGCCACAGATTCAGACTTCATCGGTTCATGTGTTAGTGATGAGACAGGCAGTGGGAGGGACTGTTCTCCTGTGAGCTGCTGCTTTCTTCATTAATGTATTAGAGAGGATAACGATCCAGAGATGATAAAGACTCCAGAGACCAAATTGTAGCTATATGTACTGTATCTTTTTCCCTTACTTCCTCTGTTCTTCTCCCTCATTCTCCTCCAGCAAAACACATACAGTACACCATGTCTACACAGAGAGTGTAGTGTAAGCAGCACGTTCAGCAACAGCAGCGTGTGCTCAATCTGTATGTCTACAATGCAATACACAATGGCCTTTTTTTCAGACTGCCAGACCAAATCCATGTTTTGGCATATCCATATTGATTTTAGGAAGTCTGGACAGCAAAAATCCAAATAAAATGGGATTTTTGCAGATCAGATCAAAGCCACATTTGGAGGTAATTTGAAGTTCGATTCCAATCAGATCTCTACAGCTGGTCTCAGTTCAGATTTCAAAGTGTCTTTTTTGTTTCTCACAACACAATGACTACATCAAATCCAGAGTGATGGAAGTACATCAGAGCGACTGAGCAGAATCAATGTTGCTACTATAGCAGAGCGATATGGAGGACAACACAGAGAACAACAGTCTGTGGACAGAAGCTGAAATAAATTGTCCATTTCTCATGCTTTTGCGTTAGAAAGCTGCTTCACAAATGTATCTATTTACTGATGCCTAAGTTGTCACCACGGCAACCCATGCAGATAGGCTGGTGATGTCTGGACACACAAATTTGATCTGATAACTTGCAAGTAACAGTGCGGACAGTCTGTCTCAAAGATCTGATTAGAGAAACAAATCAAACAAACAAAACAAAGCCAGTGACTGCAGTTATGTGTGTAAATTGGGGTAAAATATACTTGAAGACTAAAAATAAGCTTTGGGTCACATACATGGGTTTTGTAGACAGCTGTATTAATGTAGAGGTGTACTGTTCAGTCAGATGCATGTGAGACAGACGGCTAAAAACATGGCTGACATGCTTTCAGTATAGACACCGTGTCACACTCTACATGTTAATGCATATTTTTAGTTGTAAGTCCATCCCTCAATACTTTCAGACTTCTCCAGTGCATCTTTGGCACTCAGCTGCAACCCCGAAGGCTCCTATTATGTTGGGTATTAAAAAAAACAAAAAAAACAGGCTATAAATATAAAAAAACAAAAATAGTGAAATTGTGGTGGACTGTTCTTAGCAGAACTCAAACTATGATGGTGCATGTTCATGATAATAAATAGTAGGAATATGTCACCCAGTGCAACAGTGTGACTCACTGTGTGTGTGTGTGTTTTTGATGGACAATAATTGAGCTCTACGGCACAGAGGAAGAGGATATATGAGACTACATAGAAAGTACTTGTTTAAAGGATCAGCTCATTCTTTGTTTTGGACTTTAGATGGGACAAGAAAAATAATGAATACTGCCAGCATTCTACTATCTTACACTCCTCCTGTGTCTGATTGCAACCCTTAATCACTAGTTGCATACATCTATGGGTGGTAAGCAATTTCACCAGAGAGCGATTTTCTCCTCCAGACCTCTCAGACTGTTTCATCTGAATAACTGTTAGAAGACTATTCAGTATTTCACAAGGAAAAAAAAGATCAAAGAAACATCTAAATCTAACTTTGAGTAGCTTAACTTTATTTTTCATCTTTCACACCCCATTAATATTTCTAAGCTCCTCTCAGCGTTAGTATCGACCTCTTGAAGGGGTCTCAACCCCCAGGTTGGGAACTGCTGTTGTTTTAGATATGAATACTTCAGACTTCATTTTTGAAAAAATGGACCTCATCTTTCTGCCTTTTTCCCTCGCATTGATTGATTTGGACCAAAGTCTCGCAAGCAGTTTGTCTGTCCCAGCAGGAAGCCCTGTGGCTGCCGACCAGCTGGTTTTCAGTTTCCAGTTATTCTCCACTTATTCTCTATAAGACGCCCCACTCTCAGTCCTTCAAAGGCATTACTCCCATTCAAGTGCTAGTCACGTACTTACAGTGTCACTATAAGATGGCAAAATGAGACATCTACAGTACAGTCTGACAATAATAGATCAGTGTGTGACTTACGAAATCACAGTGTGTTCCAGAAAAAAAATACGTTTTTATTTACAAAAGAAGGACGATCAATATCAATAAGTTTAAAAAAAAATTAAAATTGAAGGAGCACAAGAAGGCTTGGACAAGCAGCTACATGCTTTAAGTTGGGCACTTTTCTCAGACAGCATTCAAAGTGAATTCTCTGTTGTTGTTTTAGTTTTTTTTGTGCATTGCACCTTTTTTTATTTACAAATACTTTGTTTTTCTATTGTAGTTAAAAAGTATTGTAATAAATATTTTTTGTAGTCTAATTTTTGTTGTGGGAAGCTGCAAACCTTGACATTTCAAACAAAAGGCAGATAATTATTGTTTGATGTGAAAAAGATAAGGTTTAATATGTGTTTCAAAAGCGATGCTGTTTTCTTGTGATTTTTTTCTTCTTCCATCTACAGTCATTTATTGTGTCTATCTTTGTCTTTGATTGACACAAATACAAAACACCTCTGAATGTCCTGATTTAAAAAAAAAAAAAAAAAAAAAAAAAACAGCCCAATCTTATTGCCTCATGTATTGAAGGCCTGGAGCAATTTAAAATCTATTCATCACAGCTATTCAGACTTTTACCTTTGTTTGCTTTAGTCATAAAAAGGAATCTGAGAAGCTTCTAATTGTTCACCCGAAAATCCGACTTGGATGAAAATGTGAATAGAGTTGTATAAGACTATGAAGCAGCATCTCCTTGTATAACTGACAGAATGTATTATACTGTAATTATACAAAGAAAGTTTGCAGGATGAGCAGGTTTTTCATAACTTGGTGCACTGTTTAGCCAACAATAACAGATTGCAGGAGCATATGGTTGAGTATTCTGGTGACACTTAAGTAAAATATACACTGGCTGCACAATGCAAGCGGCGTGACGGCAACATGTAAAAGCTCCATCAGCATTCACACTGGTTCTGTCCGGTGGTGTCTCACATACAAACGCTTCAGAGGACAGTTTCTAAACTGTCACATGGCACATGAAAATAATCATTAATTGATGTATTGTGTAGTATGACAGTCAGTGACTTCCGTCTGTGTGTTTTTAGGCACTGCAGAAGTTACTATATACTATATTAACCCCTTTTTAAATGTGAAAACTACCTAAAATGCCTATAATTCAATAGATCATTTATCAGGATGACCTTGCACTTTACAATAAATTACATTTTTATTTAAAATTAATGTGTTGTCTATGGGGCTACGTAAAATACAGTACATATGTTACTCATTAATCTGATGGATATTTTCACAAGTAAGCTTTTAGCCTACAAAATCTCAACCCAAAAGTGGTGAATTTATGTGAATGATATAAAACAATAAAAAGCAGCAAATCCTCTCATTTGAGAAGCTGGAACCGCCAAATATTTGGTCATTTTACTTGGTTAACGACTTTAAGTATTTGATCATTAAAACGGTTATTGGCAAATCTTCTGCCAATCATCTCATTAACTAATAATCGTATTAGCTCTAGTTGTCTGTTGAGAGTGTAATTTGTATTAAAACTGATTATAATTCAAGTCAGAAGTTGCTTTATAATTTTTACTTTTACTTAAGCTCCTGTCAATCAATCTGCATAAAGCTTCATTAATGCTTCCCTTTGAATTCCTCTCAACACATTTCTGGTTTAATCGCTCAGCCCTCCTCACCAACATTAGTGCTTTTAAATAAATAATCAGCTTTTTAATCTTGTTCCTCTGAGTCTTAAGTCCCATGTTTATAGCCTTCAGAAGCATTTCTGCTGTTTTAATATCCATATACTGTACAAACCAACCTGCAACTAGATATGTTTTTTTTTGGTTTATTGTTTCTACGCTGATCGTGTTGCTATTTTCTCTCCTCTGTGTAAAGCTTTCACACACTACCACCCATACCTCAATACTCTCCTTTCACACTTGTAAACGTAACCAAGGATTACATTCTTTCAATCAACTGAGTTCCCCCCTTGCAGGCGACTGGTGCATCCTATCAAATTTCTTTCTTTGTTATTAAAAAAAAAAAAGAAAGAAAGAAAAAAGATGATTAAATGCAGAGTCTGAGCTCTTCTGCCTGTTATACGATGAGATCAAAGCAGCCGGACCGCTGCTTGTGAAAGTAATTCTGCATTCTGTGCAATGTACTTTTAGAAAACGAGGCCACTTACTCTGATGACTAAACCATTTCTCCCCCACTATTAATCTCACCGTATTGACTTGAAATACGAGAAAAGGTATGGCTACATACGCTCTGTCAGCTGCCACGTGCATGCATGTGTGTGTGTGTGTGTCAGTATAGTAGTCAGATAAAAGAGACTGTGCTATATTCTGTTCTTTTGCACCTTTCATTTTGCACCATTGTCATGTTTCTATCAATAGCGTCCCTTCTTCTAAGGACCTTGTTTCCCCCCCGGGGCAGTTAGATGATAAAACATGTTTTGCAGGGCACTTAACAGGCATCTGTATTTCTTCACCTTACATCAGTTTCCACTTTAAACCCTTGAGAAGCTCTTGGTCTTGCACAAAAACCTTTTGAGAGGAATTCTCACTTTGCCAGAGTGGAACTTGAAGTCAAACCAGGTGGGCTCTGGCATCTCTGGACACATGCTTTCTTACAGAAGCTTTACTTTTGCTAGGTTTTAATGAAGTCATAACCATGTTCCAATAATGGAAAATTCTCATTGTCTCTTGCTTTCTTTCACTGGTTCTTCATTACCAGTTGAGCTGTAATCTCTCCAACGGACACACAAATCCTCCCAGGACGAGGGGGATTAGCGTGGTCTGTGAGGAGCCATAACTAGAGCAATGATTAGCTTTGATACTACTATACAGTATGTGATCTTGCAGGTGGCTTTCCCATAAAAAAGGACGGTAATTACTGCTCAAAATTAGTTGAACAACCAGCACCTGTCCCTTTAATATGCAAAGTAATGTGGACATAAATTAAGCCCCAGGTATAATTTCACAGAGCACGTTTTCTTTTTCCCAGAGAAGATGAATCACACGAAACGGAGGTGCAATATATGTTCGTTTGAATAGACGACGCCACGGTGGACACGGGGTTCATTTCAGCTTTATGGAGGACTCTCTGAATTAATCCCTGCACATTCATTATCACATTGACACAGAAAAGACGTATAATTTACTTTAGAACATCAATTTATTTGAGAGAGGTATTAAGACAGAGTGAATAGAGTGATTGGACAGTGTGAAATGCAGTAAGACGTTGTCAAATATCACAAACGTAAGCTTTTTCTCTTTTTCAATATAGTTTTTCAACCATATTTACTGTACATTTCCACACTAATTAATTGAAATTAGACACACCCCAAATAGCTTAATTGGGGTAAACTAAGTATTTGAAATAGCTCTATAATGCAATACCATTCAACCGCACCATAAACTACAGCCTTCAAAATAACCATACATTTGAATCAACTCCACTCAAAAATAGTGTCAAGAAAAAACTGATTATGGTGACATTTGTGAAGGTGGGATTAATTGCAGGGCTGTTATATTAAACTGCATTAGTCAAGCTTGGTGTATATGACACTATGACTGTAGTTCGTCAAATAATGTCTCTCTTTGTGCCTGTGTTGAGTCTCACAGCAAGGATGTAGAGAAATATCAAGACAAACAATGAGCACAACAAGATGTGAAGCACTATTTCTGTTACGTAATGGTAAGTGTACATATAGTCCATTATTTCCTATAATGGAACATCTCAAAGTGCACTACTGCACTTATTATCATGGCCACAAACATGAAAAAGATGTAACCTTCTTTGCAATATCAACCTAAGAGTTTCACTTAATGGCATAAAGTAAAGTATAATATCAGTATTTCTGCTTGGGGTACTTAACCATGTTTTAAAGCAATTATGGACCTCTTGACGTATGGGTACTCACTGTACTCATGGTAGAAAAACAGATATAGTACACACATTTTATCTAAATTGCTTAGACATCAACTGAAAACACACCACTCAACCAAGCATAAAAGCATTTACTTCCTTTCCTTGGAACACAGAAAATCACATATGTGTGTTTTGTATTAGTTCTTTACAAGCTTATGGTTAGCAGTTGTACTTTCATGATGTGATTGAACTGGATAATGTGTCTGGTGGTTTTCTTTGGCTTAGTTGTAAATTAAAAAAAAACAACCTGTAAGTATACCTGCAGAGGAGTTACAGTATCTAACGTTTGTCTAGTAGATGAAGTCATTTTAAGTGTCAGTGATCATAGTCTTCAAGGTTTTGACAGTAAACCTGATGAGGCAGAACTCTCTGTTTATTGCTACAGATAATGTCATAGTCTCCCCTTGGGTGTACAAGTGAAAAGCAGAAGCTAATAAAGATCTGGGGGAAAAAGACAGTTGGGGTAGATGTGATTGAATTGAAAGAAGTGCAGAATCACAATTTTACAATATTCAAACACATACTGTAACCCAGCTGCTTGATGATGCATGCAGAAATGTATTCTTGGGGAATCGCACCACTCTCTACTCTTGTTTTTATCATCGACAAGTGCTGCGGAAGAAGCGCTGTAATGTGAAAGAAGAGTCTCTAGTGGTGCAGTGTTTCCTCACATAGTTTGTTTCTCGAGCACTTTAAGAATGTGCACAAAGACCTCGTGCACACCTTTTAACATGAGAAGCGTCATGATACACATTCATGGCAACTACTAGAGTATGGTAATGCAGATATCAATACTGGCCCAGTCTATCTAATGAAAATGGATGAATATAGCAGTGAAAGGGAAAAAAGCTGTATTACATTCTTAACTTTTCTTACAAATACACATATCATCATGTGGCATTGGTAACGCATTTAAAGAAGAAAACAATGAGCTAATGAAAGAGAAACGAAAGAAGAAGGCTGCAATCAACGTAAGTGGACCAAGTTACAAAACATAAAAACAATTGGCTTTGCAAATGTTTCATGAGGTAGAAAATGCATTCAGAGTGTTTGTTTGGCCCGAGGGATACACACAGTATGTTTTGGTGCGAAACAATGAATGCAGGCAAACATGTTTGTTGATGTGTTGCTTATGGTAAGTTGTGGTTAGAGCCTGGTCGATATGGGATTTATGGTGCTGATGCTGATTCCAATATCGATATACACAGAATAGAAACATTAACCCTAATTTGTAGCAATGATCCCTGAAATGTGGTTATTAAACACTTGACAAAGATACATAATGAAGGCATGATATTGCACAGTTAAACAATAAGCTTTATTGTATAAAATGATGTCAGTGCACTGAAACAAAAGTGATACAATATTAATAATTAATACAAAAAACACATATGTATACATTCAATTTGAATTAAGAAACAAATACACATAAAATGATGCCTATATAAATTAACTTTAAGAATATTGGCACATGCATCAGACATATGAAGGTAGATTTGTGTCTGTATTATTCAATCAAAGAATATATTTTCAATAAAAAAAACCTTCACTTCAATCAAAAAAAACTTTTTCAATCAAAGACACAAGTGTTCAAATGCATTTTTGTTGGGTCTCAAATATTTTTTTGCATTCAAACACTTTTTTTCTTTGATTGAAGTGAAGGTTTGTTTTATTGAAAATATATTGTTTGATTGAAGCAACCTTTTTTTTTGGATTGAATAATAAAGACACAAATCTACCGACACACAGCATTGACTGGTTTGTCTGCTTCACCTTTCTGTATTCAAAATATTTATGTTTTTGTTTAAAAGGAAAACAACTATGTCAGTCATTGTAAAATCCAGTGTTTAACAGGCTTTAATCTACACCTACGTCAATACAAATTGTTCTTTCGACAGTCCAAAAGCGTGTGATATTTTCTTCCAGCAGGTGTCGATGTCATCAGAGTGAACAGTTCCTTTTGAAATCAGGAAATGAACTCAGATTACCATTTGAAACAGAGACACCAATATGAATACGAGTGCAACAGGTGGATTATTGTTTGTTGTGGTTGTCTTCATTCAAATTCAGCAGTGCGCTATTCTTTCATTGTCCAGCCTCAGTAACAGATCACTGGGCTCTCATTTCAGCCTCTGTTCAGTATTAACAATAGATCCCTGTGTGCAGCTATGAAAACTAAAAATAGAGACTGTGTTGTTTAGTCTAAGATTTAAGCCTGTAGTAATCAGTCATATCCAGTAAGGTTCACATTGAAGCTGACTCACCTGCTCTTACCAGATAATCCAAGGCTGTATGCATATAGGGTCACTGCATCAAATACTGGATCTTCCTGCAAGCCTAATCTATGATAATGAAGGGCGCTAATGAGAAATGGAGGCCAACAAAAGCAGAGTTAATGAGGAGCAGCGTGTGTCTCTGTGGCTTACAGGCCCACTCATTAGGACTCCCTTTTAACCACTGGTTGGCCCAAATTAGCAGGTGCCAAGAGTACACTGAAGACATCTTTGTATGCGCCATTGAAGGAGATGAAAGGTGACATCAGATCCTGAAGGGAAAACGTGATCTAAGATGGATCCGTTTCCTCTGAGGGTAGTGACAGTCTGGGTCAGACAATGACGACACCGTTATAGAGACAACAGCTTTCAGAGGATCAAAGAAGAGATTATCATCTCCTTCCTCACGGCAGGGAGTCTGCTGCAGTCATGTGAAACTTGCATCCGGAAGGAACGTTTTTGTATGACTATTTTTTAAAACACCGCTGTCATTAGGAAAGGTCAGAGCCGATCTTGGTTGCGAATTGGTGTGCGTTCTGATGTGTGGCCTTTAGAGATCATTAAAAGTATGAGGATGGACCGTGAACAAAAGACAATGTGGCAGGTTTAAAACTCCTCACGTTGTTGTTGGATTAATGAATGCTTTTATCCCGGCTCTACATTCAAGTTTACTCAGCATCTCCATTTACGTCAGACTCGGCAGCGGCTTCACTGCTTTTTAACACGCATCTGTGTTATTTCTGGTATGCGTTTCTTGCACGAGTATATGCCAACTGATGTTAAAAGTAGCCTGAAAGTTTTTGAGCGTGGACATCATCTCCTGGGAAGTGTACAAATAAAATTAAAGTGAGTCAAGTTAGGTGGATTTCTATTAAAAAACAATTATCACTTTTGCTTTCTTGTTTTTTTCACTTTATTTTGCACCAATATTCCTCCTGATCCACATGCAACTGCAAAATAATGGTTTTAATTAAAGAAGCGAATATAAGATAATATTTGGGAATTGGCTCTCTCTAAAGACGGTCTAAAGTTTTAGTAGAAAATGTGGTTATAACCTGAGGTGCATACAAATAAAACTTAGTTCAATATTGTCCAACATAATAGGAGCTTTTGCAGCTGGAAAAATACCAAACAAAATAAAAAATAAAGCAAATCAAGAACAGAGGATACACGAGTAATCCTCTTCTTTTCCTTGGCATCTATATGTTATTTTCTGAGCAATGCAGTTATTAGCTTCCTTCTTGTCTGAACAGCGTGGCATTTATTGAAGCAGACATCTCAGCACTGCCCTGTTATATCACATAGGTGCAAAAAGCTTTACCGCTGTGAATGCCTTATAGTAGACAAATACTCTTTGTAGGTAGAAACATCAGTTCACTCAGTCTGGCTTACTCACTTATGTGTTTCAGCTTCTCTCGGATTTAGTTTCATCTGTTCTTTTACATTAATTTGAGGAGGATTATGCTTTTATATGCAGGATTTCTTGCCAGGCTAGTGGCTCGAGGGTTGGCAGTGTTGTTCTGTCAGACACTTTGGTCCAGGCTGAAATATCTTAACAGTATTTGGATGGATTGCCAAGAAATTTGGTACAAACGTTAATGGTGCCCAGAGGATGAATCCAAGTGACTTCAAGTGATTCTCTGGCTTTTCATCTAGTTGAAGCATGAGATTCAAATATGTGGTTATAATTGAAATGCCTTGACATTGTCCCCCTCAGCATGAATGTTATAACTTTGTAGGACTTTTCATCTAGCTCTTTTAGAAATGTTACTTTGTCCACTACTTTAATTTATAACCAGAACCTGCTAAATTGAATTACATTCCATCAGCCTGAGCTGTGCTTTGTGTTTCGTCAAATGTCAGCATGCTAACAGGCTAAACTAAGATGATGAACATAGTAAAAATGATACCTGCTAAGCACCGGCATGTTAGCTGTAACGTGTGGAGGTGGTAGGACCCAATTGCAGCACAGACACACAACAGGTATAGTTGATAATGAGCTTTATTGTAGATCAGGTATGATGAGGAACAGGAGAATAGCATCAAGGTACAGTTCATAAGGCAGAAGATCAGAACCAGATGCACCCACCAAGACAGCAGCAATAACAAAGCAGGACTCTGATGAAAACTCAAACTGCAAAAATCAATGCACAGGAACATTAGGTAGCCACGGGGACAGGCAGGCAGAAATCAGGTAGAGACTAGACTCGTAGTCGGGGACAGAAGGCTGAGACGAGTCAGGATGGTCAGGGCTGAGCGGAGGCGGAACTGGGAAGTCAAACCGATGGTGAGTGCAAGTGAGAGTCTGGCATGAAAGCAAAGAACAAATTTGGCAATGAGTGAGTGGACAGGAGAATCATATATAGTCGCTTGATTACTGATGCTGAGAGTCCAGGTGAACAGAGTTGGCTGATGAGGTGGGTGTGGCTGACTGGCAGAGTGGAGCAGAGTGATAGAGAGAGCAGACCTGTGACAGTTATCATTGTCATCATGCATATGTATGCTGATGTTTGAATTGATCTGAAGTTTTTAGTCTTGATAACTTGTTATGTAAAAATATATATTGGATCATTATACAGCACCAATTTTTAACTTAGGTGTATGTCGTGACTGTTTTTTCTCCCTTTTATTTATGACCTGCTTTATTTGGCAGCACCTTGCTCGGTTTGCACTCAGTGTCCTTCTGTTTTGTTGGTCCATAATTTATCAGAGTGGACTCAGAAAACTGCAGCCAATCTTGGGGATGAGTGTGATCCAAAAACAGAACAGAAAAGACCATAAGAAAGAATTTATGAAGCAGTAAAAAAGCAATAAAGTTGTATTTTGTTTGTGTGCTTTGCTTTGATCACCGTTGAGGTAGATTTCCGGGGCTGTTTTTTTGTGCTCTCTGTGTTGATGAGTTTGGTGTGGACCCCTCAGGGTGCCAACAAACACACCCACTCTGAGCTCTGCAAGGCCCCAACACGCTGGCAAAGAATGCATGAGTGAGTTTGATTAACTTAAAGCCTGAGTTCATTCCCAGTCACACATGCACAAGCGCTGTGTTTAATTTCACATACACTATACATTATCGTCTGGGTGATGTGTTTTGTTTTAGGCTCTTAGTGATTTTTCCTGTAATCACAGCTGCAGAATGGAGCTAAGAAAAAAAAACAACCTTAAATCTTAAAATTGAACACAAAAGGCTGTTTCCATATTTTAGTGTCTAAAATCTCATCATGTGTGCTCACATTGTAATTCAGGAGATGTTTTACTTGTACAGGATCTGTTGTGTTGGACAGAGATGAAAGTACCTGAGTATATTTGGAGTTTCTGGTTCATTGATTATTTCATTTCATGTTATGCCATTTCCAGCAGTGCTGCTAAGGATTCTGGGCCTTTCGACAAGACATCATGCTGCGTTCCCAACCTTGACACATCTGGTTCAGCACAGTAACAGCTTGTCTTGTCTGAAGGGTAACTTTGGGTACCTGAATATAGCCCAGTCTTCACTCCTCTAGCTGTTTTGTCCCTTAAGGGTTTATAGTCTGTTGAGTACATTTTTAATGAAGAGCCAATTTCAAGGTCATGTATTGATGAAGTTTCTTCCTGATAAGTCAGCATCAACTGAGGCCAAGGCTGGCAGTGTGTCCACAGTAAACAATAAGTGTGGATCAATTGATTACAACCATCAATACTCAGGCCATCCATTATGTTTCTGCAGTGCTTCTTGGTTCAGCTGCTACTTTCCTGGGTTCGTCCCAACAATAATGTTATTCCCTGAAAAGAAAGACAAACTAACTACAAGACAATTGAGTAGATGCTGTAGATAAACAGAAAGCTATCATGTGTAAAATGGTAATGCTGTAAGAAAATCTATATTTTTAATATTAACAGTGGAGTAAATTGGTAGTGTGAGGGGGTCGCTCGCAGTGATGAACTCACAGAATATTTCAAATCTGACACTCCAGTTACCCTTACAGAGCAGACATTTAGCATCTTCGGTTTTGCAGCTTGCAATTATACTCTTTTGATTCAATCTTACTGCTGCCAGCATCATTTTCTAGCCAGACAGCTCGATACTTTGTCCTACTTCTCCAGCCCCAAACAGCACAAAGTTAACAACCAGCTGGTGAACATAGCAGAGCATTTAGCAGCTAAAGAAGATATTTTCCTCAGGAGTTTGTGGAGGCCAAAACAAAGCTTAAGGGAGTTAAAATTTGACTTAAATGCGTTGCAAATGCAGTTGATGTACTTTACGAAAATCTTAGCTATATCAACTGCAACTGATTTATGAATGTCTGCCCCCTGGTGGACAAAATTGCTGTTTACTGTAGCATTGTTATCTTTAGAAAAATATTCAGAGAGAACGAAGGGGTCTTCTATCTTTCAGTGAGGCATTCAGTAATGCTGACAGAGTGAAACATTAGAATAGTTTTAATTATATAGTGGTGTTTAATAGTGTTTTCAAGGCATATGACATAATAGTACATAAGGAGTGAATATGTTGTTCAATGTGAACAAAATTACCTGACAACAAACAAGTATCTTAATATTTTTCCCAAAGATTAATTTATTTCCTTTAATATGTTTCAATTCAGGAAGCACATTTATCTGTTTTTATTGCAGAAACATGCTGTGGTTTGACATTACAAGCAACATTAATATAAGTATAATTAATTATGGCTGTTAGGTACCAGAGCATACACATCATATATCATGATCAACATACATATACAAATTCTCCAGACATTCATTAAATCAAGTACATTAACCATAATTTAAAACAAAGGCATCAACATCAGTGCATTTGTTCAGAAATCAGACCCGCAGAGCTATTTGTCACTTTCACCCTGCCACTAAGCAAACAGCTGAGACAGCTTTCTTTCAACCCTGTGCCTGATCTGTGTTGTTTGGATGCTGATGAGATGTCTTTTGCTATTTGAGAGCCTGTTGAGTCACAGTAGTATTTTCAGATCGTGGAGTGTTGGTCGTCTGTTTCTGAGTCGTAATGTTTAAATCTGTTGAAGGACTTGCAGTGCTCAGTACTTAATGTTGTTGATTTAGTAGTTTATGTAAAAGTGGTGGTGGTTACAGTTCACCAATACTTATCTCATTCAGCTTTGCAGACAGGCAACATTGGTTGTTGCATTTTTAATATACATGTATGTAAAGTATCTGCAGAATCCAGTCACTTTATCAACTGATTTCTTAATGAAACAACCTCTCCTAGACCACCGATTAATCTCCAGTGGTTATAAGACTTTCACATCAGAGCCTTGAACCTATCTGAGATTAATCAACTTTGTATGATAATCAAGTGTTTGCCCAGGCCATGTCGTACTGATATAGCAGATCACAAATGGTTTAGATAAAATGTCACTGGAAGTGGAGGGCGAATAACAGACAGTTCTTCTTTCTCTCCCAGCAACAGATTAACTGTTTCTATTTTCAGCCAAAAAAAAAAAAGTCAATGTGGTGGTGTAGACATAATGCAGGTTACATTCAATACATTTCATTACTGCTTTGCTCTGTGCCATCATGTCCGACCTTTACAGTTTAAACTTCATCTACGTGTAAGAGAGGAGGCAACATGTGAGGAACAACAAAGAAAAGGCCAGGGGGGCAAATACATGGAAGGAAATCACTGAGAAACATTGTGATATTATATCTCTAACATGCCCCCCACAGCAACTACTGTTTGTTGATTGAGGGATGTGATACTTGAGTGTTTGCCTGAGAGCTCCGTGTTGCTTTTATCAGTTCCCTGTTCTATGTCTTTTTTTGCTCTTAGATGAAGACCAGTATTTACACACTGATGCACACACACACAAAAAACCACACACACACACACACACACACATCAGGCAGGCAGGGTCTTTTAAAGACTTGTGTATACAGTATGTGCTTGTGTCTGCTTGTTTGTGGTCAGCAGTATTAGCAAGTAACGCACTACTTAGTAATGTTAAAATAATGCGATAAAGTAACAAGCATTGTGCGGGAATATAATTCAGTTACCAATCCAAGTAAATCTGTTACTTTGCCATTTTGAGGTGGACTTGTTCATTATAGTAGTTTGATTAATGGATATCTATGATGAAGTGAGGCGGCTTACCTTTACTTAAATAGGAGAAATGTGCCTCTTGCCAACTCCAATGTTGGCAAGTCACCAAGCTAAGGTAGCTGTTAGTAAAATACCTCTAAAGTATTAACTGACTGCTTGCTTAACCACAATATTTCATTTGTGTTAAAGTACAGAAGATGTAACGTTCAGGTGTGGCTGTTTTAAAGCTGATTAAATACATTTTTGATGGAATTGGGCTCAATAGTAAGCAATGTAATTACTTTTTCAATGATTAACATGTAAAATAAAAATAATGATAATAACTTAATTTGTATAGCACTTTTAAAAACATATTACAAAGTGCTTTACAAAGGCGTAAAATACCAGATCAGGTAATTGCATTATAGATTTTTTTAATAAAATCCAATTTTTATGGTAAAATATGTAGCCTTGTATCCAAGTTGCTGCTCATTCACAGGTCAATAGAAGCAAGCTGCTCTGCAAGGTGCTGGTCTGATCACTGGGAGCAATTTGTGTTCGCCCAAGCACACTTTAACATGCGGACAGGAGGAACTGGTGATCAGACCGCCAACCCTGTAATTAGTGTATGACGCACTATACCTCCTGAACCTTGGCCACCACATTTTTCAAGTAACTTTCCCAACAATGGTGGTTAGTATTCATCCTTTGTCTCTAATTATGAGTGTCAGAATGACCGTGTTGCAGAGAATGTACCTACTGCTGGTTGAAAGATGTTCCACCAGTGAGGGACTTTTATAATGTCAGTTATCCAGGGGAGGAGTGGAAAATACAGTATGCATTCAGGTGTTTGTACAGAAATGTGCTCCCTGAAACTGAAAAGTGATAATGATTGCTAGCATTTTTCTTAAGGCTTAAACACAAAAAAAAGTTCTTTTTTTACCACACTGTACAATTACCTTTGCTCATATAATACATGCTGCAGCCTTAAAAACAAGTCAATCCACCTCCATGGAGGCTGATTATATACATGTAGCATCTGAGTCATCTTAAACTCTTTTTTTTCTTCTTTTGACAAACGACAATATAAAAAACATTCAGGTAAACAGTAGCAGCTCATACAATAGATTTAAATAACACTCATACATATGAAAAACATAAAATGAAAACAGTTATATAAAACAAAAGAAAACTTCACACATATGCACAAAATATAAGCATATTCAGTCAGAGGTTTCTAGAAAAAAGTTCTATAAAGTTTCAATAGCTTATTACTTTTTGTTCTTTAAAGAGATGAGTGATTTAAGGAAAGAATTTAAGTTCTATGAGAAAAGATGAAATCTTACATAACGATGAAAGAAGAAACTTTGCATTTGTGAATTAAAAAAAAACCTTTGCATGTAGAATAATGAAATTAATCGGATATTCAAGAGCGCTATCCTCTGGATCATCATATTAACAAATAATATGTTTGAGATCAAAAGAGTAGATAGAGTTAGCAGCTTCAAAACATTTTAAGATTATTGGGCAAAGCCTTTTGCTGTGACTCTGACAGGACGACCTGCACTAAGTACCAATTATAACGGGTTGCACTGGAACAGGTTGCTTTTCTTGGCCTGAGCACAAGGCTGTTGCTGCAGCCAGAGTCTGAATGGAGTGAGAGTGCAAGAACAACTGTGAGAGCTTGCCAGCTTATAGGTCCCTTGCAAGGTCCCTTCTAAAGAATGTGGCTTGGCTCTATGTGGAGTGCACAGCTACATTTTTCTTTCAGGTTTCCTCCCTCCCTTCATCCTGGGTGAGGATAAAAAGCATTCAGCTGTGCAGTCTTGGGTCTGAAAGAACTTTTGATGTATCTTCAGATGTAAAAGGAATGTTCTCTGTTAGTGTATCACTTCTCACTTTGCTTTTGCTAAGCTTACTGCTCGGGGTGGAGAAGCCTACAGGTATTATGCCCTGTTAACATGGCTGGCTCCTCAGGTCATGTCGACAAGTTATTCAAATTTTTAAATAAGCGTGTAGAAAGGTTTGTGTGCCATGAATTCATCTGCTCACCTATGACACTTAAGATACCTATTTTTTCTATTATAGGCATTCAGAAATAACTGGTACAAGAACATCTGCCTTTGTACTCTGGAGGAACTAAATCCTTGTGTGGTAACTAAATATTTCTTTTAGAAGGCACTCACCTCCTCTTTAAATTCACAATTACTGAGTACAGAGTCACCTCTGAATTGGAATAAAACCAAGCAAGACAGGAGCTAATCACCCAGGTATAGTGACCTCTTTTCTCTGTCACTTGTCATGATAGCACTCTGCATGTAATTGGCTGATCGGTGCTTGAATTGAAATGGCTGGTCCAGTGTGGTGGGCAATCCTGAATGGGCGTCTCATTCAACACATCTATGCTTGTCACGCTCCCCATTCTTTTACTGCCTAAGCACCAATTGCCTGTTATACCACATCTGCTTTCAAGACATCTTCTGCGGTCATGTCTGTCTTCCTTCTTTCACAGTGACAGCTGGAGCGTTTGACCGTTTAACCTCAAACACTTCCGCTGGTCAAACAACAGTGTTGGTAGCAAACATGATGAGGAGAGTGGTGATACCTCGATTCTCTTTCACAGAAATGGGTTTCAACAAGAAAGGAAGGTTGTTGGTCCTACCCTCGAGAATTGATTGATGGGTTTTGTGGCAGAAGATCTTGGGGTAAAACATGTTTACCTTAGATTGCTGAGGTACTTTGTCTGTTGATCAGAAATCTCTCTTTTTTGTTTTTAAACCATCTATGGTTTCAGTTAATGTGATGGTAACCATCTCAGGGATTGTTTTTGCTCTTCGCACCATACATCCTTATTTAAGTTTTTTCAACACATATTCATTTGTACGTGTTGTTTGAGAAATATGTTATTCTTCACATCCTACAAAGGTCCTAATTTTCTTTATTGAGAATGGCCTAGAAAAGAAATAGTAAACCTATTACAGAGGACTGAAATGACACTCAGTCAAGTCCACAGTCGCTCTGAGACCTGATCATAGATGTGTCACGTATGATCCTGAAAATGAAAGGAGGTGATGGTTACGGGCTTTCGAATAAAATGCAAATTTGAAATCTGTTCCAGTCAGTTCAAGCCAGAAGAATAACTTGAGCTCATCTTTAATTCATGGCAGCACTTACATGCCGTGCCAGGACAATCTTCCTGCTAAAAGCGGATTCCCAGAAGGGTCAACATT
Source organism: Scomber scombrus (assembly GCF_963691925.1). Taxonomy (NCBI): domain Eukaryota; kingdom Metazoa; phylum Chordata; class Actinopteri; order Scombriformes; family Scombridae; genus Scomber; species Scomber scombrus. Next base: position 7,185,824 of record NC_084987.1, read on the forward strand.
TCCTTGGGGAAACAGCTGGACGCAGGCCTCCCATTGAATTTGTTCCATAGTTCACATCCTTTTTGCATCCTTCTCTTTTTCCTCCTCCCCCCTGAGAAGCATCCACTTGCCATGAGGGTGAGAAGATTTGACAAAGTATACTATCACTGTGCCCCAGCCTTGAGATGAGGAAGAATCATCTGCTCTAGTGAGGATCATCAGACACATGTTCCATGGGAATAAATGCTGCATTTTAGTCAAACATAAAAAATATTAATGCCATGTTAATACTTGAAAGATGGAAGCGAGCTTTGGGTTTGAGGAGAAATTTGATTTTGTTTATTTAATGTGGTTTGGAAGGAAAAGGGCTCACTTGCCTGCCAGTCTAGCATTTCCATCAGACCATAGTGACTTTAAACTGAAAATTAATTTTCAGTTTAAGATCAAAGTTGAAGAAATCCCAAAGAGTGCAGGCTTGCTCAAGGGGGTGGTTTGGTTGATGGTGTTGACAGCGTACAGCAGTGATTTCCAGCTCCAGCTACACTGCTGCTGCCATGCACTTTGATTCAAAAAGTTTCCTCTGTGGCAGTTTCCTGCTGGTTGATAAGTTACGGCCTGAAAACAGAAAGGAGGTTATTTCTTTGCTGAAAATTGGAACTACTACAACAAATTCACTGCTTTGGTGAGTGACTAAGGATCATTATCACTGAATGTAGGGTGCCTTAATCCCTAATCACGTGGGTCTGATAATAGCTAGAGAAATGCAGGGTTTGTAATAACTGCAGACATTGTTACTGATTTTAATCTTGTGTAAATCATCCGCAGGACGGATGATGGATACAGCAGTGACAGTACTGAATGTTGGTAAATGCAGAAGGTCCATGCTAATCCTGTTTCTTATCAAACTGTAATTTCAGAAGTAATTTGTTTTTGCATGTCATTTGTTATGCTTTGGCTGTGACATTGCTGTTATCCTTCAGTCGTGAAAAAAAATAAACGGACTGCAGAGCAATCTTTGAATGCATTTTCAACACAGACCTCAGGTTTTTGATGTGTAATTTGTGATCGAATGTAAAATCTTAATTTTCTAATGCATAATGTGCACCTGATGACAGTGACAAGTATCATTTTGGCAAGGGTAATGTTAGGGTGCTAATGCAGTAATTGCGTGTGATGCCCGTTAATAGAAGCCCTGTGAAAAGTGAGCTTTAGAATATAAGCTAATGATATAATGATGCTATTGATCAGGGTGTCAAATGAAAAGAAAATGACAGTTTATCCAAGCTGTTTGCATTCTCTCCCCCCTCTGTCTGTGTTTTGTCTCCCGGGCCTTAGAAAGTTGGAATATAAATGACTAAAGGATTAACATTGGATTCACATAAATTCATCAAATGCCCAAATGACTCAAGCGCATTTCATCTCATAATTTCTGCATCATTCAAATTGTATTGATAATGAAGTAATCAGTGATTAATGATCCCTTCGCATATTCTGAAAGTATTCATTTCCCATTTGATCAGAAGTCTGTTCACTGACATTTACCCTCAGACTTAGAAAATGTCAGGCACTTCAGATAAATCTGCCTGACACTGTTCGCTTTGGAGCCTCTACTTGAAGTCCAGGTAATGTTTTGCTCAAAGAGGTTACAACTCTTTGTTAATTTGGAGGTCTTTAACCCACATGACCAATTGAAAATAGAGCACAGAAATAATTGCAGATGAATTTCCATGGTTACATTTTAACGACAGCTTCAAGAATGCCCTCTCTGCTCTCTCACTTGCTTCACCTCAGCACCCTCGTCTGGCCTGGCTCAGCGTCAGCTCAGTGTGTTACTGTTTGCCTGTAATATCCTCTGACTGAACTATTTATACGCTTATTTAATACTGTATGCAGCAGCAAGTGTAGCAACTGTAGATGATGTAAAAGTGGAAAACGTGAACATAATTCCTAAATGTATGTTTGATTCAAAACCACATTAATGCAGGACGTGTAACCACATGTCTTACTTTATCAGCTCTTTGGCTGAATGTGGATGTTGTATTCTTTCCAGAAGACCATAAACATACAGTACCACACACAATACACTGTTACCTACTGTACAATGTGGTACATTGTTTCTTAGTGCGCAGGCTTGAGCACGGTGGTTGAGTGGAGTCTTGAAGGTTATATGCAGCACATCTGACTAATGGCCCAGCTCTCTGTACATGCTCATGCTAATCACTTCTCTGATTGATTGTGCTGCTCCGAAGCACTAATAGCATCATTAGCTGGAACTGTTGTGGCAGCCTTAGCTTTGAGCTTTCTATTCCCCCGTCAAGATTTTCCTTATACATTCTTTTATTATTTTGAAAGTAGATCGGGACTGGTTCATTTTAAATCTAATTGGGTTTCAATCTAACTAAAGACAAAGTAAGATGTGAATCATAGAACAGTAAAGGTTTCTCATTAGCCTCGCTGCCACCGCACCCATGCATACCAGTCCAGCTGGAGATGCTGTTACCTAGGAAACCCTGGGACAAATGCTTTAATAAAAGAAATATCAATGGAAAGATGTCACACATAACTATAACTATACCTAGACCTAGACCTACAGTATACAGTACTGCATGTATCAATAGAAAGGTAGTGGCATATGAGCACTGAGTGTATTTAACCACAAAGAAGGGAAAATGTCTGTGATCATAGGAACTTGTGTGATATCAGTTAAGATAAGATAAGATAAGATATACTTTATTGTCTTGAGGGGAAATTCGTCTGTGGCTCAAGTTATGCATACAGCTACATGTAGAAAAATCCAAGGTACACACTATATTCAGGTACAATATCTCCATATGTACAGATACATATAAAATACAATATTGTATCTATGCACCCTGGGACATAGGGTGCACATAATTCCTGAAATAATGAACACAATAATCATTGGTCAATAAATAGGTAGAGCATATGTAAAATAATAACTGTAAAGGGGACTTATTATGATTTTCCTTATTTTAAGTCATTTAAATATATAATTTTGCAATGTTAGATGTTCATATTAAACATGGCTAAGACCTCAAATAATGAGGAAGTAATCCCTGTGAGCAAAAAAGCATCGGCTTCAGACTGCTCTCACAGTCAAAGTTTTTTTCTATGGCTCACGAAAGTTGAGTTGTTGTCGAAATCAGCTAAATATGACCAGCCATGACTTTTAAAATATTTCAGATAACACTAAGCTGCACTTTCTGTACTCCAACATACCAAACTATTCTCAGCATATTTGGCTGATTTCAACAACAACTCAACTCTCAACTCAACTAGATTTCACAACAAGACTTCTCCTTGAGAGAGACTTGGTCAGACACAATAACAAACTGATGGGATCAAGTGAAAGGTAAAGTAAAACTTTTTTTTTTCTCTCTGTTGAATCCTTCAAATAATGTCTGACATTTACAATAACAATCCAAGCCTGTCAGTGGCAAAAACAAACTTTTTCAGGATGTACATTGATGGTGCACTATTGCTGCAAAGGGTTACTATTTCCGGCTGCTGGCTGCATCGCCCTCACTCAATACTGGATCAGGTTCAAAAACCATTGCCCCCATTAGTCACTTAAACACAAAATAATGGGAAATAGAATCAAGGTTGAAAAATACCAACTTTCCCCTTTAAAGAGACAGGAGCTAAAACAGCCTGTTTCAGACCGATGCTAAACTGAGGGGCTGCCTAAAGGCCCAGTATAAGATAAACAAAGAGTTTTTTGAACTGTGAATCATGCAAAGCTCCTCTAGTGGAGTCCCAGAATTAAAATATAGAGCTTGAGATGAGCATAACAAGTACCCTTTAAAAAACAACAACAAAGCGAAAACAACAAAAGATGTGCAAAATTGGCAGGCAATGAAATAATCATCTGTATTGTACATGAAACCATATTACACTTGGTCCTAGCACAATAACCAACAATAGATAGCTTAAAAGTTACCCCAGTTCTTGGTTTATCAGTAACAAATATAAAATGTATAATGGGTCCTTCAGGATTCTGTGTGCTTGTGATGTAGTTTATGAAGTCATGCTAGTCAGAAATAAATGAATCTACAAATTAAGTCTTTATGTACCATGCAAAAATTATCTAAATCCATGTTGCGTCTGGCTGTTCTGCAAGTCTGGAAATGTCACAAAATGGCCCGCCTGACAATCTTCAGATGTTGCAAAAGGAGCCGAATCTTCACAGCGCAGCGATGTCTCATATGAGCAGTCAACTGTCTAAGCCAACGGGATCGACATGCTGCCCCATACCAACTGTTAAATTTGTACAACAAGAATTTAGCTGATAAGCACCGAGTCACAGTGTGGAACGCTGTAGAAGCTTTGAACATGGTGGGAGTTCTCGTGCTTGTTAGAGCTGACATGCTGCAGCCGCAAGTTCATGAATCCAGTTACTTACACGGAAAAGAAAAGTTTTAAACTCGCATGTGGTTCATTATTCATACAGTTGTGTCATCTGTTATTCGTTCATTAGGGACTATTTGACAGTAAGATAGTTGGATAGATATGACATGCATTTAAATCTATGTCTGCAAAGAGACATTTTCATCCTCATTACTTTAATCCGTTTTACTGTATGAAGAGTAATTATGTTTAAAAGTATATAGCATAATTTAATCATCCTCATGGTTGAGATCTATAATGTAAAAAAAAAAAAAATTCACATAGAAGCTTTTCTTTATCAACCCTTATAGTGAAATTTGTACTGAGTGACTGAAACGAACTGAATCAAAATTTTAAATCATTTCCAGCAGACATTTACACTTCAGTTTAACTTTTAAAATCAGCCGCCTTCCTATTCTTCCTATGAGAGATGACCCCTCATTGCTTCTGCCTGATACACCAACCTAAAACTGATTGTAACTAAATTTGATTATACAGTTTTTAAATTAGTATTTAAATCCAGAAAGGTATTGTCTCTATTTCGTGGTTAAAATGTAGATTGTAAGACGATGGTTTTCAAAGGTCGGTTGTGCCGACTGAATCGTGACCGGGGTTTGTAAAGTGACCGGATGGCCGAGGGGGGCTGCAAAGGGCAGGAGGGTGTGTGCAGAGTGCGGCTGGGATGCTGCCAAACTGTCAGAGAGTGTTTAGGTAGTGTCAGCTGGGGGGGAGGTTATTAGTTTAACCAGAGCTGATGTTAGAATCACAGGGATGGGATGGGAGTCCAGCTGGATAAACAAACCAACAGGTTTTTGGTTATCATAACAAAGACATTATTAGTATACTGCCACTATCATTACTATCATTTTTTTAAGCACAATCTTTGGGGAACTACATTCACACAGCATGCTCACACACTTCTATTTAAACACCTCTATTTCTTTGTTGTACAGTAATTAGCTTCCCCTTCAAACTTTAAAAGGCCTTCTGTTGTCTGAATATGAGCCAGCTGTTCCCTGTTGCCTTAAAAATCACAAAAGGTGGTTGCACTTTGATAAAAAGATATAGCAGCATGAACTTTTTGCTTAGTCAGCCATAAAACTGGAGTATCAAAATCAAGGGAGGGAAAAGAGTACAAATTCAGAAGTTTAATCCTGTGATATATCTCTCAATATAATTAGCTTTTCTTGCTCTGTTTGCCCTTAAGGAGGAACTGTTTCTTATTTCAGAACTTAATCGTTGATCAGACGCTATTATTATTACCGTGGCATTTTTAATTCACTTTATTTTTAGAATTCTTCCTCTTCCTTTATTTAACCTGGTAAAAACTCCCATAAGCCTCTGGCCAAAAAAGAAAAGGATTTAATACAGATAAAGTCCAATTTAAAGAATACCAAAAGTTTCAATACACAAGTTAAACACATGTAATATTGTATGCATGGTAAGACCATAACACAATCAAGCATTGAGAGTTAATTACAATAAACAGAAACAATTGGCGCAGCAGCTGAAATGTGAACCGGAACAGGTGCGATCCGATGAGTCTGTCAACATTTCTTAGAAGCATTTTTATTGAGTTGTGCCATTTTTATGTTCTCTGATCTTGGAGATGGTTGTCATTAATTAATTGAAAGCAAGTCAATATCACATTTAACACAGTTTGTTATGTTAATATTGCGGCATCAGCGGTAGCAGTTTTGTGTGGCCTGGAGTCACTTCACCTTTACTCCTATTGATTTAGCTGAAAATTAAGTGAATCTGCTATTAATCAGTTGACGAAGGACTGCTAATCCTCAATTATTTCGGTGAGATTGTTGAGGAAAGGTGATAATTTAGGACTTGCAAGGTAAAAACACAGGGGGGCGAATGTCAGTGCCTTATTTGTTTTGTATTATCTGTATTAGTATTCTCAGTGTGTCTTTTAACCTATGCTATTTGCATTACCTTTAAAGCTGTGCATGATTTTGCTCTTATTTATACTTTCCTTTGAGTCCAAAATCCCCAAAGAGATCATTAAAGCTTCATGTAATTTAATGTAATTTAATCTAAACCCGACCCCAACCCTGAAAGCTGTGCTGTGTTCAGAGCTGCTGAGGTCAGCTACATTACAGACCCCAGAAGTCTCCATCCACCTGCTCTTATTAAAATAAGTCACGAAATGAAAGTGCTCCTTCCAACTGCATGCTCTAGTGCCCCTGAGGTTTCCTCTAACCTCAGTGAAGCATTGTTCCCTTCCTGCCTGGGGCTAAATTACTGCTCAGCTGAGTGTCTCCATCACAGTTAAATGTTCAGTTTTACGTGCAGAGGATTTTGGTTTTGTAATTTCAGTTGAGTCATTTCGCCTCCTGCCCCATCAGAATTGACAGCGCTGCCGTCTACAGGTGGAATTATGCGGGTTCTTTGCTAGTTCTCTGTGTGAGTCAGAGTATTAGAAATTTTACAATCGCTATGAGTACTCACAGCTGCGTACAAAGGGCAACCTGGGTAATATTTGATCTGAGATGGATCTTCTGTTCCTTGTGTTCGTCGTGTTCTCTACTTTGTCAAAGCGACAGCAGTGCCTTTTACAGATCGGTGTCTCCAAATGGTGAGAGAGGTGACTGAAAAATGTGAAGCTCTATTACTATATGACTATTAGCTCACATTTATTGAAACAATATTATGCTTTATAATACTAAAAAAGATACTAGAAGCAAAAGAGATGTTTAATGTTCAATGTTTATATTTATAAAAAAGAAAAAAAAACATAGTTCAGTTGTTTTTGCAGTGAGTTTTTGTATTACGTGTTTAATTATCTATATTAGCGTAAAACTAGAGTAGCAAACTAAAAAAGCCCTAAGGAGTTGGTGGAAAGCGTATATTGACCTTATTTTCATTTTGCAGGAATAAACACAACCACAAATGAAAGCTAATGTCTGCTAGATGTGTAAATAATAAATATGTTCAGCCTATACCGCTTCAATTAATATTTTCAGCCTATACTGCTTCATAGCGGGAAAAAGTAAGTCATGAAATTTTAAAGGTACCCTGTGGAACAGTGTTTGACCACCAATGTTTTATTTGTATACACAAGCATGTGAGAGCGACGTGATACACATTCCTACACATGGTTTCAGGCTATGCCAAGAAAACTAAAAGAGCCACAACACATAGACGTTAAACAAAGCAGGTTTTTAAAAAATGCAAAAAAAAATCGGCTTTACAAATGTTTTACGAGGAGAGACATGAATTGAATATGTGTTCTAGGCCTCAAGGATTTATGTAATGTGTTTTGGTGGGAAACTCCACATGGCATATTTAAGGCTTATAATAGATGGACAGATGCTGCAGATGGACGGACAGACAAAGGAAGCCATTTCTAGAATATTCTATGAACCCTGACAGCAACAATTGGATGCAATGACAATTAAATGAGCGGCTATCATGACACCATCAGTCCTTTGACTCAATCAGTGGCTATTGAGGGATTTATCCTCTGTTCATTTAAAAACTGATGTCCTTCGGGAGAGGTATGAAGCATCCCTCTAGTGTAAGCTTTTATTCCCTCTCAGACAAGTATAACTATAGTTAGATTAAAAAAAACTCATAAAGAAGAGAAAAAACCATTGATTGCTTTACCTACCATCACTGTCATTTTAAATCAAGCTGGCTTCTTGATTAATGGCCACCCGGTACAAAATGCACTGTCTTTGTTCACCTCCCTCGTCTTTCATATATTTGTCTGTGTCACAGCCTCACCTGTGCTTTTACACACAAGGTCGGCATGGAGCTTGAATCCTTATGAATATCTACAGCCACTGCCTTTCTCCTGCCGGACTTATGTGTGTGGCGTTTTTTTTCAGGGCGACTCGTGCAATCAGGTGATTTTTTAAATCCAACATTCTCTGAAACATTCAGGACCTCATTAATATGCATTTATGAATGTATAGGCTGCTCTCTCCTCTCACAAACAGTTTACCCCTTCCTGTCCTTTGATCTCAGACAATGTTGTTGATGAAAGCTTACAGGAATATTTTACAAGAAAATGCACGCCATGGTTTTTTCCAGCCATAGAATGCAGTGTAATTGTATCTGACGCTCGGGCTGGCTATTTCCCTAATTAATCAGTGATTTCCCTTATGTTTTAGAATTGCAAATTGGAAATGTTGAGCCTTTGAGCTGTTCTTTACACTGACTGCATAGCCCTCTTTATGGCTCCAAGCTAATTATTCAGCCTGTGGATCCAGGCTCTGGAAGGCTGCTTCTAACTCTTGCTTTAGGCTGTGTGTGTGTGTGTGTGTGTGTGTGTGTGTGTGTGTGTGTGTGTGTGTGTGTGTGTGTGTGTGTGTGTGTGTGTGTGTGTGTGTGTGTGTGTGTGTGTGTACAGTAGGTGTTAGGAGAAATAAGTTTCAAGCATGCATTTGACATTTTAATATTGTGTTCCTGTTCTTTGTTTTCAGTCCGGTTATGCATTATACATGCATGTGTTATACTCTTAACATTCTTCACAGTACTGCTTTGGCTGTTTGGGTAAGACGTGGCTTATTGTGTGCGTGTCTAATGTCTATGCGTGCGTGCACATGTGGATTTGTGTTTGCACGTTAATTTCTTTTGACAGTGTGAAAGGTTTCTTTAGGCTCATGAGTGGGCTCCGTAGCTCCCCAGTTAAAAATGTCTTTTAATCACATATTCATAGATGAAATCACACTGAGTTGTCAAGCAGTGTTGCCGAAGATCCATCCCAACAATAAAAAGGGACCGGTGTTCAAGTCAAAATAATGTCAAGCCTGCACACGTTGTTGATCTTGCGGCAAATTAGACTTTTGTCTTGTTTTGATTTATAATAATTTAGTTAGAATCAGTGAGTCGTGGCATACATGTGCAAAAATTGTGATAATGATTCAGAGCTGTCATACATTGCAGGGAAAAATATGGAGAAAGAGCTGCATCCAGGGGTTCAATTTATATTTTCTGCTTTATTCTCCCTCTGTTTGTAGAAACTGAGAGCAGCTTGGGGGAGTTCAATTAAGAAATTAGAAAAATGAAAATGAAATAAGAAAATACGCCTCTTCACCACAGTATGAGAAAATCTTCTCTGTAATTGGCAAAGGAAATCGGATCAATGCTAAAGAATGAAACCTTGAATTAGATTTTTTTTTTTAAAAAGAAACATTTCAGCATTGAATGAACATGAGCTGCCTGAAAAGTCTTCTGTTTGCTTCTATTGATGGAGCCCAACTCGACTGTGATGAACAGAGATTGTTCCCTGGCTGATGTGATATTTGCAGAGTATGAACTGATCCTTCACCTGAAAGGCATTGAAAAACAGTTGAAAAAGTGGGTTTAAATGAGAGATATAATGTAAAAGGATATTGTCCTTGCACAGACTACTTAAGAGTTGCTATTGTGTCATTGTTGATGTATTTGAGGCATTGAAGACACACTTGGAGAGTGAAAAACTGCTCCAGTCCACGTTTTATGGAAGATAAATTATGACTAACTGTAGTCATCATGAGGATGACTGTTATTTTTCTTTGCCTATTTTTCCTCCTAGTTTTTTTTTTTTTTTTTTTTTTTTTTTTTTTACATGTATTTAGTGTAAGGGTGTTGTATTTCATGTAGTGGGTTTGGGGGATTCTTGTACATCTTTCTTTTGAAAAACAGTCAACAGCATACTCTATATCACAGCAGGGTGAGGGTCTTATGGGGGTTTTGTTTGTTTTTGTTCTTAGATGAGATGTCGTTTTAGGTGAATCACTTAGAAAACTGTAGAGCCCTACAGACGTCATGGGTGAAAATAGTACTTACACAAGTTGACCAAAAAAAAGCTTTAAATAATATTCTTAATAGTTGACACATGTTCAAATTATGTCAAAAATGGAGCCAAACCAATGCTAGTATCTTTAGGTGATGCTGATATCATTTTTGGGGCTTTTAAAAATGATAACGATAAAGTGACTGATATTCATTATTTTACAACTTAAACCAAAAACCTCCCCAAAAAACAATAATGATGAATTAAATATGGTTAATAAAGGTTGTGACCGACATTATGTTCAGCATGTCACATTTTCAAGGTTACAAATTGTCTTGTCAGCGCCCTCTGGTGGACGAACTATGTAAATAATTCTTGCAATTCAAATATCAGGATATGAAACACGAAAAGATAAACAAAACTACAATTACAAAGGTAAAAAATAATAATAAAATAAAAGTAACTTAATTATTATAAACTATAAGAGACAATGACAAATTGATTACAATTCTGTCATTAAATTAAGAACTAGCCTCACGGTAACTGCACACCTCAAAGAAAAAATTAACCACCAAATTAATTAGTTGATCAACGGAGAATTAATCTGAGCTATTATGTTTGGGGTATCTTGGGTTTTTTTTAATAGATAAAATGATCTGATTCCAGCTTCTTAAAAGTAAATATTTCCTGTTTTTTTTTTTTTGTCCTCTCTGACAGTTAATTAAACTATCTTCTGGTTGTGATTCAGGTTGTGTCTTTGACTCTGTGATGAATATTCTTCACATTTTATAGACCGAAGGACTCATTGATTATTAGAGAAAATAAGCAGCAGATGAATTGATAATGATATCAATTATTAGTTGCATTCCTAATCAAATTTATAATTAGTGACTAAAACTCATATAAAATATATAATAAAAATAGTTGCCAAAATTAATACTGGACAAACCAAAATATTAATGATGTATAATTTATGTGATACATTATTATACTGTATACTTTAAGTACAGTTTTAAAAAATATACATTTTTAATAATCCCACTGCTCCTTTAAATCACATAAAATATGTTTCCAAACACATTTGAAGTCTTCACAAAAGTGATAAAAGCACATGATGAAATTTTGATTTGAGCTGAAAGTGTAGTGGAGAGCTCATGTTGAGCTGTTCCCTGCTACACACAAACCTTCACTTATATGCACACACAGCAGTCTCTCAACGCACTGTAGCTGTGTGGCTCGGCAGCAGCAGCAGACGAACAGAGGGGGGCGAAGGACGGCGCAAGTTAGCACAGAGAGAGACAGGCGCTCTCATCAGTGACGGGCTCACCGGCTGTGTGGACAGAGCTGTGGTGCAGGAGGAGGAGGAGAAGAGGTGCAACGGGAGGACAAGCTGCCTGAAAACCGGCGCAAAACGGGAGGGACTGTGAGAGAAAGAGAGAGTGGAGAAATGGAGAGAGATCACTGAGGGGAGAGAAGTCATTCGGAGCAGTGTGGAGAGCAAGCTGGATGAAGCTGACAAGGACGTAGAGGAAAGATAGCACACAGAGAATCCTTCCCCGACGGGGGAGAGAAGCAAGGGAGTGTGTGCACAAAGTGGAAAAGAAGAAGAAGAGGAGGAGGAGGAGGAGGAGAGGGAGCCGGCAGGAGGTCGAGTTTACGGGGTTTGACTGACACAAAAGCGAAGAGGAGGAGGAGGAGCATGAGGGCAAGTTGATGGATTTGATTTGGAGAGAGTATTTTTAGAAGGAGGAGCGGAGACATGAGAGGAATATTGAGATGAGAGATGCTGCCTTTGAGTAAAAGAGAGAAAACTAGGGGGGAAGAAGGAGAAAAGAAAATAACAACAGAAAGGGGGAAAAGATGTTGAGATCAGAGTGTGACAGAACAGATTATCTCTGGTCTGGTTTCCCGCAGGAAACCGCTGTGAGTGTATGTCCATGTATGTGCATGAGTGCCTCCATCTCCATGTGAAAGTGTGTTGTAGCATGTTTCTTACTGTGGCTGTGGTACTGAGAGGCAGGTCTGCTACTAGATGTAGCTCCCCTGTGGCTACCCACAGGACCTAATAACACTGGTTAAAGACAAATGGGGAAAGCGCCAAGAAGCAGACCAGTGATATCACGTGGAAGTCAAGGCATTAGAAGTGAGACCGCAAAGTGGGACAGAAAACAAATGAGCATGGGAGACTTTTGTGAATTCAATTAAAGCTCATACTTAATAGTGACAAGGAACTGATTGCAGCTTCTGGCTGCCAAACGCCCTTGCACGCCAGTCGAGCCAAAAAAACGCACACACGTAACTCAGAAGAAGAGAAACCACAGCGCTGGAACAAGGCAAGCTCCTTTCTGACAGACTGCACCACACAAACCAGTCCCCTCCACTGTCGTCTCATTATTTTAATTACCTTCCTTTCTTTCATTTATTTTTTCTTCTCTGCTTACCCTTTGGTATTTTGTATTCTGTCCTCCTCTCTCCCTCTCTCATCCCCTCCCTCTTCCACTTGCCTTTGCTCTCTCTGTCTCATCCTCTCTTGTTCACTGTCACACTAACTGCGGTGGATGCTGGAATCACTCATGTAGAAGCCACCTTGCTTGGAGCACATTTGCCTAGTTGATTTCTTTTTTTCCTCTGCTGAGTTGGATGATTTGGAGCCCTCTCAGATTGAGAGACCAGGAGTCATGACCAACAAGTAGCTGCTGCTGAGTTTTAAGAGCTCCTGCATCACCGGGAGAAGACGACTTCAAGACATACAGATTTTCTGTAAGTGTACTTCCACTTGTGCCGGCAGTATATTTACAGTTGGGACTGGATGGGCAATTAATATTCGTAAGGCCAAACACATTTCTAGGCGTGGATTACAGTAGTGGATTTATCCTGGAGCTACATGTGGGCCCCAGCCCCTGAGGCCTGGCTGGCAAATGAAGCCTTTCCTGCGGCTGTAGGAGCGCTGTGGGCAGCCATGGCCCTGGAGGGGCGCTGTCTCCGGCGGGGTTCCCCAGCCATAATCAGAAAGGGCCGTCAGCGGCGTCCTATAAAGCCAACTCTGGCTCAGGTCACTTCTACTCTGCTATCAAGGACACGCCTGCACGGCCTGAGGCATGTTTGCGTCCCTGGTGGCTCTATGGGCCGTAGGGCCTTCTGGCTGCTGGCCCTTTGCACCTCCCTAGGGCTGCTTTTATCCTGGTCCTCAAACCGCTTTCTCCACTGGCTTTCCTTCCCAACACACACCCGCGTCCACACTGAGTGGGCCAAAGAACTGGCTTTCCCTGTAGTCACAATCTGCAACAACAACCCAATCCGCCTCTACAAACTCACCAAGAGCGACCTGTATTTCGCTGGCCACTGGCTGGGCCTGCTGCTGGCTAACCGGACAGTGAGGCCCATGGTTCTGGACTTGCTTCAGGAGGACCGTCGAGCCTGGTTCAGGAAGCTGTCGGACTTCAGGCTGTTTCTGCCCCCCAGAAACTTTGAGGGAACCAACCTGGAGTTTATGGACAGGCTGAGCCACCAACTGGATGACATGCTCCTCTCATGCAAATACAGAGGAGAACCCTGCGGCGCCCACAACTTCTCTTCTGTAAGTCCAGCTTCTTCTGTTTTGCTTTCCACAAGCCATTCATTTCACACAGAATCACCTCTTGTACTTCCATCTCCTTACATGTTGTCTTCGGAGTCAATTATCAGTGTAAACATCTCACTGAGACAACAGCTTTAATGGCTAAGTTATGAGGTTGTAAAGAGCTGCCATAACTTCCTGTTATAGCTGACTGTTAAAGCTTTCTTGGTCATCACACTGAAAGATAAATAAATCTGTTACTGCAGAGGGGAAATCATTAAATCATCATTAGAGCTGTTATTAAATGAATTCTTGTAAAGCAGACAACAAAGAGCTTTGCAGAGTGAAATAAAAATCCATATTGGAAATTGGCATGGTCAGACATGGTCTTATGGTAAGTATAGAAGTAGGTTATGTAGGGGCTCGTGGCTAGGCATAGCTAAAGCCTCTTCATATCAAAAAGTTTTATTTCACAGTACTGTGCAACCACCCCCACCCATGAGGAGTTTACTCCCTCTGTGTCTGATCGCTCTCATATCTGTCTTCTTTTCTGTGTGGGTGGTTTTGGGTTTGGGGATTTGTGTGCCCGCTCTTCCTTGTGCGCTCCCTTGGCACATCTGAACCATGGCAGATGTTTTCTCTGCAGAAGCTCAAACTATCTTTGAAACGTTTTCTCTTTTTTTCTCATCACATTTGTGTTTTGGTTTTGTGTGTGTGTGTGTGTGTGTGTGTGTGTGTGTGTGTGTGGTTGTTTGCTCTTTCCACTGTGATCTCAGAGTTAGTGACAAAGGGAGAAATTAGAAATGGCAGATAAATGCTTGTGTGCAAAAGCTGTGCACGGTGGTTGGCGTATCACTGGTTTTTGTTATGCGTGTACTACTACTGTGGAGTTTGTGCTGTAAATACATGAACAAGTCATTTCTTTATTGCATTTGTGACAGAGAAGCCACTTGAGACATGTTTGCTGCCCCAGTGTCCGATACCCTCAGTTTGAATAACCCTCGATTGTTACATTCACAACTTTATAAGTGGAAAATATACGTTGTTCATCTATTTCATCTACTATTCTCTCTTTTTCCGCTTTCATGTACGCCTTGTGTTGCAGTTAAATGGAACTGAACAGAAAATATTTAATCATTTTGAAAAAGAGAATAAGAAGGACAATAATCTCTTCTGCTTTTGTCTTGATACGTTTTGTTACGTTAAGCTTTTGAATGTGTATCATGTCATGCTCTTAGTCTTGAAAACACAAAGTCAAGATTGCCATTTGAAGGCAGCATGATCACAGTGCTGAACCAAGCATAAAAGCATTTTCCTTCCTTTCCTTGAAACACAGAAAATCACATACTTGTTTTTTTGTATTAGTTCCTTACAAGCTTATGGTTAGCAGTTGTACTTTCATGATGTGATCGAACTGGAGGATTTGCATTAGTTTTTTCAGCTCTGGTGGGCGTTGCTACTCTTTCTGTCCACTTTGCTCTGTGTCATTGCCTTCTGTCAGAAAACAGGACAAGGTCCATAAGCTCACTGCCATGCAAATGAATTGCTCAATTAGAATCATGCCCTTAAGCCAGTATCCATTAACTATGTTTTGAAGCACTTTCATTTCGGTACACAGAAAGAGACAAATTCCTTTTTTGTTCAATTTAGATGTCATGTTCAGTGCAGCTTTGGAAGGTTGTGAATGTTTTTTTTGAAGTGATTTCTTCATTGCTGCAGTATTCACAGGTCAGTTTTATGTCAAGGTTATCCGCCCAAGGGTGGATTCACTGTCGAAATAAATGTGAGTCATGTGAAATGTGTTGGGCAAGTGAGCTGTACATGTTGCTTTGGGGATATGTAGTAGCAGATTGCCCAAAGTGAATGATTTTCTGGCATTATAGGTCTGAACATTCTGTAAGAATGGATTAAGGCACTGGTGATGGAGGGGAAAAAGGTCCTCCAAGAACTGCTACTGTGCAAACTTAACAACCAATCTATACAAGTACTCTGAAATATCAGCGAAACCATGATCGACAAGATTTCTGCAGCAGCTCTGCTGCAAACACATGGGAACATTTTACACTGAGTCTTCCTACAGTAAGTTTGATCCTGAATTAATTGAGGCCAGTCATACATATTTATGAACAGTGTGTTTCCCAAGTAGTAGATTGGGGAGTGTTTTAGTTGTGCGGTTGCATGGATGTTGTCAGCCTTAGCTTACAGATCAGAGGCACATTGATGCCCCAATCCTGCCTTCTTCCTCATCTTGTTCTACCTCTTAGGGGGCCTTGTGCTGTTAACGGGCCCTCAGTGGTTTTGCTAATCTCATTAGCCTGATGCTGCAAGTCAGCAAAGACTCCCTGAGGCCTCTTCATTATCACTGCATTTAGAGCACTGTCACTCTAAGACCAAAAAGGATGCAACAACCAGATTAAATGAGGGATAGGAGGCACAAGCACATCAGCTTGCGAGCAAATAAACACTAGAATCCTTCTGTCATGTGTGTTTGCAAGTGTGTATGCCTGAATGCATGATTGTCATGGAAAATAAAGGAGAAATCCAGTTTTAATAGGGTTTGCTTATTACAGGCTTAACAGTACAAAGGATGCTTTTAACCACCAGGCACGGGTGGTTCTAGGGGCGAGGAAGAGAAAGGTACAGCTAATGGTTGGGAGTGAGATATAGTATAGAGAAAAAGCATCTGGTAGGTCTGGCTGGAAATATGAATGTATATAATATATAATTCTGAGCAATCTCCTGCAGCAGCAAGATCTAATGTGCTGAGTCTACTGTATCACAGTGAATAGGAACTAGTAGAAGGCTGGCTAATCAATAAATCTATTAGCTCCGTGCTGTAGTTTATGGTAGTCTATTTTGCTCCCATACTGATATACTCTCAACCACCCGCAGCTAGTCCCAACTTAACAGTGGGGGAGAAACATGCCAAAGGCCAAGCAAACCCATCCAATCATCCACAATAAAATGTAAGTGATACCGTATCAAATACAGATAGCTAAGCCTCTCTCTGTGGAACAGATACGCATCTCCACCTTACTAGTTCTACCAAGGACCAGACAACTGCTGCTGCAATGACAAATTAAACAGTGCTCAGAGATGGGGAGCACCACCTAATCACACATGAGGCAGGGAATGAAAAAAGGTGAACCTCTTTGCCTGGTCTCTGTATGTATCGGCTCGATCTCCAGGGAAATCTCAGAGCAGCAATGCCACAGTATAGCCTCTATACAGTCTTAAAGTGTTTTGCTCAGGGAGGTTTGTTCATAGCTGTTTTGAATTGAGGATTGTTTGGGGACAGTACTGTGTGTCAGATTTACCGTTATTAATGTTTTGAGCTATTTATTGGAGGTGTTATAATCGATATGGATCAAAAGATTACATGTATGTAAAATTGATTTCATGCAGTGATACACCAACAGAGGTTCATCACCCAGCTCTCCTCTGTAATGTATTTTAGCATCTTTCAGCTCATTATTTTTGAATTACTGTTTGCAACGTCAATGTTTTGGTTCAGTTTCACTGCTCGCCAACCTAATATTCAGATGCAGCAGACATTTTCATTTTCAGTGACACAGTTGTGATTCTTCCATAGTGGATAATTTGGGAAGTAAGATGGCATTTACCAGAAGCTGTCAGAGAGTAGAACAGAACTTTAAGGGGAGTGATTATCGGAGTTAAGGTCACCAGAGGAACTGCTAAGCATGTAAATAGGTAATTATTTGCTAACAAGTTCCCAATAACATATTCAAAGTTGCCAAACAAATAGTTAATGCAGGTTAAACTGTAGTAAACAGTGCAGATGGATTTTTATTAATAGTGTGGCATTCAACATTACCACAGAGGTTTAATGAATGCAAAGTAAGCTCAGGTTGCTCACAGCGAAGGATGCAGATTAAGAAATAAATCCTTTGTTCATCTGTTGAATCTAAAAAAAGAAATCTCTTGTGATGTTTATCTCTAATTCTTTAAGCAAATGCTTCAAGTCATCTTAATTTCTTTTTCAGTCGTTTAGTCCCCCCTTTTGCTTTGTTTTTAACATCCGTCTACTTATACAGTAAGTTATCAAGATATGAGCATGAAGGCCTGCTTCAACAGCTCTCAACTGGCCACACTTATTATTAGCTGAACATTGGAGATCTTTTGACAGAAAGCCCCGACTAGCTTTTCCTTTCATCTCCCCACAGGTTAATTTATTAAACATGCCAACTGTTTATAGAATATGTTTCAGAGCTGACAAAGGAAGGTGGCTGTACACTGAAGCTTTTCCCCACTCAATTAATCAGCTACACCACCTATTTTCACTCGACAGCTCTTATTATTGGCTGTGCTTTGGGAAAACAGAAAACATTGAACCACCTCTTGACTCTTTCCTCTTACTTTATACATCAACCATATAAACAGACTGAAGAGATTGGCAGATGCAGGGTTTATCGATTGGCACTTTTGGCTGTGTTGATTTGCAGTTACATTACCAGTTTTACCATGCAGAGTCGCGCCGAGTTGTGCTCGAGATGAACCATCTCTGGAGTCGGGCCAAAGCACGCCCAACCTGCCTCCAAGCAGGTTGTGGTGACGTCTCAGTGACCATGGCCAACCCTTCTCCCTGCCTCTCCCCCTCAAACAAGTGTGTGTGTATTGTGCAGCGAGACTTAACTCATATCTGGAGACCAGAGAGAAATCTGTTTTTAAAAGCCTCCAAGCACACAGCTCTGTTCTTTTGTAGCTTTTAACTGAATCTCTGTGGTTTGAATTTTAATTTCTCTCCTGTGTTCCTGTTTGTACTTTAAGGTATCTGCTTTATTTAACGGTTTTCTGATCGCTTTCAGCCATGTTGGAGCTGCATGGAGTTACTGCAGATGAAAACACATTTCCTGCTGCTGCTGTTTCGTATTAAAAGCTTTTAAGTAACAAAATACAATTACAAAAAACAGAAGGGCTTTTTTTGGGAAGAACTCAAAAGAAATGAAATGTGCTTATCCACCGTTTCACAGCCACGACTTTGACCATTACTGGAAGCCATAATGTATAGAGCCCGCTGCAGCACATCATCAGTTAAAGACACTCCTTCAAGCGGGAAGCCCTGTTGTAATGGAGATGCAAATCCCTGCTGAGCTGGGCCAAAGCAGAGTCAAAACCAAGTCAAGCCAAGCCAGCACATGTGTATAAAAAAAAAGCCTAATCCTTATTTGCAGAAGGCCACATGATGCCCTCTGCAAAGCCTGGTCAATCACTGCTGAGTGTAGAAGGGCTGCTGATTGAGTTTTAAGCACACCCAGGTAATAATGCAGGTCTCCTCTCCTGTCGTTTGTCTTTGACCTTTTCAGTAGGATGCTGTAAAGCAAGGCCATAAGCTATTGATCTGGTTTGAAATGAAAACACTACTGGGAGTCAGAGGGAAGCTGCATAGCTCCAACCAGAGCAATCTCATTAACACAGGTGACCATGTGCTTACCATACGGCGCACCCCAATCCAATTTTCCCTTTTCGGATAGAATGGCTCGAGTGGTTTCATGAGCTTCAACTTCCAGCTTATATTAAAAACCATAACAGTGCTTCGTTTTAATATGAATGGCCAAGGTGCTGGTCATTGATATGCCACAGCCACTGGATGCAGCCAGCATCCAATAGCTGTTTGACAGCAAGCCGTGGGCCACAGAGAACAGTCACCTTAATCTCCCGGTGTAATGCAAGCCTTGAATGCAGATGAAAAGATTATACATGGTTAGTATTCATAAGGTCACGTCGACGCATAAACCACAGGACTTGTAAAAGGTTAGTGTTTGAAATAGAAAGCTAATGGATGCTGTTTTCTTCCATGAATACCATTAGCTGAAGCTGTATCCAATCTTCACCGCACCCTATGAGGGACATGCAAAAGTTACAGCAGATGAGCTTCATGTGACATCACTGTCAATGTATGTAACATTGTAAATAATGAAAAAAAACAACAACACAAATCTTGTTTGTTTTTTAGTTTTTATGCAAGACATAAGTGATGACAGATGACAGAGGCAATTATTGTAGTATTTGAAAAGCTTGTGTGAAAATTGCTTGCTTGACCTGAAGTTTCACCACATGGCTCATCTTCCTCTCTCTTTCTCTCTCTGTCACACACGCACACATATATTCTGAACTGAAAATATGCATCCTGCTACAACCATGATTCATATCTATATTTACTGTCAGACCTTTGGGCAGCAAACACCTACACACAGTATTGTCTTTGCATGTGTGTGTGTGTATGTGTGTGTGTGTGTGTGTGTATGTATATATATTGGCAAGCGGGGTATGTAAATATGTATGTGAATGGTAATATTTATGTAAATACAAGTATGTAAATGGGCACAATATAAGAAACAACCTTTAAAACAATACAATATAACACACACTACAATAATGAAACAGTTTAAAAAATGACCACAGAGTTGCATCAACGATTATCTGACATAAAAGTCAACAAAAGCTAAATATTATAGGGTTTACAAGGTTGAGATTTATTGCAGGGCTACTGTATCGGATTGCATTTCATTGTAGAGTTGTACCTGAAAAAAACTCAAATCGAAATATGTGTGTCTAAGTATAAAATAAAAGTCCAACGAGAGATTCATAGAGGTTTTCGCTGAGTCCTCTAAGATCGTAATTTGTTAAATGTGACTTAATATGGTGTCTGATTTTCCAAACTATCGACACTGTAAAATCTCATTATCAGCTTGATAAAAATCTCCTATCATTAGCTTAGTGTAATTAGTTTGACCGTTATAAAAAAGAACTTAAATTATGTAATGATTGCATTCAGAACTTATAATTATGAGTTCTGTCTTATCGTTTATAATGATGAATTGATTAAATAACCTACTGATCGTTCACCAGCCTCATGAAATTAAGTATTTTAGAAACAGTTAGTTTATTAAAACGCTTCGCAGCAAACATTGTGTTTGAGCTAAAATCCATCTTTGTTTTGATTAGAAGAAAATTACCCGATATTTTTTTTTGTACCATGTCTGGTTTTTTTTCCTGATCAGAATTAAAACAAAACACATGACGACATAATTGTTTTTTATTTAAATTTCACGTCATTATTTCTTTGTAAGGCACTTGATTAGACTTACAACTGCTTTACTTGTAAAAAGAATAAATAAATATAGAAATACAAGCCTAAAGAGCACCTCTTTACTGTTCAGCTGCAAATTTCTTCTCAGTTCTTATAATTTCTATTAAGTTCAGTTAAACATACTCAACAAGTTCAGTTAACCCAAAATCTACCAAGTTAATGCTTTTTACGATGTTAGTGGTTGCAGCCCTGTTTATTTGAGCCTCATCAAGAAACAGCAGCGCTACTATTCACTTTGAATGTACAAGAGTGGACAATGGTGCACTCAAACTGTTCCGAGGGGATTTGCAGCCTACTCAGCGACATGTTTTATGGTGCTCAGCCATTGTTAAAATGGGTCGAAATGTACTTGGACGGCCGCTGATACTCTGTGTGTGAGAAACACTGCACCTTCACATAAACAACCTGTTAGTGCTTGTAGGAAAGCAGAGAGACAGCGAACACAGCTGCCTGTGTCCGCAGGACTTGTTTGGCGGATCAATCACCGGCAGGCGCAGCACTGACACTAATATGGGCTTCCCAGCGTGCGATACTGGCTCCGTCTAGCACTCCTCATAGGTGTTCCTTATCATGTGACAGGGCAGTAATCGGCCCACAGCTATAAACACACTCACACACACAGAAGATGCAATTAGAGGGTGAAGAAAATGGTGTAGCTAACTCCTTCAGCACATAAGCTCTTACTCACATGAACTCCCTATGGCAATCTAAACTTCACACTCCTTCTCTTCCTTTTTGTCACTAAATTGCACTCTTATATGAAAGCTTAGTTGAACAAGCACTGCGTATACAGACACTGACATTTATTTGGCATGAGCAAAAGTTATATTCCATTTTCTAACAGGTTGGAAACTGGCCAAGAACATTTTTCCAATTCATTACATCCTACACAATTTCTCAACTTCTGTTTTCACACTCAGAACGTGGGATTGCAGCCTCCTGAGGTTATTGTAGCTCACATGGCATATGACCATTTTAAGTCTGTATGATTTTGACCTTTCCCGGGCTGCTTCCCTCACTGGGTCAGGCATGATGCTGTGTGGTGGTGCGTAGGTTGAAGTCTGCACTGATCAACCGAGCTCTGAGGACGTTGAGGTCAAGCTGCAGCTCGGGATCAGAAAGAACAAATTCTCAATCCTAGGGTAAGAAAAATGTAGATTCAGCTATGCTATGAATATCAACCATGCTATTTTAATCTCACCTAGCTGCATCCTCCTTATCACACTATGTTTGTTAATATGCATTGCTGACATGCATTACGACAGCGTCTGATTTGATCAAAGGCTTATGGATCATAATGCTGCTGGTGTCTTATGTCTGGTGTAAGCAGCAAAACTACGCAGCTATTTCATCTCATTTTTCTTGTTTTTATCAGATTCTTGCATGTGATGATGCTACTGTTTCACCTAGGAAATGTGCCTGCTGGCAGAATTTTTATGGTTTCTGGTGCTATCTGTCGAAAACAGATAGCAGTTCCTTTACGCACCACTAGTTTCCTTTTCCAGCTCCAAATCAGGAAGCAGTCTCAAGGTGAGAAAAGATTGCAGCCTTAACTCACTTTCCTCTTTCAATTTCTGCTGCCTTTGTGCCTTTCAGCAAGCACTTAATCCCCAGCTGCTGCAGTCCAGGTGCTCAGTGGTGAGCAGTATTAGGCAGTTGGCTGTTGGAAAGCTCTCAGGTATGTGTGTGCATGTGTGCCACTTCCTCCAGCCTGCAACTGTTTCTGTAGATCAGACTTCTCAGAGCAAACCTGTTTAAAATGGCGTACGGTTGAAGGACCACAACAGAGGCTAATGTAAACAGACTTAAAACGGCAAGTAGATGTTTGTTCTCAGTTGAATCTCACAAGACTGTGCTTTGAAGGAGGAACCAACAAAGGGATACAAGTGCATTCTCCTGACAGCCTGTTTTATGGTTGTGCATCTTTGATGAAACCTGGTTCCACTGATACTGCTTTAGCCAGAGCCCATGGGCGTGCTCATTCAAACACACACACACCTTTGCTTAGCTATCTTACTGAAGACATTCATTCACATAATTCATTCATAACTAAATGCCTAACCCTGATCCTTACCCTAAACTAAACCTAATCCCAATTCTAACCATAGCCCTATAAACCAAGTCTGAAGCCTAAAACAGCCTTAAGTGTTAGAAAGTGAGGACTGGCCAAGATGTTTTCACTTTCCTAAAACATCCTCACTTCCCAGTTCTCAAACTCAAATTCGACCTCACAATGATGCCATGCAAGTACACACACACACTCTAGATATGCATCCAGTTTTCCCAAACAGATCTGTTCCGATTCAAGGATCCTCTGTGTATTCCATGTGACCTTTGCTGACCTGCTGGTAAGTCAGTTGTGTTGAACTGGATGCTATTGATGTCTGATTCAATCCATATTTTATAGCTTTTCCGCATGCATGAGAAATTAAGTATAATACTCTACGTGTTGCGAAGTTAAGTTAGCCATAAGTGTGTATTTTGTGTTCATCTCACACACCATTGGTTTGTAGTCACTTAAATGAATCAAAATGTGATTTCCTTTCTGCTTCATCATCTTGGGATTTCAGCAAAAGACTGAGAATAGTCCATCTCATTCCTTGTGGAGGCGGAGTGGAGAGGAGGTAGAGGTGGTTTTGTAAGTCAAAAAGGTAAACAACCAGGAATAGTAGTGCACATCAAGAGGCAAAGAACACAGCGGCTTTCCAGATTTAACCTGAACAATATCAAAGAAAGAAACGTCTTTGAGATCTTGAGGTACCGTCAATAATTTAACACGCTGAATGTCTCGCCGTTGTTTGTGCCTCTCCCTCCGACGTGAATACCTTTATGAATAATGGAAACACAAGGAGCAATTTGCAGCAATTCATCCTTGTCTACTTGACAGCACACTTTAATTCAGATTCACCCTCATACCTTCTCACCCATACACTGCTGTATATATAAATATATAAACATCTGAATAATTCCTATTGTTTACATCTATGGTGGGTGGCAGATTAAATATTCAGTAGATTTTCCCAAAACGCCAGACAGAGGTAATTACTAAAATACCGCCTTGTACTCAGCGTCCAACTTTGCCAGTGTATATGTTTTTATTGTTGTGTTTGCTCTGTGTCTCTGAAGGATATTATTAACACAGCAAACTGCTTTGGCTTTATTTGGGCTTAGCCACTCTATGGATATTATTACTGCACTCGGTATATGTCTAAGAAAAAGCGTGGAGATAATATTGCCGCAAGTGGCAATTTGCGGTTTAATCCTCCGTGCTGAACGGAAGGAAGAAGCTCAATCGGCCAAAATTAAAGCCGCAAGCAGCAACAAACAGGTTTCAGGCTTCACAAAGCCGACCAAAGTCACTTCGGCTAGTTTGATTCTGTTTTAAAGAAAGAGCGAGATCATTACAATGTATGCAGGAAAAACATTTTAAATTCAACCAAGATGTGCATAAATGAAATAACGTATTTTCTTATTAACCTTGATGAAAAAAAACTACTTCAGTGCCGTTTATTTATAGTTTCCTTCAAGAAGAATTAATAAAAATAAATACTGGAACAGAGTTAATGAGCTAATGAAAAGAGAAGAAACAGGTAATCCGGAGGAAGATACACTTGTTGATGCTCCACTGTTTATTTTCCCTCTTTGGGTTACAAATGACCCAGGTGATCTTCAGAGTAGAACTTTAAATAGGCACAGGTATTGACGGAAATACGAGCTTGTGCCAACCAAGTGAAAAATTAGCAGATTTTATTCTCTTAGGGATAATTAATAAAGAATGACAAGGATGAATTAAAGATGAAATCCCCTCTGACCTAGACAATGTGACTCTACCAAATATGGAGTCATCTGTTAAAAGCCAGTGCTTTAAGGATAACTTAATAACATCAATTCATTTTTAAATTATTCTCTTTTCAAACACTTTAATTTTTAATAATTACAATGCCAAGATATGGAACCCTCTGCTTTACATGAATGAATTGGGAGTAATTCATACTTCTTCAGATTCAGGTGCAGGCCTGACGCTTTGTAAAAAAAAAAAAAAAAAAAAAAAAAAAATTAAGAACTGACTAATGGTAAAGCTTTTATCCAAAATATTAATGTCATGAAAATTCTCAGTACTGATAATAAATTTAGCCAATAACTCTGTCTGGACAACGCTGCTAATTCCTTTGTAAATCAAGAAACATGTTTTGGGGACAATTTATAAGGAAACACAGCTGTTAATGTCATCATAAAACTTTCTGACTGCATTACTGAAGAATGGCTCAAAACCAAAGTGTTTCGGAACTTTGAATAAAAGGGAATGTTTGAGCGAGTTGAAAGTTTTATAGGAATCCAATGCTTTAAAGAGCTCCATATATAAATGAAAAAGAACTTTGTGCTTATGTTTTTAAAGATGAAATTACCAGTCGCAGCACTCTCTGGAAGTTAATTGATGCTTCCTTAACACAGCAGTTTTAAAGCTGTGGTGTTCCCAACCACGGACTAAAAGACTTTCTGAGAAGGTCCACATTAGCACTGCAACACTGTAAATGTGCTCACTGCCCTCGTCAGTTAATGAGACCCACGACTCTCTTTCACATAAATGCTATTTTCCTTACAGTGTCCGGGCAAACCTTTTTTTGTTCAAATGAGGAAAGTTGGAGATGCAAATGTCTAGAGAGGAACATTTCCAAGACAGATGTAGATGTGAAGAAGGGGAACAGCAGAGCACAGTGGCACATTGGCCCTCAGGAGCTTATCAGCATTATAGTCTTTATCCCCTTGGTATTGTGGGCACAGGTGCACTCGCTCATTACTCAAATCCCTATAGTCTATCGTTTACAAGCAAAGAGAAATATGGACCCCTATTAGCACATCCCCTGCTGCACCATGCAGTATTTGTATGGGTCAGGACATGTGTGGGAGGTTGCAACGAAGAAATCCAGAAAAATTGAGAAAATCACAACTATTTCAAAGAGAAAATAGATCTCATAGTTCCTCAGAACTGAATATTATGCACTTCCTCTCATTATAAGTAGCAAGAGAAACAAAGGTTAAATAAATACACCTGCATCATACCTGTCATGCCATCCATCCATCCGCCTACGTTTCAGTGCTTGTTATGCAGATGGTGTAAATATAGAAGGGTACAGTGTGCAAGAAAAACAAACAAGCGTACAGGTAAAAGTAGAAACTGAATGCACAAAAATAAGGCAGGGGAAGCTCGCTAAACTGGCAGAGACTGGTGTCAGACTTGGCAAGATGAAAGTGTTTTTGTAGTTCTCGCTCTGTCTCACTTTTTGCACACACATACACGTGATGCAGTCAGGCTCACCATTAGTTATGAATACATTCACAGCCTTAAAACTAAGTAACGTAGAAGCTCATATAGTGCATATCCAAGTAATGTGTAGATTATCAGGCAGGGGAGTGTGTTGTTGGCATTCATGAGAATGGATCTCTGTTGTCAGACTATAATGATTCTTTCCTGCATGGTATAGGCTTCGATGTACTCTTCTGTACTCTCATACTGGTTTTTTTTTCACCACTAGAGAAGTAGAAATCTTCTCATCATTATCATTCACAACAGATGGCATGCAGGCATCCTTTTTTTTTTTTGAAAAGCATTAAATCTCCATCAACAGCAGCACTACAGCATATCACAGCCTCTGAATAGAACGTTAATAATAATAATCTGGTAACACAGAACTCAGGACTGGTGGATGCATTAACATCAGCTTTAAATCCTTAAATGTATATGCCATCCCTCCTTTTAGGTAGGTTTTTGTGATAGAATCATACATTGAAAATTGACTGAACCCAGTGACTCAACAACAGACAAATCAGCAAACCATGTCATGCCTTTTAGATTATGAGTATAATGAGCAGCATCACATTTTGATTTGTTTGATGGCTCTGAATCATCCAAGGCTTCAAAGACACTGACCCAATCAAATTTAGATTAGAGGGCAACACACTGAGCTGTATGAGGCAAATCAAAACACCCATGCCTATTGTTTTTTTTGTAAAGCCACACACCGGCAAGGCCTTGACATGCCCAATTGCAGGCTGATGTGCAGTGTTCCAGAAAAACACAATTTTATGAAATTCACTCAATGTATCAGCGTTTTCACAGTGTAGAGCGAGTACTTCCTCTGTATGTATGGTGCATCCATTATGACCTATGGGCATTAGATCTACTCAAACACCCTGAAAAACTGTTCTCTCGATTACTCTCTTACTACAGTATGAGTGATAGGATCCTTTTTTGAATTGGATTGGATTTTTTTACATTTGAGAGATTACAGAATTTTGTGTTTTTGTCTATGCTTGTCTCGCTCTAGTGAAGTTGGTGGTTCTCAGAAGGGAAAAAGCTGATATTTCTGCACCACTCAGGATTTAATAATGTATAAATCTCGCTTATGTTGCCAGCACTGTCAGTCAAATCTGAGCAAACCACACCCACACAGCCCTGATGAAGCAATCCTGATATTTTGAAACTCTTCATAAACACTAACTAACAAAATATATCATCCCTGTTTGTTGCTCCCATACATTTCAGTATTTATGAGAATATAGTGTATTTGGTTTATTTTGCAAGTTTATTATAAATGCCCCCCCCCCCATTTGGATTTGGAGAACTTGTTGGAATGAGTAATTTTCAAAGGCCCTGTTGGAATGATTAATAATCTCTAGCATGCCTTCGATCCTGTAGAAAATGGTATGCGCACCACTATCCTCTGTTTTCACTCAGCATTTCAATCCTTCCTCGTGTATTACCTCTTCACATCCCCCAAGGCATTGTGATCTGCAGTTAGAACGGTGGTCCTGACAGTAGTGTTACTGTAAGTAGTTGTCCTTCAGAAGGACAGGTGCTTCTGGCCCCTAGGGGACTGACTTGGCCAAAGGACAGTGAGAAGTCATGCTGGAGCCATCCTTCCTGATGATGGCAGCCTTTTAAACTCTTTAACCAAATACATTAAGAGACACACAGAGTAGAACACCCTGGAGCAGCAGCCAGGCAGACTGTATGACTGTGCTGAGATGGGCTTGAGTCCTGTAGGGAGGATGCAGGACTGACCAAAGCCTTCCCTGGCTTAACCCAACCATATCAAAAGTTTCTCTGTAATTACTGATGACCAGAGGAAAGACTCACATTTTCAAAGTCAAGCATGCAAAATGATAATCTCCCTTTGCCATGTTGCCATAGCCAATAGGCAACAGGAAAACCTCACTCGATTCGTGTTTTGTCCACTCTATTGTGCTGCGCTCTGTGATGTTAGCAGTGGAAACGCTGTGTTGTGGTGAGTAATGAACCTGCCTATGGTGGTTCAGGTTGTTTGTGCATAGGCACTCTCCTGCTGAGATTGTCTTTTTTCTCCCCAGCTCACTCGCTCAAAACATTTTGCTGCATGTCATATTTCTGCTGGTTGCTAAGAAGTGATTGGAGGGTGGGGGTGGTCTTAAACAATAAGACATGTTTTTAAGTATATGCAAAAAAAGAAGGTGGTGCAGTGTATTCCAAATTGCACCTTCCCTCACATTTATTCATCTTTGAAATAAATATCCCTGGTTGAAGAATTAAAAGGGTCGTATACAGGAATTCTAAAGTGGAGCTGATAAAACAGAACGGCTACACATTGGCTTGATTTCACAGCTCTTTTAACAGATGACAGCTAAAGCAGCTTTAACCTTCTATCATTTGCTTCAGTCAGGATTGGATTTTACACTGATTACTCTTGCTGTGTGTGCTGATACCATCTGACTATATAACAAAAGACAATATAACAAAAGACTACACATTTGATTTTTTTAATAATAGTGTCACAGGTAAAATCCTCTATGTTGTCTCACTTGTCTCACATCTAGAAGTAGGGAAAAGTAAAAGTTTTCCATTTCACAGTTGGTCACTTATGCCCCCCCCCCCCCCCCCCCCCCCAATTTAAAATTCAAAAGAATTTTAATTTCACAAATTAATACATGCCTTGCTTTTTCCAGATTTAAAATTTTACTACTAATTTTCATTTGAGATGGGGTAGCTTTTGGCAGCAAGCTTTCATTACGAGGTACATCTTCTTTTACAATTTGAGATGAGAAATTCTGCCAAGAAGATGAAACTTATAATTAAAAAAAAAAAAAAAAGTAAAACAATCATGAATATAATTTTCTGGTAGAATTTAGTAACCATTTGTGTATTGCGCCTGGCAAGAGCAGAGCCTTAATCTGTTTCTGTCATGTGTATTCATCAGCTGCTGACAAATTCAATTTTGATTCAGGTTGTGTTGGTCCACTGGTGACACAGTCTGTATTAAAAGTTGTTTTCTTTCTGATAATTAGCGGAGAATAAATTGTACTTACGTTCAGTGGATAATGAAGCAGATGAAAAATACCTTAAATTAGTGCACAATTACAGGGGATGTCAGAAAGCTATGGCCACTATTAGTTGCTTTGCTCATCATTCTTAATGACATAATTGAAGCACGCTGATTGAAAATGTCATCTGTCATATTTCCTGGAGAAAAAAAACCCATATCTTCTCCAGTGAGATACCACAACTCCTTATAACCAGACATGTAGGCAGTGCATGTTTCAGTTCCTACTCCTACTGTGTTAAAAATTATTTCTCACACCCTTACTGTGTTTGGTTTTACTCAGTTTTTTTCTCTCTCATATGCCACCTCTGTCTCTTTCCCGTCTGTTAGCTGGGGTTAGCATCACAAATAATCAGCATGTTTCTGAGTTGTGAATCTATGATAGGTGGTATTTTGTCAGTCATGCCCGAACATCACAGTATCCCTCTGGCTTTCTATCGCACCTGCGGAGTTGTGGGGCAGGTCATCTCTTCGACCTCGCAGCAGGCCTGTGGAGCTGTATTGAGGGGCAGCATCGGTGTGCTAGGCCGCTGTCCTCACTCAAGCCTCTCAGGACTGCATCAGAGTTATCAGAGAAACTCTGCTGTCAAATCTCTCTCCCTCCTGTTGTGGATAAGAATATCCAACTTGTGTGGGTGTCGGAAAGGGCAGAGACAGATATTGACTGTGTGTAGAGGGCTGACCGAACATGCAGTATTACCGTAAGTGTTGTCACATCTGTGTGCAATGCCATTTATCTCTTTGGTAGCCTAGTATCCCAATTACATCTATGCCAACATATAGCCGCAATGCAGTGTGGTAAGGGTATGGAAGTCGCAGTGGTGCATGGCCATGTAGAGCTCCAAATCTAATAATAGTGCTTCATTAGCTTGTTGTGTGTATCACAACCACTTGACTTGTTACTACACTGTTAATTCCTCAAAGAACTTAAATACAAAGTCACAGGATTGTGTTAACACCACTAACGCAACTAACAGTTCATACCTTCAAGTTGTCCAACACTTCATGATGTAAACCTCTAAAATGTGGTTAAGCCTAGCCTCAGAAAAGATGCTATGCTAACATGGTAACAGTACGGTAGGCATGTTAACGTTAGCATTCACCTTACAAAGTACAGCAATTTTTCCAGAATAGAAACAAGATGTGATGTCATTGTCTGATTTTTTTTTTTTTTTTTTTTAACATAGCAATCCTCCAGTTTATTGTTGATGAGTGTAGCTGAATCTGACAAGCTGACTCCCTAAAGTGGCTGCTGTGTATTGGATTATTGTATTTTTGAGTCAGGTAGCACCATGATACAGCCCTCTAAGGAACTAAGAAAAGCAGACTTTTCTCTACATGTTGATCAATACAACAGTTTTGGTTTCTAATGTGTAATGATTGCTACAGTCTCAGAGGGCAGCTAGAATAACAATATGTTGTATCATTGTGTACCATGTGGATGTAGTAATATATTCTTTATAATCAGTTGCTTGTAGGAAGAAAATCATTGATACGTCTCTGTTTTCTGTTTTACACTCAATGGCACAATATCCTACATTGTTGCAATCTTTGTCATTAAACAAAGACAACAGTGAACTAAATTGTTAAACATTTTTTTCCTTCCTTATTCATTTAGTCATTGTTAATATATTTGGCGGATGTGAGTAGTTGACAAGGTATTCTCCTATTTAATACATGCACTGGTTGAGCAGTGCATAAATGCCTCAGGACCTAGCCCATTTATTAGGTATGCTTTGTGATGTGGCTGGAAGAGTGCTGTAGTAAATAATTTACCTTGGGTTGAATCAGAGTCTATGGGAAATAGAAAAGGAAAACTTTGGCACATGTGAAATAATAAATCCCTCCACATACATTACGTGTCACGCAATTAATTAGTGCTGCACAATTCTCATTATTTTTTCATTAAGTATTAAGAACATTAATGTCACTCTTGATTCGTAAGCCCCATTGGGCTGGGATTCATTTCTCTGGAGGAGCTCGGGTGATTTTAATAGTACATGTTCTGGTCAGTGATTTTAATCCTGTTTGGAGCACGCAAATGTGTGAGTTTTCACCTCTTATCCAGCTAATAATTACAGTCCCAGTTGCTACTGTTTCTCAGCGCACTCCGTGGTCCTCCCATAATTTAAATTCAGACTTGAAAGACACTTTGTGTAGTAGAAGTATATGTCTCAGTTGTATGCATGGATCTGAGGTTTCTGTCTTATCGTTTTCGCACACAGTTTGAGTTGTGTGAAAACTGAAGAAGTAGGAAAGGGTTTTACTGACCTGATAGATGCAGTTCATTAACACTAAGTCTACTCCTGTGAAGGAGGAAAAAAAATTACAAGAGCAAAACCCAGAAGCTCATCAAAAGGGCAACTGGAAGTCATCTTACTTGTAATTCTGTCTTGGTTTTTCTGCCTGTGTACAGCCAACTAATTTAAATGCATGATTAAATTAAACACATATTGGTAAATGGACTGCGATGTAAAGAATATTTTCGCACGCTCACACACATTCACAAACACATTCCCAATGGCATACAACAATTTTCCATGCAAGGTGCTGGCATTACCACTGTGATTAACTTGGGGGTGACCTTCTGCCCCATATTATTAATAATAATGAAAATAAATCATTTGGGTCCACTGATGATAAAGGTCATATGATTTTTCCACATAATATCCTTGTATACAGAGCTCATCAACAAATATCCATCCAAGTGGAGCTTTAAGTGTATAAATGTACACATACAAATACATTTTTACACTTTTATTTAAATATACACATAATATACAACAGTAAGTGTGTAGTTCACTGATATACAAAAATGACTTGATGACACTTTTATCAATGTCTTCAGCACAGCACTCAATAAAAAACCGTCGTCTTTAATCATGTTTTTTGTCAATAAGGAGTTGACCTTTCGTTTTATTTACATGACCAGCCGATCGCATTTGTTTACCTTCAAAATAACCAGCCAATGCAGTTAGCGCTGCTGGTGCCAACAGCTAGAGAGGAGGACCAGAGTAGCGGGGCGGATTCAGCACCACAGCCCAGTGAGTCCAGTGAAAACACTAGTAAAGTTCTGCAGTATTCATTAAAACAACAGGGATAAAATAATCTATATTTGGCTAGCAGCACAGTGTTCTTAATGTTATAGCTCAGACCTTACAGAGGGATTCAATGAAAAGAGAAAAGTCATTAAAATTTTGTTTAGTGGTATAATTTCAGCTGCATGGTCCAATCTGAATTGTGATCTCACACTAATGCTTGTAAAAGGAGAGTGGAAAGTGAAAGATACCATTTTTGGGGTGTGTACTTTGTTGTGGTGGTGTTGTAAGGGACTGTATTATATAAGAAGTTGTTCTGATATTTATTTACTTATTTATTCCTAGTCCACCTTAAATATGCATTGAATACTGGGGTGGTGTTGTGCTTGGTTTTTTGTTATTTTATAGACTTCAGAGTGTCTTTATTTTGTGTTTTCTGATTACTTCTTACATAAAGTTGTATTGTTGCCTTTGGATGCTGCTGCCAACGCACATCAAAACACTGATTGTTTTGTGTCTGTGATTGTCAGCAATGTACTCAAACTCAAAATGACCCTTTTGTTTAAATTTGTTTTGTCCCTGACATTAGCTTTGGTTAATCCATTTTTGTAATCTTTTACATGAAACTAACTTCTGCTTCCCTTTTGCTTTATTGCCAACTGGGTTGTGTTATTGCATTTATATAGCATTAATATTATTTTTTTATAATTATTATTATTAAAGTCACTGCAAGAGTCAGAGGGAGGTTGATTTAATCTGTGATGATTCAAATGAAAAAGGACATCATTCTGGGTTATTTATAATTTAAATGCGTTGGGGAAAAAACAAGAGCATGATTTTAATATGATTAATATACTGCCTCAGTGTGTGTGTGTGTGTGTGTGTGTGTGTGTGTGTGTGTGTGTATGTGTGCACTCCTACACATGTGCACATACATGGATATGTGTTTGTTTTGTCAGACTCAATAACACTGCAGCTAGTTGATGCAGTGGTAAGGGCACACATTCATCCCCCTCAGATTAGATTAAATCTTTATTGTCATTGTGCTCAGAATAATGAAAATGGCTCTTCAGCAGTGTGCAGAATGAAAAAACAGTAATGTTAATAAATAAAAGCAAATATAAATAAAAGCAAAATATATAGATGTGAGCGATAAAAACAAGAAAAAGTGACATAAACAGTGCAGTATTGGTAAAGTAGCAGCATGTATGTGCAATATGATAGTCTTTGGAAAGTCAGTTCAGTTAAACTTTAATGTTGTGTATTCTCTGTCTCTCTCTGCCTTAACACTAAAGACACTTCATCTCAAAAACAAAAAACAAACATACCAACATAGACCATGTACACAATGCATTCTAGTAGCCTTCCAGTATATGGTGTATAGTGCATACATATAAATATACATATATACATCATACATACGAATATGTATACATTATTTACACAACATACAGTGCATGATAACATAACATACTATACAACAACAGTGTGCGGTGCATATGGGTGCATCAGCTGTTGAGCAACCTGACCGCCTGTGGAAAGAAACTGTTACTGAGTCCGTAAAGTGTGTAGTGCATAATGAATAAGTGTGTGTGTGTGTGTGTGTGTGTTTCTCTGTGGGTGGGTGGGTCGGTGGGGTTATTGCTCACAGCAGTCAGTCTTTGGCAGTGGGGTGTAAACAGAGGTTACAGCTCTTGGAAAGAAATTGTTTTTTTAGTCTATTTGTTCTGTTTTTGATTGCCCTGTATCTTTTTTTTCAGAGGGTGGGGGGGCAAACAGACAGTGGCCAGGGTGGGTTGGGTCTTTTATGATACCACCAGCTTTCTTGTGTAGTCTACCTGTGTAAATATCCTTCAGAGGTGGTAGTGTAGTCCCATGATATGCTGAGCCACTGGAGATCCCTCCAGTCTTCCACAGTGGAGCTGCCATATCACATTGTGCAGCAGTAACTCAGGAGGCTTTCAATTGTAGCACAGTAAAAGTTTACCAGCTGCTGCTGTTGGACTGTTTTAACTTTATAAGGAATTATAGTCAGTGCCGGGCCTTCTTCACCTGGTGAGATATGTTTACAGACCACATGAGGTCTACTGTGATGTAGACTTTCAGGAATTTGAATTCCGTACTCTCTACCTTCTCCCCTTGATTGCAGAAAGCAGAGTGCTCAAATTGCCTTGATCATCTGAAGTCCATTATCATCTCCTTTAGTTTTGTGGGTTTGAGGTCCTCATCGTTATGGGAGGACCACTCAGCCAGGTGTCAAACCTCCTCCTTATAGGCTGTTTCACTTCTTTTTTTTTATCAGCCCTACTCTGATGGTGTCATCTGCAAATTTGATAATACTGTTTGAGGGGTGAATGGAGAATGGTCATGTGTATAGGGGGAGTAGAGGAGGGGGCTGAGGAAACACCCCTGCAGTGCTCCTGTGTTCAGGATCAGAGTTGAGGAGGTATGACCTCCAATCTTGACTTTTTGGGTTCGGTTGCTAAGAAAGTCCAGTATCCATGAGCACAGTGAAGTGTCTGAACCCAGGACATTCAGTTTTTTAGACCAGTCTGTCGGTGATTATTGCATTAAATGTTGGATTAAAATCAACAAACAGCATCTTTACGTACTATATTTGTTCTACTTGTATAAGCGCTGTGTGAAGAGCCGTTATAATTCATCTGTTGATCTATTGGTCAGATATGCAAACTGATGTGAAGATCAGCTGGGATGGCAGCCTTGATATAGGAGAGAACTAGTCTCTCAAAACACTTGGAAAACACATTTCACGGCTGCACTTGTTGGGCACAGGGACAATCAGTGCTGACTTAAGGCCTGGGGACCTGGTGTTGATATAGTTTTATGGTCTGGTAAAAGGTCTGGATAAGTGTTGTCACTGCTTGAAAATGAGACTGCATAACTCTGTTATTTAAATGTTCCTCTATGTGCTGTTAATATCTGTGCTTGGCGTCTCCAAGGACCCTCCTCAGCTTCCCTCATGCCCCTTCGTAAACCTGAGTGTCCCCAGATTTATATGCTCATACCATGAGCAGAGTCTGTACTTTACTGCTCAGCCATGGTGTCTGATTGGTAAACACTTTATTTTTGTTAGAGTCACACTTGCAGCACAATAGCAGTGTTGAAAGTGCTTGGGTCCAGCCAAGTCTGTTATTATCATCACACATCAAGTGATCCACAGTTTCATCTCGTCTATTGTGTTGATAAGTGACCGGGAGTTGGTGATAAAGAGATTTGTGATGGCAAGTTTGAAGGGGTTACCCGAAGTTCAGCTCATAATCCCGCTCTTCTGCCCCTCTTCCGTTTCCTCTACCTTTTGTCTTTTGTGTCGTATCCCTGGGGGAATGGTAATCCCTCTGAGCTCGTTAGAGCGTTGGCTCTCCAGAGGAATTTAGTCCTTGTAAGATGAACAGTCAATAAAATTTGCAATACTGAGCAGCTCCGTTGATGTGTGACTACCATTTAGACAGGACATTAATAATTAAGCAATTCATTTACTGTCATCACCAACTCTTTCAAGCAGCTGATATGTTCCACAACTATAAGATCATCACTGCATCACTGATTTCAGTCTCTGTGCAGACAGAGTTGTATATATAATATATTTTAAACTGTTTCAAAATAATTTAAATTGGGGAAGAAGTATTCATTACCTCCAGCATTCATTCTTAGTAGTGACACATGTACGGAGGTAATCATTTTAATAGAGTTATTTGTTTATATGCACTAACGTAGACACGCTGTGAAATTCATCTCCATAACTCCTGTTGAAGACCTGCCTTCTTGTCTCACCACCCTCATTAGAAAGACACATGGACGTCATACTGACTCTTTGGCAGTAAACAACCCCCTTCCTCCCCTCCATGTTGATTACTACTATAACCTATATCCAGTGTTCCAGGTGCAGAGCCTTAACTCATCTCTTCAACGGAGCTATATTACCTCTCAGCCACAAGAACAACCCCAATAACCTATTTTATTTGGTGGGGGAAATAGAAGCCATTTCCCTTTTATGATCCATTCCCAGTATGTCGTCCTGAGAGGTGACAAGTCATCCGGCAGCAGGCTTCCTGTTCAACCGCCTGCCATTCCCCAAATACACTTCTAATTATCCATACGTTAAGATCAGCTTGAACACAGCAGGCACCATTAATCTTGTTGAAAAGCTTATAAATAAAATGCAAAAATCTCACCAGAGATTAAATACATCCTTAACCACACTGCACAGCATTTGTTGACTAGCAATTCTTCCAGGCTTTTATTATCATCGTCTATCTGAGGCATCATAATATCACGGCTGCGTATCAGAACTGGCATTGAGAAACACAAATAAAGAACTGCTGAGGGTCCTTGCATAAAGACCAGATTTGTTTTGGCCATTAAAGCCGGACAGGCTCGGGATGTCATGGACACACATTTTGATCCTTATTTACAGAAAACGGACGAGGTGCTTCAAGGTTGAGTCAATAGACTGAATCTATACAGCTCTGGTCATTGTTATGCATGCAGCGATGTCTCTGATGTGATCCTATCTTTAGGATTTATCAGGGGTCCTTTGGTAATTTGCAGTTCGTATCATGGCCAGCTTTGCAGGATAATAAACAACAATATGAATGTCAGGCCAAAGCACAAGGGAGCAGGACATGTTTTCATGCAATGCTTGTAGTTTTGCATATTGTCTTGTAAACTCAACGTACAGGTCTATAACTGTCATATTGATTGACTTCTGCCCGTGTTTTTCAGCTATAGTCATGACTTACATCCACATGCTGCAATGATCTGCAGCATGTGAGGCTCTCCTGATAAATGACATTGATTAAATGAAACAAGCTCCATTAATTCAACAAGGAAATACTCATTAACTGTTATTTATACTTGGAAACCTACTGAGACATCTTACTTACAAAGGTGTTCATAATAACTTTAATATCAAATGAAACAGTCTTGTAAACACAATAACAAAGCAGTGTTAATAAAACTGTAATTGTTTATTTTAAATTCTGTGCAGAGGTTGGATCGCACATCAAATACAACTGAGGTATTAATCACAATCCATCTGGCATACATTTAATTGATGTGAACATAATAAAAGCATATAGACTCCTTCTTTTTCTGCAGATCCTCAGGGGCAAGGTGCAATATATTTCTCTATATTTTTTCTGCCTCTGAGAAGTTAAGTGGCTTTAAAAGTTTTCCACTTTATTTCCACAGCTGGAAGCATCATTTTCAGACATCTAAAGCACATTTAAAAAACTTCCAACCATTTTCTTTAGCACTTTTATGTTGATGGTTTTTTACTCAGATGCTTTAAATCAGGCATGATATTTCTGTTTTGGCTGCCAGTCTTGTTTATTATTTTCGGATTTTCCCGGATTATCTGGGAAACCCCTCAGACCTCTGTGCTGCAGAAATTTTGAATCGTATGCATTATGAACCCATTCAAACCAAATATATTTTTCCATTATTGGTGATCTGTTTGGTGTGTGATAAAGCTGCAACAGCAAGTACACGTGTTGCTGTAAAGTAACTGTTTCTCCCTCTTTGCTGCTTTATGTCCTGACCAGCTACCGAGCCTGACCTGACCTTTGTCTCCATCACAGCTGGGCTTGTAGTGCTCTGCTCAAGCCAAGGGAGACGACAGAGCCACTGAGCCATGCCACTGCATTTTTAATCCTCTGAAACCTCTAAAAGGCATGTTGCATTTGCCCTCTCTTCTCCTCTCTGCTAACATTTTGAACTCATCCAAAATAGTTTGTGCTTTGCATCAAACAGATTTATAAGAAGCATGGTGCTCTTGGTCGCATGTGGAATGTTGCTCGAGTTAATTTTCCTTGTCACAATGGCTTAATAATAAACAGAACTCCAGATCAAAGATGCAAAAAATTAAAGAAAGGTCAGAAAAACAGAGGAAAACAAGGGGGTACAAAAAGAAAAATCATGATTGTTAAAACTGTGAACTACTGATCAGGGGAAATCAGTGGAGTGCCAGAGAAGGCCTTGTGAATGCAGCCCTCATCGCTGTGTCTCGTCAGAAAGTTATGGTGCCCACGGCTGCTGAATTTTGGTTGAAACTAAAATTGTCTGAGTGTGTTATAGTTTATAGCCCACAGCAAAGTCCATTTCAAGAAAATTCCCAGAAGTGATTTGCCCTGCGGCAGGGTATATTCACCATTCCTCCTGAACTTTCAGTCAGTTCCATCACTTAAAAATGCCGACAATTAATTTCAAAAACTTACCTTGGACATATGTTTGCATCTTGATTTATATCAATACATAATCATGTCTCAGGATTTTGAGCCTCAGCAACAACTACGGAACCCAATTATCTCATAAAAAGGCCAGTCAGTTGTTTTCAGTTGGAGATAAGCCTCAGCTGTCGGTAGCATCCACCGAGGAGGCCAAACTCCAGTGTGGCAGCCAAATGGTAATGCACTGTGTGTCGGTGGCAAGGACAGTCCTTATCTCCTGGGACTTCAGACGGGGGCGAACGCCTGCTTCTCAGGCCACAGGCCAGAGCTCATCAACACCCAAGTGACTCAGAAACCTCCGTTCAGCATGTTCAGCTGTACTATTAAACCACCTCCTGCTGTTGTTTTTGGCACTAGTGAGCACACATAAGATCTGACTCAGCCTCAACTGCACAACACCAACAAAATCAGTTGAGATGGAAGTACAAAAAAACAAAACAACAAAAAACTGAGTACAGCAGATGCACCGACAAATTTGCATCTGTCTCCTACAGTGTTGGGCCTTAGAGTACTCAGATTACTTTTTTCTTGTAACGACTAACGTTACGTTTTAATTTTGCTGTTCAAGTTATAAGTTATGTAGTAGGTTTTTAACATAAGCATCCATTACTTATGTGGTGTCAGTTTCTGTAATAAATGACTCACAAACCAGAGGATGTCTCTCTGGGATTAATACACTTCCAAACGGGTATAATACCAACAAAAGATACATAGAGCTGTCTTAGGAAAATACAAAGTTATGCTCTTAGAAGTCCATTATTATACTCTCAGCAGATAGGTATGGCCGTCCTCCTCTTCAGTTATCTCTACACACACGGTTCACTGTTGTAGTCTCAACAGACAATGCAGCTGGGCTCCTTTTCTTATCTTAATAAACACTCACGGTCCATTATTGTCCTTTCAACAGGTGCGACTGGCCTGTAATCTTTAAAAAGTAGTTTCACACTAAACCGGATCATAAAACATCACCAAAGTGTAAGAACAACAGTATCAGAATAAGTATAACATATTGGATTTAAGTATACATATTACACTTACATTATGTTATTGTAGCTAGATATACAGAATGAGACACAGGAAGCAGCTCTCAGCAATGTCAAACCTTTATTGACATACAGCACAGGTGACAGGATCTTATAGCTATAGTGGCAAAATACAGCTGTGGTCAAGAAAAGTAACAGCCACCTCACACATGGTTAAAACATGATGGGAAATGAGGTTCGTTTAATTTGTTGCCACAAAACAAAAAAAATCCTAGACGCATTCACACTTTTTCTTTTCTTTTTATGCACCTATTCATAATGTAGCAGTGGTTCTCATTTTCCATCATGCCTAGTGCAGGACTGGGTATTTTAAATGTGCTGTTTTATGTTCCAACACTGATGTCCAGCATGTTCAAGTGTTGATGCATGTGGACTCATAGTACTCCATGTCAGCTGCTATAATGTTGATTTATAAAACTGTATCAGTTATCATGAAAGGACCTTTTCATTCAACTAGGCTGTAAATGTTTACTGAGACGGTGCAACTCAGTGCTGCAGCCACACACACACACACACACACACACACACACACACACACACACACACACACACACACACACACACATACACACACGCATGCAGCATAAAATTTTAATTATGGGATGGAAATAAGACCCTTCAACCCCCTCCCAGTAAATAAGAAGCAGTTGCTGATGAGTTTATTACTCATGCTGTCATATTGGTGATTTATCAGTTTTACATAACGGCCCAGAAAATCTGCACAGGCTGGTTTTATAGGAGTTTCACCACGTACCTGGCTGGAAGTCGGGAGAGAGTCGCTTTGTTTATTTGACATTAAAAATCTGATGCATTTTCCTCTGTTTGGCTTGTGTTAATTTGAGTTTTATATTCATTGGTTTAATTCACTAACACTCATTGAATTCCCAGATACTGTATATCTATTTGTACTTGACAAACTCTGCTCTTAGTTGACATTTAGTTGCAGAATATTTTCCTCTATAATATCTTTGAGAACCTATGTTTGAAAGTTCAACTGAAATGTATTTAGCCAAGAAATCCATGAAGACAGTCCATCAATGACATTTGTCTTGACAGTGTTCAAATTTAGTCATAACTGTAATAAACAAAAAGCCTTTTTTTGGCAATGATTACATCCCTTATAGTAGTGTTTTTACCAGTAGGCTTCAAATTGTGGATACCACTGACAGTGTTAGTACTGGTAATTTAATTGGTGCAATAGCAAATGTTTTTCATATCACTTCATTTCAAACACACAGGCAGTTAACCATCTAGGGAGCCAACGCTGTTTCTGATTACTTGTTCCCATCTGTCCCCATCTCCCATCAGCACTTTCTGTGTTACTGTGACTCCATATGAATGTTGGCACCCGGAGGTTACATGATTAGCTCTTTGCTATGAGTTTTCACAGTCTGGTTATTTGCCATCACCACAACTAAACCCATGAAAGAGAGACAGCTAACACTAGCTACAACCCCACTGCTTTCCAAAATGCAGAATGAACACAGCACTGAGTATGCGGGGGCTGCCAGTGACTCAGTAGGTGAACACGAGCTAATGTCTAATGAAATTAGTGCAAATTTTAGGCATGAATAGCTTAAATAGCTAATGGTGGATAGTTAATGCTACAGTATGTGGACTTGAAATTGAGAATACAAAATACTTTGTATCGACATTCAAAGGCTTTACACTATGATATTTACCAGTCAGTAGCATCTCTGGCTCTCAGCCATGAACATGGGAACACCTACGCAGAGGCTTCAGATTTAGTTGTTTTATATCAAAAAAGAATTGTGTTTATTTGCTTTTGAATAACTGAAAAATATGCACAATTGTGGTAGCATCATTTTAGTTAATATTTCCCTGCACAAATATACATTTTATATTGATTGTGTATTATCATTATTATGGTCATAACATAACGTGAAAAATACTACATTACTACACTGTAGTAACGTGGTGATAGTGTGTTTTCTAGCAGAACATAACCTTTTCCTCTAGTTTCTCAGAGGCAGGTTTATTGTTATTAGCTTAGTATTTACTCTGGACATCGAGAGTGGTGTTCTTTTATCTAATTTAGAAGCAGGTCAAACAGTTTCTTGGCTCTGCTCTGCACCTTGATTGCTAAAGTGAATGAGACTGCCTCCTCCAAATCGTTTTTCACAACATTCTCAGCAAACAGACACCAGACACCAGGTTCAAAGAGCATCCAACCTCCAATCTGAAATCACAGCACTCTGCTCTCTCTGTTTCCACTGTGAGCTACAGTTGTTGCTTTGTCATGGGCACACATTTCTGCTTTAAGAGATGTGAGTAAGCAAACAGCAAAGTCACATTGTGTTTATTTCTGGATTTAACCAACATGGATCTAGGAAGCCAGGCCAAACAACTCCACTAATGCTGCAAAATCCTCAGTCTCAATTGGCAGCTTTAAATTCAAACAGCCTGTGTAGAATTTGGTGGTGAAGGATCTTCCACAGATCTTCGCTCATTTTATTTTTTCATTGCTCAGTTTTACAGATTCTTTGTCATTCTCGGTCTGTTGTCATCAGCCCGTACCCTCCTGGTGGGGCTCGATGATTTGATTGCTGGGAGAAATGAGTACACACTTGTTTTTTCTCTGTATATACTGTATGTATGTGGAGCTCAGTATGCCTCACAGTGGTGCACACAGTGTGTGAATACAGAGGGTGTGACGCTCTTGTCAGAACGGATTACGTCCACCAGGGCAGTGGTTCTCAAACTTTTTCACATCAAGGACACCTAAACAGACACAAATTACACAGAGGACCCCCATTTATAAAAATATGGGTCTGGCCATAATGCCAGAGAATATATACATATTTTTTACGCTATAGCTTGCCTCTAACTTTTGCGATAATCAATCAGTAATCAGTTATTATTCACAGCCCTAACACTATCTATAGATTTTGTGAATGTAGGCGTTGCATACATGGCCCAGTGTTCAGCAGACCACTGAATTGAACTGTGTCCACACTCATGTAAAAAACAATAATATTCTGGTCTGTTGCAGCTGTCGTTTCACTTTTAGGAAGTCTTAAAATAGTCGGCAGTCTCAGGGCTCATCATTATCATCTCTCCCTCACTGACTCTCTGCTTCCCTCTCGCCTTCTGTCCCACCCCCCTTCCACCATCCCCTTCACTCACTCTGGCTTTTTATCCACCCCCCACCCCCTCCTTTTTCCTGACATTTAATTTATTCATACCCTGCAGAATAGTGTTTTCTGTTTAGCCGTTTTATTATTCAAGCAGATCGAAGCAGATGTTTGTTAAAAATGATCAGTCAGTCCGTCAGACGGCTGCAGAAGACACCAGTGCAGCTTGCATCTGCTTGAGTGTCTCTTCTGTATATTTAAACAGGTGATGGGGGAGAGAAGGATGTGCATGTCAATGACAGCGTTGACAGCTTGCAGATATGAAATAAATCATAGTCCGGTTCACCTTATCATGAGTGGCGCAGCTCTGAATCTGTGAGAGGGAGTGATTTATTTTTTTTTTCCTTTTTTGCAGCTGTCATGGTTTCACAGTGAATTCTATATTACAAAGCAAAGAAGAAGAACGCAGAATGAGTGAGAAAGAGATCCTTTGACTAAAAGAGTTGAGAGGCAACCGAGTTGGAACTGCCTTGACTCTGCTTGTCATCCGATTGAAAGCTTTTGACGTGTGAAGAAAACAGAATGGTAGAAAAAAATAACTCCTGGCTAGACGCTGAGCCATAGGCTTACTTTGAAGACTCTCGGGTGCATCTTTGGTTCTTGATATCCCTGTGCGTGCGTGTGTGTGCAGGTGATGATATATACATTGCTCTCAGTTTTACACCTGGGTTGTGTGAGTGGTTTTGGATGGAAAGCGGGAGGCGGGGGGATAATGAACGCTCCAGTATTCCCCTCAGTTACAATGAAGGATGTGGATTGAGGTCACATTGAGCACGGCTGCAGCAGGAACATCAAAGGCCTTC
This sequence comes from Scomber scombrus, assembly GCF_963691925.1. Classification (NCBI taxonomy): domain Eukaryota; kingdom Metazoa; phylum Chordata; class Actinopteri; order Scombriformes; family Scombridae; genus Scomber; species Scomber scombrus. The sequence goes on from NC_084987.1 coordinate 7,229,252, forward strand.
CTGGATTCATACAGTGAGGTGCTGTGTTTACAGTGCGCACTGACATGCATCTACGTAGCAGCACGACAAGTGCTAATCTCCAGGGAAGTGTATATGTTCTGAATATGTGTTTGGGTGTGAATGTAACTGGCTGCGTCAGAGAGATAGAGCATGTTAGGTGGGGACACAGCGTAGGAAAAAAAAAACAACCTCTGTCTCCATATTAATAGACCTTTCTGTCTGTGTAATTTAAACGATCCATTTTCTCTGCAGACCCTCTTATCTCTTTCTTGCCATGGCAGTAGCAACTCATTCTTCTCTTGCTCATCTGGTGCTGCTGAGTTTTTGAAGGAAGTCTCTCCAGAACTGCCCTATTCCAAAAGCAATAAAGAAGGAAATGTGGAAATGGCCTCATGTATGCAAGAGCTGGGTAATATGATTGAAATAAAACTTGCATTTTGAATAGGAAAATGTTTCTTTTCATTGTGGCAAAAGTATGTGGATACCCAAACATGTTCCCCACATGTCATTTTAAAATCAGGGGGCTTTAATATGCGGCTGTAACAGCTTTTACGTTTCTGAGAAGACTTTCCACAAGATTTTGGAACATAGCTGCAGGAATTTGCTCCAATTTTGCCATTTGCTATTGGTGAGGTCAGCTGCTGATGTTGGATAGAACAGTTCAGCCTAAATGTGTGCCAAAAAGTTGGCAGCACATTATTGTCTAAATTATTGTATTCTGTAGAACTAAGATTTCCCTTAATTAGAATTAAAGTGTCTAGCACAAACCGTGAAAAACAGCTGCAGACCATTAATCCTCTTCCACTGAACCTTACAGTCAGCACTATGCATTCAGGCAGGTAACAACAAAACCCAGATTCTCCCATCAGACTGCCGGATACTGAAGCATTCAATGATCACGTTAGGCATTGCACATGGTGATCTTAGGCTTTTGAAACTCCAGATGAGCAGTTTTCACGCTGATGTTGCTTCTTAAGGCACTTGGAACTTTGTAATGAGGGTCACAACTGAGGACAAATGATTTTTACACGCTTTAAAACTCTGCAATCCTGCTCAGTGAGCTTAGGGACTGTGGGCTTCATGACTGAGCTACTGTTGCTTTGAGGAGTTCCCACTTCACAGTAACACCACTCACAGCTGCCCGGGGTACATCCAGAAGAAAGGAAATGACAAATGGACTCAGTTGAAATCTGGCATTTGTGAGTTTTTAATTAGAGATTGTGTTTGTATGCACATGTTACCAATGGATGTGAATGGCAGCTGAGCACAATAATTACACACACTTTTGGCCATATAGTACACAATACACAATTATGCATAACAACTTTTAGTGCTAAAAGCTAGATTTTGATGTTAAGTGTCAGAATGAATTAAGTTTACTAGCTTACATGTGTTTTTTTTTTTTTTACAGTAGAGCATGTTTTTACTTGGTACACTCCTATCCTTACATTCTTTTTCTGTACATACCATAAATACCCACAGCATCATAGGTGCGTGTCCTCACGTGTGTGTCTAGTGTTCATCGAACATTCCTGCTGCGTTCCAGTAAATACGTATGTGAGCTTCTGTACTGTGTTTACTTTATTAACCGCCTCCTCAGTTGGCAGCACAGCACTCGGTTGACAGCAGAGGTCAGGGGCTGCTGCTCCTTGGAAGAGCCACAGGAGGATAGCTGGCTGAAGCCACCCTAAGACCAGACTGCAATCCCCTGCCTCTCATCACATTTTATCAAGCAAAGGAACAGCATGAGTGACTCAGAGACTCGCAGATATTTGATAAAAACTTGAAATTGTCTTTAAGAATCTGGCAGATATAGTCTGCTTGAAGGTGCAGTTTGTAGAATTTAGTGGCATCTAGCAGAGCAGACTTGGTAGAATTGGAGTATAATATTCTTACGTATGTTTTAATTCATGTATAATTACCTGAAAATAGGAATTGCTGTGCTCTTGTTACCTAAAATGAGCTCTTTATATCTACAAAGGGAGCAGAACCTCTTCCATGTTTCTACGGTAACCAAGAGTGGACAAACCAAACACTGGCTCTAGAGAGGGTGTTTTGGATTTTTCGTGTGTTTCTGCTACGCGCTTGGAAGGAGAGAAGGAGGAGGGGCAACTTCACTGCTAGATGCCACTAAAACCAACACACTGCACCTTTAAGACTTTAGGCAATTAGCTTTCTCATCTCCTTAAAAGTTTACAGCTCGCTTCCTTTTATAGTGGGTTGTTTGTGTCGCCAAAACACTGAGTGAAAGGCAGGGCCGATAAGCCCGAATACTCCCAGACTGATGAATCAGCACTCTGAAACTAGGCGGAGTAATCTTGACTTTTTATACACTTTGGCTCAGATTGTCACGGGTGTTTTTCTTCCTCCATTGTTTAAATGAGAGAGCGTGCATAGGCTGTCTCTGAGCAGGACTGTTAAGCCATTATCGCTTCTGTCTGGTCTTTTATGTTTGCCCGCAGAACACGACCGGCATGCCTCTGGGACAAAACCGCTGACTGCCACAAGCTCACAACCTCAACTTAAAAGCTTATCACCCCACTCTTCAGGCACGGATTATGCAAATCAGAGACTCAGGTGAAGCATTAAACAGGTCTGGAGATTTAATGAACTACTGTGTTTCAAACAGGGCACACATTAGCATGTGTGGAGCGTGAACTACAATTTCCGTGATTTCACAATTTCAAGCAACAGTATATCAGTATATCACCTCTGAATCCTGTTTCATCCATTTTATTTAATTCTCATCTCCTTACCTCTTCAATAATGTACAAGTCAAGGCTGTAACTACCAAAAACCAAAGAGGTTTACATTATAAAAATTCCATACAACCTAAACATTATGAGGTTTTAAGACCTTGACCATTTTGAATTATGAATAGTTTAAAATGTGAGTGTCAAGAAGCTCATGAAGTTTTCTTTGGGTGGTAGAGTTGTGCTGATGAATTTTTGACTCATAACCTCAGTATTTATAAGAATGCAAACAATAAATTTGCATCCTTTTATGCTTGTGTTGGTTATTATATCATACAAATACTGATTCTTCATTAACGATCATTCTCGCTGCACTCCTTGTAGTTAATGGTTCTCCTTCTTCTGGTTTCTTGAAACTGTTGTTCCCTTTGTTTTTTTGGTGCACATATAGAGACAAAGAAAGAGTGAAAATCAGACAAGCTGATCAGATCTTGAGGCACAGAATAACCTACTTTATGCAAAAGCCTGTCGTATTATGCTTTAAATATTACATAGACACTTAAATGTTAACTGCCCGAATCTGACTATCATCATTTTTTTTTGTATTTAGTTTAGTATTACAGCTTTTATAAATGCACTCACTGTTAAAACTACTCCCCCCCCCCCTCACCTGGCCGCAGATTGCACCAGATATAAGCGATGACTCTGAAAGATCTGTCATGTTAAAAACTGCAGGAGATAATTGAATTAAAGATTGACATGGTTCTCATTATCAGCTACAAGTCACTGAACTTATCTCAGAGCTCACTGTCTTCGCTGTCTTCAGTAAAACGTTACAGCTGTGTTTCTGCTTTTGTCATCACGCCTCACTTTTCTATTATTACCTTTATTTTGCTATTTTGAGTTTTTACCTATTTCTAATCCTGCCTCTGGTCTTTCCTTCATTGCAAATTGATGAGATTTATGATAGCTGCTGTTTTTATTGAGTGCTTTTTTAATTACAAAGTCGTTTATCACTATATGTGTGGGTGGGGGGTAGGGGGTTGTTTTATTGTGTGGAGCACTCTGGGTACATTTTGTTTGTATGATAAGTGCTATGCAAATAAGTCTGACTGATTGATTGATCATCCTACAAATGTATTAGACCAAACAATTCTGCAAAGCCAAGCTGTACCATAGTCTTTTCAGTCCATAATTCTTTGTGTTAAATCATCTGTCTTCAGTTCTACATTGAGTATCCATACAAGCATATAGTGAAACATTCAATAATGAGACAACAGTAGATTTAGAAGTTTATTGTCCTCCACATGTGTCTCCACATAGTGATAAATGGATGTAAACGTTATATTATCTTTAAGTTAAGCTAGTGACAGGTGTGTGATTTGTTGTCATGCTCAGTGGTTATTTGTTATTATTATTATTTAAATTAATGTACAGAGGTCAGCAGCAACTTGATTTATATATTGAATTTCATTTTTCAGATGATAATCATGTCAAAGTCAACCGTTTTAGCTGTTTGTTGAAATTCCAGTTAGAATTCACATAGCCGGTTTCCTCTGTCTTAAGAAAGAGTAGTCTCAGCCCTGCAGGACCTGAACACCGTGGGGATAGGTGAGGAGTAGTGCTGAATTTTGGAAAAGGAAAGATTATACCTGTGTGCACCTGCTGTTCCAGCTCCAGCCAGATCCTGTCCCCTGCTGCTGGACTGATTTCCTCGAGCCAGCGTTCTCTCTCATCTCTGCCTGCCTGTGAAAACTCAGATTTAACAAACTTTACTTCTGCTCCGTGAAACACCCCATTCGTCTCAAATTTCCATATTTTAAGAAACATTTTTCAGAAAATGTTCCTCTTTAATCATCTCAACTTAGAGGGGGAGACAATCCCTCCTAATGAAGCCTTTAGAAATTTCACACGGCCTCATCCGTGTCAGGAGATTTATTTCAGCTTCTTTCCACACCTACACATTTCTCGAACCAAACTTCAAACCGACCGCTTCTGTCGCCCATTTCTTTCTCTGCCTACGACCTCAGGAACTTTAAATTCAGGTTGTGAGAATATAAGGTTGATCATCTCTCTGGATGTTGTTCCCAACACTGGTGCAAAGAAAATGTAATGCATTCCAATTTTAATGGTGAGATTAGATCGATAATGACCTCAATGGTTTCAATAATAGAGTAATACAGGAAATGGTAAAATACACATTTAAACTTGCAAAGATTTTGCCCAGGGAAGAACTAAGATATTACAAGTTATTGATTTTTTTTATACAATGAAACAAAATGATGCAGAAAGAAAACTGCTGCAGTATGTGCTGTAAAATAGAGAAATCTGTGAGGTTAGTGTGTTGTATGTCATTTCTACAGCAGGGAGGCCTTTTGAATTGATGTAAGGTCAAGGTGAGGGCTACAACAATGAACATGTACCGTGTTATTTCCCAAATGGCTTCTCAACAACAATATGAGAAAAATTCAGGGATAGATGACGAGAAATTTTCCTCCCGCCTCATTCCAGACTGTAACAATTCATTTTTACTAGACGAATGCATCACAAGAACTGTTTGCCTGACATGTAGCCTTTAGATGCTAGTTGCAAGTCTGGGTGTCCCCCCACATTTAGGTTAAGGAGCTTTGTACCGATACTGTCAAGCAGCAATTACTCTCCGGCTGTGTACCAACAGTCAAACGCTAATGATTAAGTCAGAAAAGTTAGACTTATAGAGGTGGAACTTATAAGATGAAAAAGACTAGCCGCCTGAGAGGCTTAACTCAGGGTCAGAAAGTTACACCTTAATGTACAGCAGAGGTCTTCATGGGTCCTTTCAGTCCAAATTATACTCAGTTTAATGAGGTTGGGGAAGGATGTGTTGTTCTGTTGTTTTGTCCCCTGGGTTTGTGTGTTAATATATTTAATAACCACGTGGTACGTCAGGAGATCACGGAGAAAAAAAAGGTTTTTTTAGGTGAGGCAGAGGGTAAATGGTGAACTGAAGGAAAGATTCTGTATTGCTACTCTTTCATGCCAGTATTGGTGTTCTTTCTTTGATCTGGTCAGCTTGGGCTTAATTATATTTAGGTGTACTGGATTGGATCTGACTGTCCATTTCACATCAGATCTTTTCTTTATAGGAGACTTATCATGCTTCAGGTCCATATTTTTATTCTGGGGCTCTACTGGAATATATTTGCATGATTTACTATTCAAATAACGCCGTATTTATCTTAAAGTGGCTCTTTATGCGGCCCCTGAGCACAGCTGTTTTAGCTCCACTCCCAATGAGCCCACGCTGTTGTGTTGGTTAGTTCCTGGAAGCTGCCCCTCGGCACACTTCCACCTGCTCCAGAGGCTACATAAACAAATAGTAGTAGTAAGATTTCACCTATTTTTTTCATTCTTTATATAAATGGGAACTTCTCAAACAAACGTGTATATGACTGAGCCTGAATCACAATTTATAATATCTAGCAACAAAAGCTACAGAATGGACGGACGATTGAAGCTCTGGTTGTTGACTGACTTATAGTCACGTTTTGGAACTTAACCATGCTTGACATAGGCATCCGACATTACAAACAGTATGAAAATCACAAAAAGCATGAGACGTCCCCTATAAAAAATATTTCATGCATGTCAGGTTCAAGAAGGTTTTCCACCAGTCTGTCTCATTTTTTGGTTTGCGAGGAAGTCACAAAGGAACACAATAATTGTCATTTTATTACCTTCATTCTGTCTGGCTGTTAGCTTTTGTTAGATGCAATAAAAGTATGGATAGGGGAGGGGAGGAAGGGGAGAAAGACAGAAATCAAAAATAGGTCGTGGGGGGTTTAAAGAATTCAAAAGTAACAATCAAGTTTTTTTGATTGTGTGATACGTGTGTCACATCGCATCAGTCGGAGCTCTCTTTGAGTTTGTCTTTGTACGTCAGTAATAGACGAATGATTTAGGACAAGAGCTGAACTATTGACAGCTTCAAAAAAAGGCGAACTGGAGCACAAAAGGGAGAAAAAACCAAAAGTGCATGACTAAAAAGGAGTAACTTAAGTTTCTGGGTTGCTGCAAGCAGCTCTGTCAAAATTCAGCAGGTCATATCAGGACACATCTGTTTCCCTTTTCCCTCCCATTTCCGCAGTATTTTGGTCTTTCAGGACCTAATTTCACCAAGTAGAGAAAACGAACTGGAGCTTTTCTTGTTTGTAACTTTACATGCTTGCTATTCCACTGATCTTATTGCAGGCTTGCTTTTTGCGTTCACAGAGATCAGTGTGGTATTATACTGCTGCTACGGAAATCAATAAGTTAAAAATTATTGAGAAAAAAGCATTTTCTCATAAAACTTGCACATGGAAGTCCAATGTGAATCAATTCAGAGAGGATTTAGCACAGAAAAAGAAATTAAACCTGTGAACAGGCATCCTCCTGTGCTTTGTGAATGAGGCAGGAACTCAGCCTTCACGTAGTTTCATTCTTCTTTTTCTTTCCTGCTGCCTGCCAGCTAGAGTCATGTAGCCTTAGTGTTCTCCTGTTGTATATAGCAGAGGTTTTTCTCCAGCCTTTTAACTTCCTACGCTGCAAAAAAAACAGAAAAAAAGAAGAAGATTGGAACAGCATTTTACAGCTCAGGTTTCAACTCTAGGCTGCAGCAAGTGTAAAGTATAAACTGAGATCAATAATGTACAATAGACAACCACTGTCCAAATGTCCCGGAGTGTCTAATGTTCTGCATTTTTAAGTTGTGTACCTAGGTTTAATAAAACTGTTCATGGCCAAACACTGAAGTATTGGTCATGATGTATTTGAATGGATCAAATCTATGTAAATGTTGGTCCATTGTGTCCTTTTTCTAATAATTTTGGGGTACATTTTCAGCCTTGGTGTTAAAGGGGTTTTAAAACTGGAAACTCACTGGCTGCTACAACTGTGTAGGATCAAGGTTCAGATATATTTTATTAAATCTGAATCCAGTATCAAATCCGTTCAGGAAATCTCAATCTTTTCAAACCTCTTTATTTATTTATTTTGGATTCAGCTCTCAACATTTTTAACAAAAGATAAAAAAAATAACTCAAACTCAATGATTCAGTTGACTTCTGTATTTTTTTTGTTGGCTGTGGAGGCAGAAACACAGTTTTGAGTGGCAGCATAAATATTGTTCACAATGAGATGACCAGCATGAGATATGAAATTCAGCTACCATACAAAGCACAGGCCTTCTCAATAGGAGCACTTGGAGTTCAACATCTTGCTCAGGGAGACTTACAGTAGACATGTGCAAAAAGAGAAGACAGGAATTGCCAACCCTGTCATTACTGGACGACCTGTTATACCTGCTGAGCTACATCCGCCCCAGGTTGTGAATCTGATGTGACTACAATTTTTGAATGGTTGAGAACAGACCAAATACTGAAGGTAAAAGTCAGGGACGTCTAATAATGAGTAGCCTGCTTAATGGAGCTTAGCAAAATCAAAAAAAAAATTGCTACCAGAACCCAAACCTATGCCGTAACTAGTACTATGAGTCGCAGCCCATGTTACTTTCGTGTTGAAAGCTGAAGGTTGAAAGCATACACGACTGACAAAATTCTAACAGTGGCCTTTAATGAGGAAACCGCAGTGTTTCCTCACGCAGGATTTGGAGAAAATGGCAGCACAACAAATTAAAACATTCCCAAAAGCAAAGGTTGTCCAAATGAGCAACGTTTACTGTAAAACCAGAACTCAAGTTTCTTCTCTTCCTGCTGTTAACATTTTCCCACTATTTTAGTCTGTGTCTGGTTGTTTTCTGATAAATGAAAAAAAGCTCAGCTTTTTTTCCACTGAGAGGAAACTGGCAGTACCAGCAGTCGCAGTGTCCCAGAGATATTTTAATGCTGGTCCAGAGAGAGCAGTAGTTATAACCATGCAGGAATATATAGTATCATAGCTAAATTATTCATTTGTGAATACTATTTGTGGCCTGCTTCTTTGCCCTTGTACTTTCACAGCACTTTAATAACATTCAATAGTATTCTTTTTTCTTTCAATTCTGACCCTTGTTCCTGCACAAAAAGAAGAGTAATTAGCTCTGCCAGGTATTTTTCTCACTTGTGTTTAAAGTAAAGTCAAGTCACAGCACTTTCAGTCATGCCACTGGCTGTATCTAATATTTTGTCATTGTTGAGTAATGAGTTTCTGCAAACATTATGTCCTTTTATGTTTGGCTTTGCCAGCAGGTTTTGGCCTCCCGACTTTTATTTGCAAAGCTTTATTTTATTAGTTTCTGTCTCCGCAGTCAAGCGACGGGTTAGAAATTATGAATGCCATTACTGATGGGGTTCTTTTTCCCCAGTCTGTACGTGTAGGTGTGCTCTTGCTTGAAAATGTGTGATATAAATCTCTGTATTTTGAGGTTGGGTATTTGTAATGCAAAGCAGCAAGTCCAGCAGTTACACTTATAGAGTGGAACTGGGAGATGTGGAATTAAAATAAAATAGCCCAGAAACCACTATTTCCAGTCTCTGAGGTTCAAAGAGGATTCTGTTGGTTTGAGGCTGTGGGGAACGAAAGACTAATGTAGGAAGGGCTTCATTCCAAATTTCTTCATAACCATGTAGGAAGAAAAAAAACTGGCTTCTTGAAATTCATCAATCAATATTTAAAAATACTGATGGCTCTGTCCTCAAAAACCGAGTTTTCTATGATATGAAAAGGTCTTCGGAAGACTCATGACTCATTAGCAGCCTAAAATGCACTTTGCTTTTCTGCCAGCAGCCATTTTTAAAATCAAAATAGACGTTATTTGTATGATTTATTTCTCAATTGAAAAATACACTCAGTGGACTTCATGCATGGATGTTTTCTTATTTTTCTCTTATATTAGTTCTTGCACAAAGAAATAACAAGAACATAAGAAAAATGTCTACATAGGATTCAACAAACCCTCTTAACTGGCTGAAATCGTTATAAATCGCTTGTTTGTGCATGATGAATGCTGCCTGTTCATGAGGAGGTGCATGTTCATAAAATGCAATCATCAGCTTAATCCATACATCTAAAATTGACATATGAGACTCAACGTTGTGCTCCATTTGTGATTGAGTTTCATTCCCAGAAAAGTTACCAAAGAGTAAGAACACTGTGCAACTTCAGATTCTTGTTTTAGAAATCAGAAGACAAACACATAACACATTGAGTGACATCTGGAGACTCCAAAGAATTAGAAAAATATAAATGAAGCTAACATGTCATCAGAACAGCTCTGCAATGTGACAGAAATAATGAGGGGATGCTATGATAAGTTAAATGCTAAAAAACATCTTTCTTAAGCAAAGCGCTCTGTGATGGGAGGCATGTGACAGTCACAGAGCTATTAGAGGAGAATGTTATAGTCTAAAGTTGATGTTATACTGCCAGCTGCAAAGCAACATGATACTGGACATTTCTGTATCATATTGAAACCCCAAATTTATTCAGATTAGGGGATAATTGTAAGAAAAAGTGTAAGTGTTTCTCCCCTGTGAGTAAAGGCAGAGATTATCTATTCATGACACGTACAACAGGTCTGCACTGCTTGTAAATTTCGTTCAGTGTAAGAGAAAAATGATGAATGCCATAAAAGCTCTTAAATCATTCATATGTGCATTAAAAGAACACATCTGCTTTTACAAGTGCTTCTTGCAGGAGGCCTTGTGTTTTCATATGGAATCACTTAAATGAAAATGTTCTGCTCAAACTGCAGTGAACCCCAAATGCAGTTTCTGGATTTGAAAATAACTGAAACCAATGTGTCTAGGGATACAACACTGACATGACATTTGATAGTTTAAAATCATTTGTGAGTAGTAAACACTAGTTCACATTAAACATTATTTTTAGTAGGTTGCACTGAAAATAAACTAATAAGTATAGTCCACTGATCATGGAAATTAAAGAGATTAAATAGTCATGCTGTCTCTGTTGGCCCACCATCAGTCAGTGTTCATGTGATGTAGCTGTGATTCCCATTTATTCCAACATAAATCCAATTTCTTAAAACCCCCCTTTGTTTATATCAGTAATGGAGCTCATTTTTGGGTCGTAACAGCAATACTGCACTCACTAAAGTAATTGCTTGAGATGTGGGAAGAAACCGAAATTCACACTGCTGAAGAGAATTTTCACAAAAACGTCAGTATTATGTGTGAGTGATTTTCCCCTGTGGGTGTTGGATGATTAGGGGCATTTAAGGCAGCGTATGCGACAGATGTGTGGCTGAGGTTGTGAATGTGGGAGTCTGAATAAGAGTGAACACAGGAAATACACAAACCCACTTTCATGAACTGTGGACAAGAAATGTATTATTCTTGTTATTTTTCTGTTCTTACTCTTAAAATAGTGGCAAAAATTATCCTCGCACAAATGAAAAAAAAAGCTTTTTTGACGTTAACACAGAACAGCACAATGAATAATACAGAATCAAATGCCACAATGCAGTATTTATACCAAATACCTTAATAGCAATACATGTATAGTATATAAAGCATACGTAATCAATAGGCTGGATCTAAACCGGATAACAATTTAATCCAAGCTGGGAGCCAGATTTCACTGCAACATGACTCGGACTGCTTTTGAGTGATGCATCACTATTACATCACTTCATCTGTCATTATTCAGCTGCTTACTAGTCGCCACAGTTAGCAAGGTTGCCAAAGCTGATAAAGTAAAATGGCTTGCAGTGAAAAGTGCAAGACCTCTGTGCATGATATGCAGTGAAACAGTGAATGGAGAGGTAAAACAAAATGCCACTATGACACCAAATACATCTGTTTTGAACAATACTAGCCCAAAAAAACAAAAAAAAACAAAAGTAAGAACCACAAAACAGAACTAGTTGATTTCAAGACTCAAGCTAAATAATATTAAAATCCAAAATTTTGAATGATCATTAATGAACACTTAAACCATATGTCTCCACCTTGCTGTTGCACCTTATTATGACTCACAATCTCACAATAATACAGAAAGGCCGTTCATGTAAGAAGTTCTGGATTTTTAGTACTGAAATATCACCATTTAATGCGACCTTACAGGACCTTTAATGTGGTGGCAATTTATTAAGTAGGTCTTTAAGACTTGTATTCAGATACCCGTGATTTAGAGTATGTAATAATATGGTAATATGGGGAGGACTGCTTGCTTCCTTTTGTGAAGCTTATTATGTTCAACTTCTGTAGAAAGTGCCATAAAAGCAATCATTAGAGCCTGTGGTATGATAAAAATGATGGATTGTCCATATTTTTAGCTTTCAATTACCACCCTTGAGTCACCATGTCAATCATCTCTCTGACAAAGTGAGATTTTACCAAACAGAGCTGCTGCTTTGGTCCTCACTCACAGTCAGCCTGCAAGATCTCACAGATGAGTCCTGACTAGGGATGCACCGAAAATTCGGCCACCGAAAATATTCGGCCGAAAATGGCCAAAAAGCACATTTTCGGTTTTCGGCCAAAATACTTTTATCAATGAAACAACACGGCCGAAACAGCTAACTAAAGAGATCAGCTCCTCTGATGCATCTGTAGCAGACGTTATTCCTTTAATTGCAGTACTAAAGTGTAGTACACTCTTATAGTCTGTGAGCACACGTTTCACTGAGATCTATTTGGATACTCTGCACTTAATCGCGACTGTACTTGATCCGCGTTATAAAGATCATTACCTGGATCATGTGGGATTAAAGCAGCGCGCACGAGAAATGATCCGGGCCGCGATGGATGCAGAGAACCCGCTTAGAGACAGAGAAGCGCATAGCACAGTAGAAGGTGTGTGTGTTTGTGTGACTATAAATGCAGCGCGTGTGAGAGTAAAGCGTGCTTATAGCTCTGTGTTGCTGCTTATTAGACCGATACCGATCGCAACCCTCCACCAAGTGTAACACTAAGTGATATTTTTAACTTAATTTAATTTTATATTGTGCATTGTTGTAATGTCATTGCTAAATAAATATTTTCATACTTTTGTAATTGATTTATTCTTTGAATTGCAATGCCTTGATTTTAGTGAGGTTATTACACAGTCATAGCCATAAATGCAATGGTACTAATAATTGGCATAATAATTTCTTTCGGTGTTTCGGTTTTCGGTTTTCGGCCCTTGTTTCCTCATTTTCGGTTTTCGGTTTCGGCCAAGAATTTTCATTTCGGTGCATCCCTAGTCCTGACCTTTGTTTCTAGTCTTGTTTGTTGTGTGCTTACGGTTGTAATTGCGCCCCACCAGGAAGAAAATCCTCTTCTTCAACACTTTCATTAAAGCTGGACTGCAAAAACAATTTCCACTCAGAAATGTCTTTTGGGATTAGGGTTTAGTCTGACTGAGACATCAACACACACCGCTGTCACACTGTGGAGGTTAGTAGATGGCTTTCGGGGCCCTCGTGTTGTCCTGTCATCCCTTTTTCACTCCTCTATGTATGTGTGTGTGTGTGTGTGTGTGTGTGTGTGTGTGTGTGTGTATGTGTGTGTATGTGTGTGTGTATGTGTGTGTGTGCTGATGTCGATGACAGTAAGACCTTATGTCACGGCCATTTCTGCTTCAGCTAGAGGCCTCCTCTTTTTGATAGAGGATCTGAAGGTGCCAGGTGTCAGATGTTAATCCAGCAGGACTAATAGCAGCCAGCTCTCCTTCCTTGCACACACACACACACACACACACACACACACACACACACACACACACACACACACACACACACACACATACACACATACATGGACTTGAGACACACTGACTCTCACCACACAGGGTCACTTACTCCTTTTGTTACTGCTGCTGCCTGTGCTTTCTGTTCCCACTGTTAAGCCTTAGCAACGTCCCCTCCAGCTGGAGCTCCATCTCAGCGGCTGGCTCCAACACAGATAGAGACAAAGATGGATAGATAGCCACGCTTTGCTTTGCTCGCTGTGGGTGCTAGACAAAAAAGGAGTGGGCTGATCAAAATGTAATCTCATGAGGGAAGGAAGCACTTAATTGCAAGCCAGTTTACAAGCATGACTGCATGTACAAAGCTCACTACTTTGAGTATCCATCTGTATGTTGATTTTTGTAAATACAGTACTGCATGACGAAACGCAATGGTTTGCAACAAATCACATCACTGCAATTGCGGGAAACGATATGAGGATTACTGCAATTATACTGTGTTTCCCCTGTGGCTGGGTTGTTAGGCCCTGTGATGTAATGCAGACTGCTGTGATACCATGGATCTGCCCTGATTAATTATCCAACTAATGGTTTAAGCAGTGGTTTTCTCACTCTTACCTGCAAGGACTCATACTATTTAATCACTTGTGGGATTCCACCGGTCATGTATCACACAGAATCAAATCACATTTTACAATACGACTTCAACAAATGGATTCAATTATATCGAAGGGTGGAACACTATAGGCGCTATATTCACACTATACACATGGTGCATTAATGATTTGATTTTTCCTCTTTCCATTCATCTTCTGCTTGTTCCTTAATCTGTTTCCTATTCTCCGTCCCAAAGTCATATTCAGTTTTTTTCTCCAAACGTATTGTATGCATCCTTCGCTCTCGCCTGTTGCCTCCCTGATCGCTTCCCTCACAATCCTTGTCATCCTCCACCTCTTTGCCAGAGGATTAGAGCATTATACTTACTCTGCTGAGAGCTGCTCCATATGATTTAGAAATTATTCATCAGTGAAACAACGTGCCATAGGCAACATGGTAACTTTAAGCTTGAGTCTTTCTTTTTGTATCCTCTCTGATAAGGTGCACCCTTAACTAAAGGCAAAATACATACGAGAAAAAAATTTAAAGAAAATACAAAATGCCAGGCGACTGATCCATCACTCGGGTTTTTACAAGGTCTTGTGGTGTTTTTGGATGTGTGAACTTTGCTATGGCTCAGTGGTCCTCTGTGCTTCTTAGAAAGGCTGACAGAAACAACAGGGATTGGGGATGTGCGCCATGAAGAATTGATCTGCGTTGGACAGGAGATGAAAGAGGCGAAGCAGAAAGGAGCACGAGAGACGACAGACTTCTAATTAAATTGGACAGATAAAGGGAAGATGAAAGGCGGTGAGAGAATAAGTGCTAAAAAAGGTTTGACTGTTTGAATGACGCTGCACTTTCATATTGGAGATATGAGAAAGGTAAGAGAAGGACTCCTTAGAGACTTAGATATGTGAATAAGTGTGCCAACAATCTCTCTGTGTATCATGCGTTTAGATGTGCTATACAGGACATTCAGCCACTAGATGTTCCACTAGAGCCCCGCCACCTCAGACCAAAACAGATGGACATATCAGCCACAGCTCCCCCCTCCCTGTGTGTTCTCAGCAAGGTGTTGTGAAACACAGAGGAAGCAGCTCCTGAACACACAGCAAGATAAACAACAGATTAAAGTTACCCTTTAGCAAACAATGTCAAGCGATGAGGTAAGCACAATAAAAATAAAAAAAGCAAAATCTATTGAATGGACGTAATATGCTGCCGTAAGCAAACAAGCGCTTGTAACATTTTGCAGTGCATATTTATAATATTGGTGACACCTTATTATCATACCTACTCTTATGTATGCATCAAGTAGTGCGGTGGCGTCTTCACAAGCTACATTTTCTTCAGCATCTTGAAGGTCAAGCACAGCATAGCTTTCTGCCGTCGACTCAAAATAAAACTGTTGTGGATTAGCAATACATGGATGCCACTGCCATAAACAGACATGTATGTGTAGCCGAGAGAGGTGCTTCGGTATGACAGTAACATCACTTTCCAATGTCAACACCCACTCTAGGGTACTTCAGTGTGCCCTCACATACTGCCAGGTAGAAAACAGTTGTGTCCAATGTTTGAAATCTTCTTCTTTATTGATTTTTAGAGGTATCCAGAATGTTGCATTACAGCTTTCTACTGGACCCCTCATTTCATTCGCCAATATAACTTCTCACTCTGCGCTCTCAAAGGGCCTAAAACCTGTCTCAACAGCCCTTGCTCTTCCTCTCCAGTAATTTCCACAATATTCAAAACCTTTCTGTCCGCATCAACAACTCTATGCTATCGGATTTCTTTTCTGCCTCAGCGGCACAGTTAATCACCATGGCTAGGAATGCTAAGAACTTAATCTTGCCCTTACAAAAACAATATTCATCATGCTTCCTATCTGATTTGTTCTCCCTTATTTCTTGAATCTTTTCCATCCCTAGCTGCCTCCTCGTGGCTTAGCCTTCTCTTGGACCTGATCCTCATAGCTTTCATCTCTTTCTTTCTCTTTCGGACAATCTGCTCGCCATGCCTCATGACTCCCGCAATATTAATTACTCTTGGGTTCCTTTTCACAGTTTCTGGCACTGCACTTCTCATCTCCACATTTACCACATATCCCCAAATCATGTTTACACACAAGTGAGCTGTGTCCAAATTACTAACAACGTCTGTACTGGATAGGTTTGGGAACAAAGGGGAGTACTGGATCGCTGACATAATCTCAGAGTACTTTATCAGGCAGGATTTCTGACTTATGCAATGCAACACAGCAGACGTTGTTTCACACCTTTCTCCAACACTCTGTCAACAATTCATTTAATTCATTCTTTAAATCTACTTGCATCAATCACATTTGTTATTCCATCAACAACGCCCTTTATTGGAACTCTTCTATGAAGTGGGAAAAGCCATCTAACTCAGATATTTCCAGTGCCTTTATCAGTTTTGTCTTTGACCCACATCTAACAGTGATCAATACACTTCTTTTAACATCAGCTAACATCGCCAAGTTTGTTAACCCAACTCGCAACTTTATGTTCGTCCAACAAAGCTCCAAATTTGTCCTTGCTCCCAGTCAATTTTATTCCAGCCGATTGGATTTCTTTTATTCTCACTATAATTATTTTTTTCTCATTGATTTCTTCCAGCTGCATCTTTCAAACTCATCCAGCTACATCTTCATTCTCCCTGTTCCACATTTGAAATATACCAAAACTCACTTACTTATACTTAACCCACACTGATGCACATTTCTCCTAATACCACTTCAAAGCAATATTCAGAGCCATGTGCACCACACAATTCACCACAGTGTATTAGGCAACACAAGTTGAGTTGTTGTTGTTAGTGTGCCTATAGGCTGGTTTTAGGACCGACAATAATCACAAGACAATACAAAATTGAAGTTCATAAGTTGTATTCTTTGTGAATATTACCCCTGCTGCTCCTTTGGAAGCCGCTTGCCCCAATTCCAGCTCCCCTTAAAATGCTGTGTCTGACATGAACAATGTCATTTTTGTTGACATTATTGCCTGCTTTGTTGTGTACCTCCAGTCTTTTACGCTTCTCTCCCTGCCTTAGGTTTTGCATGTAAGCACATGGAAGGGCAGGGAGGTCCCAAGGGGTCTTTACTGCTGCTCTTTGTGCCTTGGGCTTTCCATGCAAGCACAAGGAAGGGCAGAGAGCTCCCAGAACAGAGCCATACCGCCAAATATAACCACTGCAAATGGCAATAAGTGTTTGAGGGGAAGAGGGGATGATGATTAATCAAAATAATTTGCTTGATACTCATGAAGATATAGCTACTTACAATTGCTTGCCACTAAGCTACTTGCTTAGCTACATTTCTCTGGGTGACATTTAATGTAATAGCTTAGATAGCTTAGCTCACCACATTTTGTAAATATCTTGCCCAACACTAATGACTCATTTTGCATTCAATCAGTGCATTTACTACTATTTAGGTAAGTGGGTTAAAATATGCTTTGTCCAATAAGCTGATTGCTTAAGATCATGTTTACAGGAAACCTTGTTCCATAATCAGGATGGAGCATTTGCTAGATTTCCCAGCCAATTTCTTTCCTAAGTACAAGCCAGAATGTGTATGTGCATATGTGCAGGACAAAAGTTTTAGACAGGGTAACTAACTCACTTTTTAAAATAATTGTATTAAAATGCAGTTTGAAGTACCACATTTTGTTTGGGTAGAGTAAATGCAAAAAAGGCCTCCACTTATGAGGACAATCCCATCAGCAAGGGTGCCTTTATGAGTTTAAGGCTGGGTATCATATCTCAGTATATCTTTTTGTACTGACCAAAATGCGTCTGTATTACATGGTACTGAAAACTGTCAGGTACCAAAAGTTGGGTGTTTTGTAGTCTTGTTTACTTTTTCTCTTATGATACACTTCTTAATTCAAATCAAAATGTTGCCACTTTTTAGTTTTATTTTAAGTTCTTGTTTGGCTCTCTGTGTTAAGGTAACATCTTATCTTATTTCTTAATTAAATTTTAATGAATAAAGCATCTTCAATTATTTCTCAAGCAAAGTTTTTAAAAAAAACGTTTTATAATATTTTGTAAGGTATTGTATAAATCATTTTTAAAGTTAAGTGATACCCAGCCTTGCATACGATCTTTGCTGCAGAGGGCATATTGTTTCTGTCACAATACATCACATTTCATTTTATTGACCTACAATTAAACATATGTGCATCTCAACACATTGCATTATTTTTTCTTCAGAAAGTCTTGCTCTGACAATATGAAACACAGACTTGCTCTTAAGGAAAAAATGGTGAGGGAAAGCATTGTCCATTTTCTTCCTCCGTATCTCTTTTTCTTTATTTCCATCAGTTGTTACTCAGAGACAGGAGGATCGGGTGGAGGTTTGGGACCATGGCAACGGCTCACCTCGTGGATTAGTGATAAAGAGAAAGAGATGAGAAATAGAGCCAGTAGACCCATCACCCAGCAGGCTTCAAATCACAGCACCTATAGCCTTACTGTGTATTCAGACTGCAGACGATTGACTTGCCATCACCTTTAATGTTTAAAGCACATGCAGATTGCTGAGTTTAAAGTGGTTTTATGTAGTAAATGAGCAGGTCAGCCCATGACTTTGCTCTTCAGAGAAAATCAATTACATTCTTAATGAGGTCTGACTTGGATAGTCTAAACACTGTTTCATGCTGAACGACCCACCTACTTATTTATATACTGACTCTTGCCTCGTAATCTCTCTTCTCTGTCTCTCTACAGTCATTTTCCTTTCCATACTATAAGTTTGACTCATATTTACAGTATTTCTCTCTTCCTTTGGTTTACATTGAGCTCTACTTTCCTTCATTTTTCTGCCATGGGCTAGTATTCTGAATTAAATAAGGCATTAATGTGACTTTTCCATCACTTTTCCCTCAGTCATCGTGTATGCTCCACCCTCCCTTCCGAGACACCATCACTCACTAGTCAACGCAAATTTTCTTTTCATTTAAATGACACAAACTTGTATCAATATGCCATTTATCATACTGACAGTGTCTTCCAGCTGTTAGAGCATGATGAGATGAAATGGGCGGGGCGCTAGAAAGGCTAGCTAATTGCAAAGGCTTGTGAATACTAACAGAAAGTACTCCCGATATCCCCAAGCCACTATTTTCTTACTAGAACACACTCATTCAATCTATTGCAAAATGGCATAAAGTTGTGGTTAAGTGCAACTTTTTTTAAGTAGCTGAAAAGTCAGTAATTGGGGGCAATATAGCAAAATATTCAATAAACGTTGGATTTGCTGAGCCTGGATGGACTGAGTAGAAGCTGTTTATGCTGCTTGTAGAAAACTTTTATTGGTGGATAACTGACATCTGGCTTTAGTCTGAAATGTGGTGGCTGAGAGACTGCAGTGTACTGCAACTACAAACCACTTTGACAACCCATAGGCATTTGTAATTTAGGCAAAAAAACACTGCAAATAAATGAGAAAGCTGCACAGAACAAATCAGAATGTTTATTAGGGGACACTCAAATTAATTGAATATGTAGTCTGTTTGTTTTAAAATGAGCTAATAATGTTAATGCAGTTTCTGATTGGATGAGTCTAGTATTAATGCGGCTAATTACCTTACACCTACCATTAGCCTTCTCTCCTAATTATCATGTTAATGAGGTTTTTTCTTCCTACGGAAACTTAGGGTTGTAATTTAGTTCTGTTGTTTTGTACAACTTGCAGCTATTTTTTTGTATTTTCTCAATTCTAACGTGCATCTCCTGACTGTGTATATAGTTTAAAATTGCTGGTTGTGCTTCTTAGTTTGCTTTTGTGTTATGCATATACAGCCCTTTTTTTCTCCAAATGCCATGTGTGTTTTGTTGAATGGTGAAGCTTGTGCAGTGAGCTCTCGGTCAAACCTTACATAAACTTCTGTGTGTATTTCTATAAAGTCAAGTGTGTGTGCTTGCTGAGTAAACTTTGACAGTGACCTGCTTTCAGATTCAGTGCTTTTTCGTTACATGTTGTTTCAGAGTTTTAGATTTGTTTTGCTTCCTCAAATGTCAAATCCGAGTCTGACTTAACCCCAGAACCCAACTGACCTCCTCCCTCGAATCATTCACAACATAAAAGAAGAAAGGAGCAGCAGGTAGCGGAGAGAACAGTGGAGGAGTGGATGACAACATTGACAGTAGCCCTGAGCAGCAGCAGGGGTATCAAACCATCAGATTTGTCATAATAAGACGGCCTGAGCTGCCTAACATCGTGTCCTCAGTGTCAGTCGAACTCCCAGAGTTTAACACTTGGCATACAAAGTGACCACATTAAAGAAGAAATGTTTTTTTAATCACATTGTGTATGCAGATTATATTCTCTTCAATACTTATATCATCATTGTAAAACTATGTCTGTTATTATTGCTTTCTTCTAGTACTGAGTCCTCAAATCATTTATTGCGAAAGCAAAAGAAAAAATATCTTTATTATTTTTAATCAGTGTACTCACCAGCGAAGAGGATGACTCTATCAAAGTGAAGATTTTATTTGACTCAAGCACTATTTTCTCATCCTGTCTTCACGTCTTGTCTCTTTGTTTGTTGAACAAAAAAAAGCACTGATGCTTAAATTTTGTTGAATGATTTAGCTCTCCCTTCATGCCCAGCACATTTTTGGCCCTGTTAGAAGGATGTAAAACTCCAGCTTGCCTCAAACTGTTGCCAGTCACCTCCATCCAACAGTCTGCTGTCACCCTCAATTTGAAGAACAATTTAGAAATGCTTGGGTATGCAATGAGGCAGTCAGAATTGTTGGTACAGAATAGACCCAGTCACCCAAACGCTCAAGAAATAGGCACACACATCCAGAGACGTTCGAGGAGGGAAAGGATATATTTTATTTATGTTTTACTTCTGTGTTGTTGTACACAGCACTGGTGACAGGAAGCACGAGGAGGGAAGTAGTGGCAGAGGAGCCGTGTGTGCCAGTCGCTGAAAAGCAACATGGGGAATAAGAATCAGGCATTACATTTTTTCCCCATTCTGTTTGAAAAATATACAAACTACATCTTATGACTCACAAATGATCAAACCGCATAAGCCACAAGCTTTGCTAATACCAGTTGTGCAATGTTGTAGCACTTCACAGCTTGAAATCTACGGTGCTGTTTAGAGTCTTCTCAGGATTATATATTGGGATTTACCACGTTTATCGAGACTAGTGTAATGGCAACAAAAAAAAGTACACACAACGCCTACCTTGCCACTGTAAAGCGTAAGCACTCAATCTTAACAGACATGCAATGAGCTGAGGGATAAAATGAACAGATGTGAGGCCAGAGGACAAAGCAGGTCCACAAAATTCAGTAGTCTGGGCTTTGTCCGTCCATCTGCTTGTAAAAATTGAAGCAGCACACACAGGAATACATGACGCATAAACACTAGAGTAGATAGAGAAATACTGCTGCCTCTGCTACCTGTGGTTGTCACCGCTGCATTGTTCCTATTTGACAATATGGCAGAAAAAAAAACAGCATGGTGTCATTGTGTCAAGGGTGTTGGCACATCTTTTTACTACAGCGTTCAATAAGTTAAAACACAACGGGCATTAAAATGCAGATGTCTCTTGACTCCATTTCTTTCCTGTCTGCCGTCTGATGCCTGTGAAATCAAAAGCTGGTTTCATTATCGGCTGTTCAAAGAAATGCTGCAAGAAAGAGGCAACGTGATTTCATGTGAATTTGGAATTTCGTGTTAAATTTTCAGTGTGTTTGTTAACTTTGGAGCATTTCCCCCTTTTATCTTTTCATATTTTGTTGTTATGGGTTTTGAGTGTTCCTATGAGAGAGGTTTTGTTGTGCGAGTGTGTGTAGTTAATAACGGATGCAGCAGGGGTCTCTGAATGGGAGGTTGTTTTAATGATTTAATGGGCCATTCAAAGGATTCATTCCATTGGGAGCCACAGCGGCTATCTGAAAGATATGAGGCTGCCATTTCATAGCTGGCGGGGATTCAGTGGGACTTCATTCCTCTCAGCAGGCTGTACCTATGTTTACCCTGCATTTGGCCGCGTATCGCTTTTTCATGTCGCACGATGAATGTTGCATGTATCATGACTGGAATAGCTCGGCAGAGTTTGCTCTGACTTTGTTGCACATTTTGACAACTCTGCCCCAAGATGATTTTTACTTCTTCCTTGAAAGACATCACACCTAGACACTTCTCCTCAAGAAAAAAAAATCCCGTTAGATTTCTGTCTCAGTTTGTCCTCCTGAGTTCATCTTGTCCTCCATCGCAATCCCCAGCTCACCTTGTGTAAAAGCAGATGGTTTGATACCAAACAAAAATCACTTTTACACATAAATGTGGAGATTGAGAGGAGGTGTGTGTTTCTTTGCCGTTTCTGCAGTTCCTACAGGGTGCCTGCACAGGTCTGCTAAGTGTGAGGAATGTTTTTGATCATATTCAGATCGTGTACAATTTTTGGAAGTGATTTACGAAAGAGTAGTTTAATTAGTGATTTTAGTATTCGTACTTGTGGTGTTTATCATGCAGCATTTTAATCCCTTTAAAAAAATCACATATATTTCAAGTGTGTAGACAAGGTTTCTGCCCAGATCTCATCTGCAGTACATAATGCAGTTGGCATCGACTAAAAGCAGGTGGCAGGGTGTAGGTTTGGTTTGATGGAATGAGTTTTTTTTTTCTCCAAGTGTCTGCAGATCATCTTCCAGCTGCTCCACCAATCAGATGGTTTGAGCAGCTTGTAGATTGAGAAAAAAACCTTGAGCTATTTATTGCCCACTTATCATAAAAGTTAAGACAGAGATATTGAGGAACTTTTGGGTTCTGGAAGTAATATCCAGAATCTTTCGTTTAATTATGTCCTCAATTTTCCTGAACACAAGAAACACAGTAACCTCCTGGATAATTAAACATACCACATGTTATGGCCACTAGCTTTTTTTGTTTTTTTGTTGGAAAATGATTTTTCTTTTATGTTGGCTTGGTAAGATAGACAGTTACTGATGAGCTTTGGTCACAGCTGCTGTGTCAGAGGTGGAAAGCGGAGCTGTAGCAAATTCAAAACACTTTCTAATTGGGATCGGCTGTGGCTCAGGAGCTAGAGCGGTTTGATTGGCGGTTCGATTCCCGGCTCTTCCATACCACATGTCGATGTGTCCTTGGGCAAGATACTTAACCCCAGTTTGCTCCTGTTGCTGTGCCAACGGTGTGTGAATATGTATGAATGGTTAGTTTCCTCCTGATGAGCAGGTTGGCACCCTGCGTGGTAGCTGCTGCAATCAGTGTATGAATGTGTGTGTGAATTGGTGAATGAGATGTAGTATAAAAGCACTTTGGGTGGTCATAACGACTAGAAAAGCGATATAAGTACAGTCTATTTATCATTCTAATCGCAGTTATTAACAATACTCAGGACTAGAGTTCACTGATTGGACATTTTATTATCTAAATGCTAAAGGAAGTAATGGCTAACTTTTCTTTGGATAAATCTGAAGAACATATTTTCCAACACAGATAATCACCTATGTCGAGCATGAATGTGACTATAACTTCCTCATACTCCTGAAATAATTCATCCCTGCTTGCATTTTTGATGCTGCTAGCAAACCATACTAACGAATACAAAAAAATCAAAATGAAAGAATTTTCCTGACCTCTGTGAATACTGATGTGTTTCACCTTGACCTTTTTACGATATTAAAGTCATCCAGCAGCAGTGAATTGGTCTCAGTGGGAGAGGTGCTTTTTCATATTAAAAGATAGTCACACAGATCATTTATGGACATCGCATTCCTCTGGAGCTGCAGTCTGTG
Organism: Scomber scombrus; assembly: GCF_963691925.1. Lineage (NCBI taxonomy): Eukaryota > Metazoa > Chordata > Actinopteri > Scombriformes > Scombridae > Scomber > Scomber scombrus. The sequence continues at coordinate 7,253,009 of NC_084987.1, forward strand.
TACGGCACATTAATTCATCGAGAGTCACAGTGACTTAGTGGCACAGCAGATATTAATCTGGAGCTGCATGTTGTCCCACATTTGCTGCTGTGTGTCCTGTCTCTGTCTGCACGATGAGCCCAATCAGGAAGGAGACTGATTTGATCTCTCACTGCTTATCGCCATGGCAAAACTGAGCTCGACAAAGTCATCACGGCTGGCCGGTGTCATCAATCGCTACACAGAGGAGTTTTTAACCCAATGAGAGTTAAATGTCAATGACACTGCTGCTCAAGGTGCACCACTCACACTGGGAGACCTTGATACCTATTGACATTCACCTCATAAAAAAGAATAATCAGATCATATCAGACTCAGACGATTCATCTCTACTCATACAAATACCTGGCAGTGACAAAGACTAGATGATATCATCTTTCTGTGTAAACCACCCAGCCCTCATTTTGTTCTGTGGGAGAGAGACAGACAAGAGCTTTAACTCTCTGCTTATTTCCTTGAACATGCTGTTTAGTGTGGGGAGTGTTTTTACATAAGGCTGCTTTTAGTGTGAATGTTGTTTTGTCTTCTACTGGGTGGATTGTGCGCCTAATTTCAAAGGATGTTTATCTCCTCTGTATTTTACTCTCTTGTTACCTCCTCTCCATTTGTCTCACTTCTTCCCTCTTTGTCTGACTGAAACCACACTCAGGCCTCAGTGGGCGTGACAGAACATTGAGCTGTGAGTGAGAGTGGAGATGCTGTTGATCCGCCTGGTGAACATACATATAGGACAGGCAGGCTTATTCACTGTGATCAAAAATCCATGACAGCTCTCATACACACATCCAGGCTTAATGTTTTTAAAAGTCATTATACAGACCCAATGCTGCTCATGCTGCCTCAGGTAGATATGAGAGGGGACGACAGAGAGACGAAAGAGTGAAGAAAGAGATGGCAGAGTGACAAGGAGAAACTCAAACATGAAGTGTGAGGTGGAGGAGACTGGGGAGGGAGGCAGTAAGTTGAAATGAGAAGAGCGTGTTTTCAATGTGTTCATTCTTTTAGTTTTTCCTCATACCTAGCTGGAAATCCACACAATTATCTCAGCTTTGCCTGTTGGACATTATCTACAAACTGGCTGTAATGTCTCATATAAATATTAAAATTATATTCCTTTCTTTGACTTGTTTCATTTGATAACTTTCATTCTCTTTTTATACAAAACATGTATGATGTACAAGTGATTCTGTGCAGCTTGAGAGAACCACAAGAAAGACAAATTAAGACTTATAATGTGACTGCCGCAATGACCCACTACAAGCTAACCAAATGGCCCAAGATCTTTTTTTATTTTGCTGCCTTTTAAAAAACTTTTTTTTTTAAACATTATTTTTAAATGAGCGCAGGGGAATAATAGACATCTTATTTAAAGTCACACATAACTGTTCCAAATCCATATTATAAGTCACTGACAAAGTAGGTCACAGAACTACATTATAAATACTTAGTATATACTGAAAAAATAAATCAAATCAAATGTTTGTGTACAATGTTCTCGAAAAGAGCAGCAGTTTTCTTGTGTTATTTAATGATTGGAAATTGCAATTTTGGAGATGTTGCATCAAAGTTTGCCACGTCAACTGAAAAAAAGTCTAAAATTGGACACGTTATTGGTTATTCTTCATTTATGAATGTGAAATTAGAAAAACACAATTTATACAATACAAACACTATTTATACAGTCATCAATCATAAGGCCACTGGAATTAACAGATAAAAACAAAATGAATAAATTAATTTGCTGACGCTTATGAATATTGACAAAGACACGTCAGAGCACATTTCTTTGAATAGCAGCTGTCACATTTAGAAAACCTGAAGCGGCTCGATGGCTGACGCAAGCTGATGACACGTCTCTGCTTGCATTTTTTTCTATTGTAGTGCTATATTCACCAGGCATTTGTCCAACACTATGACATGCCACAAAACTGCCATCAGAACTAAGATCACAGATTCACATTTCAAGTCTGATTCTCCTGTTTGGGACGATCCTGCCCAGACATATCTAGTCCCTATGTGACAATATTGCACAATGTGTATGAACCTTGTCTAAAGTTGAGTAATTTTCTAAAACATCTGCAGCAAATGAATAAAAACTACTTTGAACTAAAAGATGGATATTACACTGTATTGTTGCAGCGTATTTGGCATCAAGCATCCTAAATAAAATGACAAAACATTGTAATTAGACAGTAAAAACAATGGAAATGACAATATGCACAGTTGACATTTCAATGAAGAGTTTCAAGGATTACGAGTGCTGTGTAGTGTCGATAAATGGTGTTCATCCGACTTTCAAAAATGTTGGTATTTTACAGGCAGAGGCTTTGAAATACCCAAATAAGGTCACTAATTAGAGAGTTCAGTTCTCTCTTTACTTTGGCATTCAATAAACACTATCAACAAATCAAACAACTATCCTCGCATATGGTATGCAGACAACAAACTTTGAACTTCACTGCTTGTGTGTGATCAATGTGACTTTCCTGCATTCTGCCTATGTGCTCAATCTTTTTATGTTTACCGTTTTCTGTCTGTGTGTTTTGATCGCTTCCAAGTTGGAATATGGTGGACTTTGGATCAATTTAAGTAAAGTACTGCCTATTGGGATTTACCGATTTAAGATTATTCAACATAAAGTGCTTCCTACCTGCTCCACTGGGATCCCTTTTCTCTGGGGGGTAGTGGATGTCTCTTCCTTCAGCCTGCCAGCTCAGGTGAAATCGCCCCGGAGCTGCACTGTAACTGACGGGCTTTTCCTCAGCTGGAGCTCCCCTTGTATTTGCTATAATGATCTCCTCTGTGTGACTGTGGCTGTTACCAACACTGCCATTCTGCCTAAACTTTGCAACTGCTTTAATTATGATGTCCTCCGTACCACACAGCCACAGAGCTACAGAGTTTACGCAGCTTCCTAATTATACAAGACAAGGGATAGAAACAGACCTCGTTACACCCATAGGGAAAATATGGAAGCAAACTTGGGAGGCATCATTGGAAATACTGTGAGACTACCATATACCAGATGAGATGCAAAATATGGGGTCGATCACAGTTTACATGCTAGCAAAGGCTTCCATCCTCAGCTCTATCTCCTGCCATCATGACATTATTTTAATATGCAGGCTCTGCCCAATAAATCCCTCTTCATACACGACCACACCTTGGACAAGGGGCTTAATTTCATGTGCCTGACTGAAACCTGACATAAACCAGAGGACTACTCTGTGCTCAGTGACTCCTGCCCTCCTGGTTATAGTGAGATGGAAAAAGCCTGCAGCTCTGGAGGGGTGGTGGTTTAGCAATCGTGCACTTGGCTAAATTGAAACTATCTCCCCTGCTGATGCCTCACTTTGCTCTAAAATGTAAACCTTCATACTCCATGATAGTGCTTCTTATCTACTGCCCCCTTAAACCAAACTCATTTTTATTCCTTGAGATACTCAACCTCCTGACATCACTCTGCTCCATGTCAAACAAAATTGTCATTGTTGGTGATGTGAATATACAGTACATGTCAAAAACCCCTTCTGTCGTTTTGCAGTTGAGTTCTTGAGTCTGATTGAACGTATTGGCCTGAAGCAGCATGCTGATGTCCCTACTCACACCAGGGAGGCACAGTTGACCTGATTATCACTGACTCCACTCCAGGTTTATGATTTGGGTGTGTCCAACTACAATGTGGTCTCAGTGGATCTGATATTCCTGTCACCAGCTGCTAAATCAAATGGGTTTTTTTCCCATTAAACACGAATATGGAATACCAGCAAATCACCTGCCCAGCTTCTGCATCAGTAGATGAACTAGTGGCACTCTACAATACATATCTGAGCAGTGTCTTTGATCTTCATGTCCCTATTACGACACATTCTGCACCCTGGTTTACTCATCATCTGAGGAAAATAAAAAGAGCTGGATGTCTCTTGGAACAACACTTGAATCTCAATGAACATCAAACAACATACAAGTCCAATAAAGATGCTTGGCACAGTTCTACTCCAACCTAATTGATTACAATCCTGGAAACCCTAAGCATCTTTTTTTCCACCGTAAATCATCTTCTGAAGTCACAATCATCTTCCCCAATCGAGGCTGCGGAAGAACAACCTAACAGCTTCACTGACTTTTTCAGAGCCAAGGTCAACAGCAGCTGTGCTCTCTGATGTCCAGCTCTTCCCCTCTGCCTTCTCCTGTCATTGACCGTCTGTCTGGGGGCTTGCTGTTTCTACTTTATTTTACCAGTGTCAGGCAGAGCCACTTTGAGAAAATCCTCAGGAAAGATAAAACCCTGTTTATCTTGATTCTTTTTACATAATTTTTACTCCTCTTATCCCCTGTACTAATTCAGGGATGTAACATTGTGCCATTTACATTCATACAGCTCTGCTAGGTGTTGGAGAAGGTGGTTGCTTCTGAGCTTCAGGACCACCTTAAAAACCTATTTGAAAAATTTCAGTCAGGTTTTCGTTAAGTACACAGAACTGAAACAGCTTTGCTCAGAGTTGTGAAGGACCTGCTGAGTGCTGCATTTGACACTATTGATCACACTATCCTCTTAGAGCATCTCCACAACACCACTGCACTGTCAGACTCTGCACTTCAGGGATTTCAGTTCTACCTCGCCGGGCGGACTGAGTAGATCAGATGGTTTAAAACGCTCCTTATCCGTGGTGTTCTGCAAGGATCAATTCTCATCCCCATCCTGTTTACCCTCTACATGCTTCCTCTTGGATGTTTCATCAGCAAACATGAGATGTATTTTTCATTGCTATGCTGATGATACCAAGCTATACATCAAAACTTCCCAGATCTAGCCATGTCACACCTCAGCACCTTTCTTAAGGAACCAAAGGCCCCAATGAGCACACGTTTCCTCTAGTTTATATCATCAAAACTGGAGCTTTTCCTATTGTCACTCCACATAAGATTCAGTCCACACCACATCCCATCTTTGAAAGCTAGGACATTCACCTTTTCTCCTAATCTAGGTGTTAGTGTTGGCCCTCCGCTGACTTTTGATGACCATAAAAGACAACTATGAAAATCCCTTTCTACCATCTCAAAAACATTTCCAAACTTTGCCCATCTCTAACCCTGTCTGATGCATAAAAACTTGTCCATGCCCTTATCGTGTCAAGACTGAACTACTGCAATGCACTCTCCAGGGGTCCCCAGCAGGAGTATCCAGAAGCTCTAGTACATTAAGAACAATGCTGCCAGGATCCTGACGAGAGTGCGAAGCTAAGAACATATAACTTCAATTCTGTTTCATTGCATCGGCTCTCTGTCTCCTTCAGGATTGACTACAAAGACCCGTTACTCACATAAAAATCCATCAACAAGCATGTGCCTCCCTACAGGAACTGATCATTCCACAAACCTCCACCCGCAACCTCAGATCTGCCAGTATATTGCTCCTCCAGGCCCCTAGTACTAAGCTCCGAACCATGAGGGATTGAGCCTTCAGCTCTGCTGCACCATGCCTGTGGAACAGCCTTCCTAACCATCTGAGGGCAGTACAGACCGTAGTCTCTTTTAAAGAGGGCCTAAAAACCTTTATATTAAGGAAGGCTTTTTCATCCGAACTCGTATTACTATTTTTTTATGTTATGTGTTCTGTGTTATTAATACTGTAGTACTTTGACTTTCTCTATGATTAAAAAGTTAAATAATACAAATTAAATGCATTTTTATTATTATTATTCCTTTTTTCAAGATTTTAAAAATATTCTTAGTGTGAAACATAAAAGAAAAAATAGAAGCTTTCACTTTTGACAAGGTCAGTTCATTTTGCCCTTCTGCCGACAAAATCCTTGCTGTTGTAATTTCATTCACAGCCCAAGGCAAAATGATAGTTATTATTGATTTACAAGGTGCAAAGTTCATACTTTTGGGGGTTTTGATCGATAAAACTAGCATTGTAGTGTGAAAGGTTATTTATTTTACATTACTCTGTGAGTGTAAGTGGATGTCTCGCTTTTTTAAACACGCTCTTCAGATGCGTATGACATAGATTGCTATGGGCACTGAGTGGACACACTTGATGATGAAGGACATTTTGTGATTTCTCGTTACCCCCAGCGTAGAGGCAGCAATGTTTATGTGTGCATCGGCACTGCTGCATGTGTATTTGATCAGACGCTAATTAAAAGTCAATTAGCCTGCAGCCCAGTGGGTGACTGACCTCTCTAAACACAGGAAGGATTGGGGATGTGAAAAGCTCCCTAAGCTCATTATTTACCATGACACTGTCCTTCTCCCTCTATTTACCACAAGCTTCTACCGTCTGTCCACCTACCTGCATTTTTCTCTCTGCTTCATTACTTTATATTTTAAGCATCCTGAACTAAAACACACGTGGGGGGGGAAAAAAAGTAATTTGGAGTTGCTGACTCCATTCTTAATCTGGACTTTAATGTCCACAAAATGAGACATACACAGTATTCTCTCGTGACATTCCCGGTTTCATTCCCTTTTCAGCTCGTGATTACACTCATGCTCGCTGTTTTCCTTCTTGCCTCGAAATCGCAGAGAGTACTTCCTTTGTGGGGGAAGAAATCAATGTTGGATTGATTGACTGAATTACCCCCTGCTTGGAAGTACTGGTTGCAATGTTGTTGCAATGGTAAGATATATATAGAACACCCTCACCACCACCACCTACCAATATAACTTCTTAATACTGCAATTTATTTTCCAGTGTAAGTAATTACTGGCTTGTGAAACTTGTCCAGAAAGTGTTGCTAAATCTTGCTGCAGGATCAGAAGCTTGACACTCAGTCAATCAGCCAGTGAGTTGAAATTTTAAACCAGACATGAGGAAAGAGCCGTACAGAAAAAGTTTAGGATAAAAAATGACAATAGGTTCACCTTCACACAAATACATAATGGCATTGTAGATAAAATGTCAGATTTGAATTTACATTGTGAGCTGGTTCAATACTAAAAGGCAAGTTCCCCAGACACCTTGTTTCCATCACAGCCAGATGAAACTACTGTGATTTAGCTTAATATGTAGTGGATGACACAACAGCAACTGTGTATTGTGTGTAGTTTATTTCTAATATGCTAATTGTGTTTCTTAAGACATGTAATTTGATGATTTCGGTTGGACACACAGCAGTATATTAATTCAAATCCTCATTTTAGTTGTTAGAGACTTCAAGTTAGAAGAACCAATTTTTATTCAACTTGAAACATTAAATTTGAAGTTCAATTAGCTTTAATAAATAAATATGAAGATTGCACAGTGTTTTACAATGCATTTGATATTTTACAGATTTCTGTGATGTTTTTAGTTTTTAGTGTTTTAGTAAATTTAAATGTACTTTAAAATTGAATATAATTTCAAACTTCAGTTTTTTAAGGTTTAGTACTCCCAGTGGTGGTACAAAAAAAACTGACCTGGGGATACTGAGAATGAAGGGCTCAAAGCAGTTGTCATTATGATTGTCAAATGTTCGATTCAATCAAAAAACGTATGACAACAGAATTGTTTGAAAGATCTTACAATTGTATAAAACTACACCAGTAGAGGCTTTAAACTTCAAAATGTCAAAACTCCATAACACCTCTAACATGTGTAACTACAAAAAGCCACGCTCATGTCTACCAGCCTGTCTGGTCTGTGATTTTATATTAAAAGACAGCCAAAGGATGAGAGGCAAAAGATCAAATGTCGGTGAGACCATCTTATTCTAGAAGCATGACTCACTCACTACATGTTTGGGATTTAATTTCTACTTGTCATGGCTGGTGGGCAGAAAGGTGAATCAAAGCGAGGCAACACCACATTTTCATTTTTGGGAAGTGAAATAAATCTACAGTATTTCACACAGTGGGGATGGATGGATCTCCTGCTCTGCAGCCAGACTCTGATTGATGATTTCTTACACAGACATTTGGCCCACACAGCTTTATCACTTTCATTAGGTAAAATATTTCCCTGTAATGTTACAATGGGTCTGTCCTATTACACCACCCACTAGTAGTCTGTCCATGTTGCTAGTTTCATTATATTAATATTTCCTGTCTTGATCCTGTCTCCAAAAACCTTATTATCACTGTTAATTGACCGTTATTTAAATAGCAATATCAACGTGCACATCTATATTGAACAGTTTTATTGCAGAAAATATTTATAAGCACATTCTGATGAGATGGTTAGATGAAAATTATGCTAATTATATGGAAAATGTAATATAAAGCCATACACACAAAATGTCAAATTGAGAGACTATTTAATGGATGTTGGCAGAGGCCTACTCAATGATTAAATTACCATTATAATTCAAAGTAAATAATAATTAATGCAACGTGGTTTGACCTTTAGTACACATAATAAACAAATACAGTAGAACAGGCAGCAAAGTAAAAAACTGAATATGACTGATTACCTTTGTGCCAATACTTGAACCATCCAAATGATGGTACATCTGTGTGGTTATTAATGTGCATCATGTGTTGCACCATGTGTGGGAGGGTGAGCCTTCTATAATGCTGACATTCATTTTCTTTTCAGGGGCGAATGATAGAATGAGCAATATGCAAATTCTGTGTTGAAAAATTGTATCTTATGGCTTTTGGAAGGCTGGAAATATGAAGCAATTCCATATGGGCAATATAATATGATGCAAATCAGTGATTCATAACAAGAAATGTATGCTGCTGCATCTACCTGATCTTACTCTGGAGGGAGAGTTAGCACTGAGATACATGTTCTGATACGGCCAAACATCAAACTGGTTTAAGAGTTTCCTGTTACCACTCTCCGAGGTTATAAGCAGGCTGTTAGTGTGGTTCCCTGTGGAGTTAACTAGCCAAATCGAAGGACAGCCCCCAATGGGTTACAAGCAGAGGAAGTGAAAAGTGGATCCATGGTTCTTATCACTTCAGGATTTCACTTGAGCACGACTTCCTGCAGGTCTGCATTAGAAAAAGATGAACGTTTAGTAATGAGTGCTTTCCTTATCTATAAAACCTATCAGAGGACAGTCTCTGAAAAGGTTGTGAAAAGGCTTTCAGTGTACCTCCCATCCTGGCTTGGCTGAAATGCCTCATCAAGCACTCTCTTTTTGGACAGTTACAGCAGAGTGTGAGAGTGTCTGGGAGCTGAGTGTGACGACGCAGCTGGAGGCAAATACCGCTACCTGCCTTTTTCTTTATTAATGAAGCTCCACCTAGGAGGCTGAAGGTGGTGCTAGAAATGTACTAAGTGTTTTCAAGGAGGTATACATTTTTGTGTGCATTATTAATAGTTGCTGTAATATTAAGTATTGCTGTTCCCAGGAACACCTGTTTTTTACTGATGTGAGCTTTAAATTATTCAGCTGCAATGACTGCAGGTTTGTTTTGCATGATAATTATTACTGGGGAAAATTAGCAAACTGTGAGACTACTGTTGTACTTCAGCCTCTTTTATGAGAGATTTTTTTCTCTAAAATATATTGACAAAACAAAACAAATAAAACCATTCACAATATAAAAATATATACAGTTATATGCAAAACTTTAGGCAACTATTTACAAATAACATATTTTGGTGATTTATTGTTTCCAGCTTTAAGCCTTTCAGTTGTTGTATTTGGGAATTTCTTTCCTTGCAAAAGGCTTCCAGTTCTGCAGTATTTTTGGACCACCCTGCATGCATAGCTATTTTAAGCTCTACCCACAGAATTTCAATATAGTTTTAAGTCAGGGGACTGTGAAGGCCTTTCCAAAACCTTCAGCTTGCATCTCTTGAGGTAGTCCGTGGTGGATTTCGAGGTACTTGTCTAGGATCATTATCCTGTTGTAGAAGTCATCCTCTTTTCAGCTCCAGCTTTTTTACAGATGGTGTGATGTTTGCTTTCAGTATTTGCTGGTATTTAGTGGAATCCATTCTTTCTTCCACCTGCGCAATGTCTCCTGTGCCATTGGCTGCGATAAAACCCCAAAGCATTATAAATCCACCCCCATGCTTAACAGTTGGCAAGCTGTTGTTTTAAAGAAAAGCTGCTCCTTTTTTCTCCAAACACACCTTTGCGTAGTTCTATTTTAACTTACACTTGTTTTCAAAAACATATCAGGTTTCTGTAGATTTTCTGTTGCTTCTTACATTGGATTTTAAAATGAGGATGCAAGTAAGGTTTTTTTTTAACTGACTCCTCCATGACTGTCTTGTTAGTGCAAGCATCGCTGCACTCCTGAGTCTGTTAAACCTTCCTGCAGGTTTTTTGCAGTCTAATGGGGCTTTTGATTTTGCCTTTCTGACCTGCATACAATCAGGAAAGACAGGTGAATGAAGTAAAGATAATTGTTAATTATAACAGATTATATAGTGATAGTTAAGTCTTGAAACATTTTGGCAATTAGACATTAGAGGGGGAATTTTTAATCAAGGGACATCAGCCCTGAGCAGCAGCAAGATAAATCCCCCCATGGGGTCCAGACATTGGTGGCGGTGGTTGCTGATGACTGCTTACACTGATAGGCTGATGAAGCTGTTAATCTGCCAAGACAAATTCAAACTGAAATCTACATTTATTGATTTTTTCCCCCCATTTGGGTGCACAAAACTGACTATAAACACAACATTGACAACTCATCTTCTTATAGGCCAACTTGTTCGCAGACATTTTGCTATTAACACATCTGTGAGATTCAGAGCAGCATTAGCATTCATGGTCTATTGGTCTAGTGTTTTGAATATAAAATATATAAAATATTCACTTTGCTTTAAGTCTGTTGGTTTCCAACTAAGAAATAAATCAGGCTTTTTAGCTACTAAATGTTCTTCAACAACTAGCTGCTAATTTGAACTGTCTGCTGTTTAGCGCTTGACATATAGTGTACAGTGTGTTTATCAAAAAGTTGCCAACAATGTTGAAGACAGAACTGACACTCAACCAAAACAGTAATATTTACAGAGTGTGCCTGTGCACCTTTGACACTACACATGATTTGTGCCACTGTTGATATAAAAATATGAATATATCTTCAAAATGTTTTATTGCATTACACAGAAACTGCTCTCATAGTTTTCTTCTATCTTACATCAAAGTCTAAGATCTAAACGCACTTTAGACTTACTAATATCTTTCCTTTAGTAGCAGTCCATAAAGTGGGTAAGGGATTTTCAGTGGTTTTTAGTGGTCTTTTAATCCTACATTCTGTCTCTGCCAAAGCCCTGACAACACCTACAACACCCACTCTTGTTTCTTTTCTCAAATAATTAGGTGCTAGTTATGAGCCAGCATCTAAGAGATCCAATGATTGTGTGTGTGTGTGTGTGTGTGTGTGTGTGTGATTTTACAGCACAGGTTTGCACCTTAAATGAGGGTCATTTGTTTGAGTAATGACACGACTTCAAAACAGATGGAGAGAAATGAGATGGAGAAAAAAAGAGAAATACAGAGATTAGCCTCCAAATACAAAGAAAGAAAGAATAATGAGTTGACATTATCTCTAAAACCCTGCTCTGAACGTGCCGCACATTTGTGTGATGTGGCAAATGAACAGTTTAAACACTCCAACGTCCTGTAGGACTGTTTGTGAGAATAATTTATCCTGTGATGCATCAACTTATTTAAGTGTTTACATTACGAATGAGACCCCTTCTCTGTCTGAGACAAAATCTTGTTTTCTACACTGATTCATTTTTCACTTAGAAGGCTTGGACGCTTGTTTTTCATTTGTAATCCCAGACAAATGGCACTTGTACACACACAGACACACAGTACTAAATATTCATACAGTGCACTCATCCCACACAGCTGCATGTACTCTTTAAATTTCACACTTAATGTAAGCAGGCAGCCACGGTCGTGCTGCAAGTCCAAATCTGCATACACTATCTGTTATTAGTAAGAAGCTCATTTATCTTTCTCTTTTCCAATAAAGATCATTGTTCATCTTACTGAGGCGTTTCCCCGCCCACATGCATGAGGCAACAATATATATGTCAGTATTCACCAGTAGCTGTCAGCTTATTTATTTATTTATTATTGTTATCCCCCTATGGGAATGCATCATATTATTTGCTAGAGGCAACCATTTTTCTTGGTTTGCTCGAGCTTTGCAGCGGCATAATGAATGTTAGTGTGAGGAATCCCGCCAGCACACCTGCTGATGATGATAAAGACTGGAGGGCTGATATGTTGAGTGTTATGACAAATGTTGCACTGGCCAAAATTCACTCTCTGGGCTATATGGCATGTAAAATCAGGACCTCCACAGTTACTCATGATATAATATTTAAACATGTTTTTGCTGGTAGATAGCAAGAAGTCTAATGAACTGCCTGCAGTTTCAATATATGTAATAGGAAGTAACTTGATGTCTTTGTTTTCATTTTTACACAAAAAAAGATTATTCACACAAAATTAGTGGTCAACCATATTAATAAATGATCAAATGTTTAAAGTTGTAAATGCATAATTTCTTGTGAATCCCTTGTGTATGTGAATCTGAATGGTGGACTCGGCCACTACCAATAAAAAACACTACTGTACAAGAGAGGTAAATACTTAGCATAAATAGTGTCTACTCTTCAAAATGAAATAAAAGTAAAAGCTGTATCCAAATTCACATGACAATCTTGGATGTTCTACGCTGGGCTTGTTAGGATTTTTGGACCTAAAAATTAAGTTAGAAAGCATTGAGAAACCACAGTTAAAGGTTTTCAGTGTGTAAGCAGACTGCTTCAGGTAATTCTTTAGAGCTCAGTTATGGAGTATGATACACAGCCCAGTCAAAGGAACAGACCAGTGTAGATGGTAATGTAGTTGGAAAGGATGAATCTGTGGAACAGATGGACGTGTACATGAACAGATGGACTTTCTCTCCACCTCTGAGCGTACACATATCTTTCACGGGAGCAGCCTTATGACTTTCCGCTGCTGTGGCACGGACTTAGCCATTGACTCAGACTCAGCCATTAGGCAGAAAAAAAGAGGAGAATCGATATCTTTGTGTGAGTGGGTGGAGGTATGGATGGAAGAAGATTTAATTCAAATTCAGTGTTTGTCCTCAATTTGTGTGAGGTAATGTTGCGTGATGACTGCTTCGTTTAGTGAAGGTGATGTACTGAAGGTGACAGACTGTTTGTTATTTTGTGTGTGTGTGATTCTCGCCATTTCCCCATGCTTCATCCTCTTTTTAGATGTGAAACGCTTGTTTCAAGCTCCTGCAGTTTTGGAAAGGCCAGCAGCTCTTGATTGAAGGCTTGACATTTGTCATTTTCCTCTGTGTGGAAGGTAGAAGCTAAGCTACTTGCCCTGTTGACATTTTCTAAGACTGATAGGATTTTTGTTTTTTCATAAAACAAAGAATTCAAGAGCTTGTCCTTTTCTGCTCCTGTGAAAGAAGAGAGGCTGATGTATCCCTAATGTAACTACATGGCAGACCCACACTCACCTTGTTCCAGGGTGGGGTTGTGAACATATAGGCAACCATATGAACATTGAGATCAGTGGCTCATTTGTTGTTGTATGCTGTTGTTTCAACTCGTCTTTAAGTCGTTATTGTTGTGGAAGATAAATTGCAGGGGAGTGGACTGAGCCAACAGTTTTCATACTGGCATGAACAGATTGTGCCAGATGTAGTTGCTTCACATTGCAGTAGTTAATTATCTCTCTGGATATCTCCCTCTATATTTGTTTCCTGACATGGGTGGAGTTGAGCCTGAAACCCATCGCGTAGCCTTGATAAAACCTCTCAAATCATCACCCGTAATTCAAAAGTTGTTGAGCAATTCAAACATCCGGTTTGAGTGGCTGTTTTCCAGTTGAGGCCAAAAAAAAACAGAACCAGTCTGAGTACCCAGACTGAAAGTTGGTGACATTACTGAGCCATGTCAGAATCAGACAGGTTCAACATTTTAAAGAGTAACTTCACACTTTGTTCTGTATGAAGGTAGAGGACGCTGCAGTGACTTCTGTGAGCTGCAAGGTTCAAGTCTATTGCACCCCTAAACCTGCCCACCATCACAACTAGGTGTGATCAGCTGTGGTTTATTATACTTATAAACCATCTGTAGTCACAGCTAGTGAGCGACAGGATTTCTCATCCTGGGTGTAGTTACTCGTTAAAGACAGAACTGCAGCAACCATTTGTCATAGATGCAAACTTGTACTTTAATTTTGTGCATGTTGTTGTTAAATGGGTAAAAATCAATATGTTTTATTTTGCAATGTGCAGGTTTAATGATTTACACATCTGTTTTCATGTTCGCTTCAGTTCAAAAATTCAATCTACTAGCCACATCTACTAGTACTACAATAGCTTTGCTTCACCATATTTTTAAAGGTATTGACAAGTATTCAAGCATTGTGATGAAGTGCAGCACGTCCAACAGAATCAGAAAGTGTTTTATGTTTATATTTCAAAACAGTTGGTGAGGTGAGTTGATTCTGAATACCCAGCCTTATTAATAAGTCTAACTCTCAATCTATTGTTTAGCTACTTGTTTATTCTTGAATGCTGTTCTCTGTACACTCACTCGACTCAAGTGCGACACACCGACTGCAGCAAATGATAAAACTGATGCTTTTCTTGAGCACTGACACACCTTGACACTAGGAAATAAGAGAACAGCTATTACTGGGATGCACAACTGATGCGTCATGATGCTGCTAAAGCATTTGCTTAGAAGACAATGGGTGTAGATGTTTTGATGCACGTTTTCTTTTATGCTGTATTTTGGCTTATTCAACCTTACTGTCAACTTGAATAATAGAGTGGTAAAAGAAATGGCCATTGAGTCTGAATATCAGGCTGCTGCGTCTTCAGCAGTTAACAAAAGAAAAAGTATAAACCCACAAAAAAGAAGCGTTTTTTTTATCTGGTTGTAACTTCAACATCAAGATCAATCTTAATCTACTCATTAGATGCCTCTGAAAGCACTTGCCCAGTCTTGCCAATAAGCCCACATACTGCACACACAAGTGAACCTACACTGACACACACATACACACACACTTTTAACAATCCTAGGAGAAATGACTGATAATCTGTTGATTGGATTTTTTCTTTTTTGAAGAAGAAGAAATTTGAGTCTCTTACTGCCAATACATTCTTCTTACCTCCCTCTTGGCTTGATCATGTATATTGAGAACGCACACACACACGTACACACACACAGCGTATCGAGACTGCTGGCAGTAATTTAATCAGATTTCGCATCACTGTGTCCCTCCACCCACTCTCTCTGTCCCCGCATATGAATGTGACAAACTAAAGGAAATGTCTTTTTATACGTTTGGCAAATCTGTGCCCAGCAATTCCCAGCGTTACAGTTCATCTATTTCCCATCACTTTATCCAATTTCATACAGCTGAATGAGACAATGTAGACATTATCCGTTGTTTTTTTTATCGTGTTCTGTCCATGAATTTTCACGGAGCCAACGCTTCTGTGGTGAGAACTCCCGTGTGATGGATCATAATGGAGGGAGACATTGCACAGTTTTGACATATTGGAAATGCAAGATCAGCTATATTCATTTCTGCAGATGGCTCCCCAATTTCACTGTCGCCGTCCGTGTCACTTGTCATCTCACTGCTGCTGTAATATTATCTGTACAGCAGAGGAGACCCATTGCTGTATTGTTATTTCGTTTTAGTACAATGCAAATCAAGTGCTGCTTTTAGTAAAACCCTGCCTGCCCTCAACAACTTGGGCTGGTTTGTTCGCCATACACGCAGATATTATGTGTGCAGGGATTAGTAAGAGCATCAACATCACAGAAAGAGACATGCAGCTTCTGAGTGTCCTTCTCCTTTGATCTTCTACATGACTATCCACCAGTCCTCTGATAGTAAAAGCAGGATTGTTACTTGTGATCTTCCAGGGCTTAACAGTAAGACAGCTCCTCACCTTAAAATGATGGTCTGGCTTTTGAGTTAGCCACTGTAAAGCCAGAACCATAACTCCCTACAGTTTTATAGTTGGTCCCTTATGGAAAACACAGTCTGTGGTCATCTTAGCCTGATGGGACTAAATTACCATTTTGTTTTTGAATTATTATCCAGTCCAGTTGTTTTCATGTTCAGTGGTGACCTACATATCTGGCCCATCAAAGTCTCTTTCATTTCACGTTGAAGATGTGGTGTAGTCGATGTGATTCCTCGTTTGTTGCTTTTTTTCTGACTCTGGCACAGGAAAATGTCCCTTTTCTTTATTCCGCCTACAAAGCTCTGATTGGTTCTGTTCTCTCTCCACTCTGGGAAACAACTTCCAGAACTATTTGATTGCTAAAATAATCAGACATGCATGATGATGTAGAAGTCTGGAACCAGTTCAGATCAGCTTGGTCTTGTGGCAGTTATCCCAACAAGTTACTGATTTTTTTTGTGGTGCAAAAAGTATCAAAAAATGCAGAGAAACTTATAAAAGCTTTACTAATCTCAAAATCCAGTTTACCACTCTGCATATGCTTGTTATATTTTCACCAAAATACATATTACCATTGTCAGTCGTCATGCATGACCATGTAAAGTTCAGAGGCAAGATTATTTTTTTGTTTTGCACATGTTAGAACATCCTTGTTTTTGCTTTTTGATTAGTCAGAAGAACAGAGCAGAGCTGCCTTATAAATGTCACAGAAATAATCAAAACAGACACTTTGGGTTGAGTATCATTTAAAGTTATGGGTTGAGTATCATTTAAAGTTTCAGAGCAATGGGAGCAGTATTAACCTCAGTGTGCTCTGTCTGTGGATTGAACAGTACACGTTATCTAAGGTAAGTGTTTAATAGCCAGGCCATTCAGAGGAGCAGGTATGGACTTTCTGTTTCCATGGTGTTGTACATTTGGTGAGCACATTTTCAGGGATGTGCAGTTGCTGCTGTCGAAAAAATCTGTTGTTTGTGTTTGTGTTTTGATTAATCTTATGTTAAAACTTAGAAAATTGTAAAGATTCATTTAATTCAAATATTTATGACACAGATCTGGACTGTAGTGATAAGATATATCAGGCTTGACATCATTAATGAAAAGAAACAGAACATAGCCTTTATGTGTTTCAGTGATATTTTTCATTGTGTTGCATCTGACAGAATACCAATCCATTTTGCAGGCATGGTTGTAACCCCTCTGGGCTCCAGACAGCTTTATATTCATGTTAATTCTAATACTGATTAAGTGGCTGTGGGGAAACGCCCAACTGCTCTGTTGTTAACTTGTAAATACATGGTTTTGACAAGCAGTTGATTATTATTTTTGTTAATGTTGAGGTAATTATACCTTCACACAATAGCAGGCATTAAACATGATCTCCTCTACAGCAGGGAATCCTCCCACTCCTGGTGCTCCGATCAGCCCACTCCCTCATAATTTTTACCCTTCACTTTCCATTCATTTACAGTAATATGATGGAAATAAGGCAAAAAGTTAAAACTAATTTCATATTCCTATTTTCAGCTGAAAGTCTGGTTCATTCTTTCACTGCATTTTCTTATTGGCTGGCATGAACAAAAGCCAAACACAGATTTGCCCACACACACACATACCTTTTCTTGCTTTTTCTATCACAATTACTGTCATACAGTACACGTAATCATCTAAATTGTGGCTCCAAAATCATTAGCAATCTCTATGATTAGTGGTTATTTCATTTCTGTCTGTTATTTCATGGACCAGTGGCTTCGCTGCACAGCAGATATGAAATGCTGCTCCAGCATGGCTGCAAGCTGCTGTCAGGTCAGTATATTATATTGGAATATTATCCCAGGGTTATTCATCCTCATTCTCAGGGAAACTAAGCCAAAATCGCTAATTCATGAGGCGAAGTGACTTACGTCAGGAGGAAACTAATGGATACGGATACTTCCTCACCAAAGATGTTTTATCCTCGTTTGGCCTACTGTTATTTTATGTTTTTTTCTATTCAATAAAAAACACCATCTTGTCACAAAGTCAAGATAGGATTTTTTTTTTCTTTTGAGGCTGAGTTTCTTCTCATTGAAATTCTTAGCTATATTTCACACTCCTGTACTATTTATTTGGTGTGTCCAATGTATCTCTGTTCCACCTTGAATAAGATAAAATGGGAGGAAAATATTTTTTCCAGGGGGAGTTTCAATTTTTCACCAGAATTTTCACAGAAAATGCAACAACTGAATAAATCAATGAATGAATTAAGTTTGAATTCATGCATTACTACCTCCATTCTAGCTGAGTGATGTCTGTCAAAAGTAGGATCTTTTATTTGGAGGCTCCTAGTAAATCCTAATAAGGGGCCTTTACAAAAAAACTTTGGAGGGAGGGCATGTGCAGCCATGGACAAGAACACTTTTGTTCAATGTCCTAACAGCTTATATGTGGATATTTTCAATATTTAGAAATAACTGAAGTTGCTGGAGAACAATCATTTTAGGAGTATGGGTGGAGGTAAAATCAAGAAATACTTCACAAGTAGGGAAGCTACATCTCCAGTTCTGCCCTTAATTGTCTGAACATTGACTGCTGTCCTTCTCAGACAGAAATCTTTTACCAGCAAGACTACAAGACAGATTTCAAGCTGTGCTTTTTCACAAGGCTCCCTTCGCTTGTCAAGTTTAGGCTCACTGAGTTTATAAATATGATCATCTTTCTCCCAGCAAGGCACGTTATGCACGCTTGCCTCAAAGTATGAAGAGCTGCAAGGTCTTCGTTCTAAATATGGATGTAGATTCATAAAAGGAGCATTTGATGGAGCAAACTTCAACAATCAAACTCAACAGGAATATGCCTATTTGACCAGTTGATTGTTTTTAGTTGCAGTCTATCAGTGCAGCACTGTGTGTGAGAGAAGTTGAGACTAGGTGTTGAGAGACCAGCAAAAACATTGGTATTGAATAATTGTGCAAAACCATGTATTACATTCAAGTCTCGATTAATATGTGGACTCTTGAAAGCTTAGACAATGAGCTAGAACAGATCCAAAGAAATAATAGATAAGAAATAAAACTTTTAAAATTACATTCTTACAAAACAGTTTAGTTAACACGCGGGAAAGGTCACAGATCCATTTTTTGAAAACGTAAGTATTAAGTGCAAGTCTGTGATGGGATATGAACTCTATTCTCCTTTATGAAAGTCAGATATGCTAAATCTCCACTCATCACCCCAACAACCTTGCATTCTGAATTGCTACAAGAAGGACAGACTACCTCTGCATTGGCACTGCCTGTTGGCATTGAAAGTAAATTGCCTGTTTTTGCAGTTTTGTCCAATATGAACATCCACTAAAAATGTGTTTTTTGGATTCTGCTGTTGTCACCACATTGATACACAAGGTAATAGGTATATTGTTATCGACCTTTTTGTCTCCATTTGGACACTCAGCTGCAAACCTCATTGGATATTAAGAGATAATGAGACTTTGGTGCAGGTATTGATCATATCAGGGATTCAGGAAGCTCCACCGTGTTGCTAGGTCTTATATATCAATAGTGTCTGTCAAAGTTAAGAGCTGATGTGAAGAACAGAGTCACAAGTCACACCAGGACACCAGTCCGTTACTCTGAGCTACAAACCCCTCTCATATGATTCTTCTTGAAATTCCAGGTGATCCCTGCCCTCTTCAAAAGGGCCTTTTGGAAATGAGGGCACGAATAACAATGGCTATGATCTTGACAGTGTATTAGGCACATCTTAGCAGCCTTGCAGAGGTGACATCCTTTCCACATACCACTGTGAGGAAGACAAGACATGTCATCCAGTCCGATGAGTTGGTTTCCTGTTGGTGATTAGGAGCTGCCACAGGTCCCCCACCTCTGTCCCATTACTCAGCCTTGCATCAGCCCCGACAGAGACAGCCAGACTGTGACAGGTGAGATGGAGCCCCACTGGCCATCAGCGAGAGGTGACTTATTAAAAATAATGGGTGTGTGTGATGTGATTGATGAGTTTGGGTTGACAGCTGGTAGTTCATAGCTATATCTGGACGCCTTCTGCACTGACATTACTGACATGCCAGGAGAGACGGAGAGGGAAAGAGAACATGTCATTTTAATATTTTAATTTTCCTGCAACTGCAAGAAGAAAAGGTGGTTGAGGGTTAGGGGAGAAATACAATTATTATTCAGGGAGTACAAAATGTTCGGCCCAAAGTAACTTTTCTTTTATTTATTGTCTCTCAGAGGCATCATCTAAACCTGAGCACCTTGAGAGGTACAGGCAACAAAGCAATACGTGTATTAGCACAATGCACAAATAAATACATTTTATTATACTTTTTTCTGTTTTGATCAGAGACATAATGCTGGGGAAGCTATGGATAGGTGAGTTCATTGAGAAGACTTTTAACATCTGATCTAGAATACCGATTTGGGAGATCTAGCGGCCGTCAATGGCATTGGCTTCGGACTCAAGCCATGGTAGTGGCTCTTCTGGCACCTCTCCACTGGTTTGTGTCAGTGGCCAAAAATTAGTTGGACCTATTTCACCTGTATGACACTTACTGTTGACCCTCTAATCTCTTCCTTTAAATGCACTGATCCATCAAACTTAAAGACTTATCATAACAATAAGACTGCTTCCAAGGTGTTGGTGGATATTTTGTTTTTATTTTGGAAACACCCAGATTTGCTGTTTCCCCATTTCCCTTCATTTTACGAAGGCACATATTTACTCCAATTCTGTATTTAATGCACAAACATGAGACTGATATAGATCTTCTTATATTACTCTACATTAACTCAACATTGGCCAATCAGGAATCTCTGTCTATAATGTAGACTAGACTTTCCATATGTTATTGGTCAGAATAGATCAAATTCTGATCGTGACAATCAAAAAATATGTATTTGTTAATTTACAGGCATCTCTTTCACAATGGGAAAAAGTGTTTTTGGGCCAGTGTGCAAAAGATGTAATTGCACAGTTTGGCCACTATGTCAAATTGGCTTCAATGCCCGGTGCTGTTCCTGGGGACTTCATTGGCATCTATGAGTGTTGTGTGACTGCCATTTGCTGGACCGTCCCTTGTCCCATCTATTCCAGCATTGCCATATCATATGTGAAAAGGGTGCAAGACGTAAATGTTCCTGAATATAGCTGCATGTATGAATGGTCAAATGCGGGGCTTTAAACGTTATCGAAGTAAATTACCGGGAACTATGTGTGAAAGAGGCTATAGAAATCAGAAGGAAGGCATTGCTGAGCAGATCAACTCACATTCCAAAAGCAGCATAGTAATCGATCAGGTCCCTCCAGCAGAGGTGAAAGCTACTGCGTCTCTGCAACAACCCGTTGAAATAAACTCCATTAATTAAGCAGAATAATTCTTCAACACACAATCCACGCTCAAGACAATAACACTGTTCAGAGTTCAGCTACAGGGATTTAATTTGGTTTTACACTCAAGGGAGGTGTTTGTGTCTTGATTCTCGATTACCTTCTTACTTCCTCTTCTTCCCTCCTCATTTTTTATCTCTCTTGTTTATATCCTCATCTTTGACCCTCCCTTTTCCCTCCTCTCAGAGGGTGTAAACACCATTTCATCAGCAGTGACTGCAATCCTTTCGGTCCTATCGCAGCCCGGACTCACTTATGTGCTGTCTTGTAAAAATAAAAAATTATTGACTTGCATGGTAAAAGTACATTAGGGTGCAATGATAAATATGTTCCATAAAACTCCCAACATGTCATATCCATCCATCCATCCATTTTCCACCGCTTATCCAGGACTGGGTCGGGGTAACATGTCGCATAAATGGCAGAATTTGTTTAATGTGATGTGAGGTATGTTTCCTATGTGAGGGTGTTTAAGTGGCACAGGAAGCTAGCTTGCCGTGAAAGTAGTGGAGTGGCGTACATAAATCCATAATGATGAGTGAGACAGCTGTAGATGTGTGTGTGCTCATACCCCTCCTTTCCCGTACTCAGTGCCAACCCTATCGCTAACGCAGCAGCCCTCTGCATTATTTATCCCCACAGTAGAACAACCACTTTAACTGCTGCCGCCACTGCCGAGGAGGCAATGGAGAAAGTGCACACCTTGCAACTCAAAGACCTTTTTCATAAACTTTACTCTGCTCTTCTTCTCTCAGTAAACCTTGAGGATAAAAGGCCTCTCGCCTCATTTCTCTTATAACCTACAAGCAGCTCACATTCTGCTTTCATTTTATCATAAAATGTCTTCTAAATGTTTCCATTATGGATATTGATTTGTCAAACAATTACAGCAGATCACGATAGACAGCTTGTGCGAAAGCAGTGTAACCTTGAAACTTGGAGGCTCTTTATGAGAACTGATAAAAACTGGTTGGCTGACTGTTTTGCTTTTCCTGTTATGCTTTTCCTGTTATGCTTATTTCAATTTAATCTTCAGTGCTTTTCACTTTATGTCCTGCCTGCCAGTAAAGCAAATGGGATGAGCGAGAGAATTGTCTTATTACCTTTTTATTCTGTAATGGAAAGATACAAGAGGGTTGACAGGGGAATGTCACCCAGCAAAAACACTAATACAGATGTCACAGCCTCTTATTGTAGTTTTGTGGAAGGGAAAGTCGGCAGTTCATAATGGTGCATGAATACTACAAATGACAAGTAATAGCGGAGTCAGCATGCAGTACCTGATGAACAAATTCTTCTTAGGGCTATGTCCAATCTCAAACAGGCTGTATGTAAAGTGCTCATCATCTGGTGTTTCTGTTTTGGTGATTTTGAAAATAAATGGTCTGCCTGCAGAGAATCAACTCAAATAATGAAAAAGATGGACAATGTTTGAACAGGAGCCAACATGGCAGATATGGTGAAGCTCTTTCTCGTGATAGATGAAGCTGTGCTGTGTCAGTAACATTGAAAGTGGGGATTTCTAAATATGGTGTGCTCTTCAGGGTATTTTGATGGCTTGGATGCTACATGGACAGAAGGAGATAAACAAGTTGCCAATGGGAATGGGAGTGCAAAATAAAGAAAAGATAGCATTCCCTTTCAGGAGCGATAATCTGCCAGTTTTTTTGGCATAACATCAGCAAGCCATTTGCAAAGCAGTGATAAGAAAATAGGATTGTATGCAAGAAAGCTAGATGAATTTAGAGTGGTACATGTCTGTAAGAGTCCAACATTAGTAACTCATCAAGTACTTTAGACAAGGTCAGATAACTAGAGATACATTTATTTAAATCATTACCACATATATATTTCCAAATGTTTGCATTACATAGGAGCATGTTTAGGAATATTATTTGTGGGTGGTTGGTTTACAACTGACCTTTCATCATGACAGGAATATACACTAATGGCTATGTCATCTTTGACTTCCACTCTGTGGGAGGCACTACCCGGCAAAGAGGCAAGGTCATGCCATGTTTGCAGCTCCGCGCTTCCAGACATTCACTCTTGCAGCTGTGAATACTAATGAGACATGTTTTGTTGGTCAAAAGGCATTTTAATTGGCAGCCTAGCTGCGCGTGTTCTCGCTTTCAGACCGGCTCTCAGTCCTCCGCCTTAGAAAGAGGGAAACTAATGTGATATTGGCAGCAACTGAGTTTGACTTCTCTGACATTTCAAA
This sequence comes from Scomber scombrus, assembly GCF_963691925.1. Lineage (NCBI taxonomy): Eukaryota > Metazoa > Chordata > Actinopteri > Scombriformes > Scombridae > Scomber > Scomber scombrus. Next base: position 7,276,527 of record NC_084987.1, read on the forward strand.
CCCTGACTCAATGAAAAACATTTAACATTTTAAATTTAACAGCATCAACAACAACAACAACAACAGAAAGAGGCAGCAAAAATAGTTGTTGTTTTTTGTCAAAGTACATGAAAAGATAGGCCTAAATGAATAGACTCTTTACCATTTGGTAAGCAGCTAAACAAGCTTTAAACAAACTGATATATCATCACCTGTAATGTTTTGTTTGTTTTGTTTTGCTTAAAGCAGCTGCCAATTGCTGCTGTAAATCAGGTTGATGAGAGCTGTGAAAGTCAACCACTACAGAAAAGTGGCTTGTAAAACCAAAAACAATAAGCTGAAAGACTCCAAATCACACACAGTCATTTGAGCCATTGTTTATATAGGAATATTGATTAGTGCAGTTTTAACAATATAAGACATAACACCTCATATTAAAGCAGGTGATGTGAACACCAAATAATCAAATAATAGCTGGAAGTCTATATTGACCTCACTGACATTGATTGAGTCCCATCCAAGCACAGGTTATCATGGTGGTGTTTATTACAGGGAACGTTTTCTTTCACAGGCAAATGACAACTGGGTCATACTTCATAAAACAACAATAGTCAATATTATCTATTTGCCTTTTCACAGGTGCAATTCACTTGTTAAATAATAATTGGTGTCTTTTTTTTCTGTTGCACATTTTTCGGGCAGAGCAGTGTTTTTTGCACTATTATACATGTCTGGAAAGGTTTGAGAACTCATTACCTTCCCCCATCTGACAGCCTGAGGTGGCAGATCAAGAAGGAAGTGAGAAAGAGGGAGAGACAAAGACGAGGTCAGTAGCAAGGATTTGCAAAATAACAGAACCCTACTGTCAAGGTTTTGTTAGTGTCTTTATCATCCAGTGGCTCAAGAGGGGCATCTCTGTCTAGCTGAGGTCTAATGGGATGGTTGACCCAGCCCTGGACCTGTCTGTCAAACATCATCAGTCTTGACAAAAAGAGTGAGACAGGGGCTAGCAGTGTCCCCCTGAAAGCAATTCTTCCCTAAGGAAGCCAGGGGCGAAAAAGATGTTTTACTCAGGAGACACTTGGGAACCAATAACGCAGAAAGGCAAGAAAAAAAAGTTATTTAGCTATCTATGGCAGCTTCAAACACACTCATTCACACACACACACACACACACACACACACACACACACACACACAAATATATAACGGAATAGCAAATGACTACTGGGTAATTGCGCTTAATGCTATAGTGCCCGACCAATTAGCCTGCGAGGGGGTTAAAATGAAACACTTCAGTCGCAGCAGGCTTTGGACAGCTGCGTAAATGAAGTTCATATGAGGCATCATTAGAAAATGCTTTAATTCAGGAGAAGTCAAGGTAATGTGGTGCATGTCAGCACTGTTTCTGCTAATGAACTGGGTTCTGTGGAGTAAAGCTATGATGAGATTGCCAGGCCTCAGCAGACATGAAAAATGACTTAGATGTTGGGCCACCACCATATGGGACCTCTGTGGTGCCTCTGCTCTCTGTGCTGGGATGTCTGTGTGAGTGCAGAGTAATGCACAAAAAAGAAAAAACTTAGCCACATCTTGTACCTGCAAACGAGGAGTGATGGTGCCATGAATATTTATCTGCTGTCCTCTTCACTATGCTCCGGCAACTCCTAGCGTGTCATTTATTTTGCGCTGATGCAGATCTGTCAGGAGCACCTCTGTTTTGCAGAGGTGAATGAACCTGTAATGTGGTACTTCATATTCTTCTGATCCACACCAGCTCTGTGGCAGTATGGTATTAGCTAGTCGATCAATCACATCAGTAAACCATCCATGAGAAAGCCGGTGTCAATAAAGGAGGAGGAGCTGAATATGGAGATGGATTTTTCATTTTATAGAAAAACATCTTTAAAAACTCCAGTACTGAAAAGCTGGCACTTGGCAGTGCACTTTGCCTGTCATTTTGTTGTCTTCTTCAACAATATTAAACATTAGTAGTAAACATCAACTGTGGTTTTAGTATCTGAAGGTTGAAGACATTAAATTTCTATCTTGGCTCAGAATTTTCAACCGATGCTGAGCAATCATAAAGGGAAAAGAAATAGTGCAGAGAAGTCAGAGATTAATAAGAATCTCAGCAAGAAGAACCGTGGTGCAGTGTGACCAAATGTTTTTTGTTTTTCTGGGGGGTAAGAGACACTAATCCTGCTTTTTGTTGACTGGAGAACCTCTTGATCTTCATAAAAACACTTCTTTTCCCCATTTTTTTCCTCAAAGGACTGCCTTAATGTAAAAGACAGAGATAGCAAATGATATGTTTCATTGGCTTTGCTAACCAGGCTAAAGCTACATGCTGTAAAACTAGTGGCAACGTTTTTTGGTGTCACCCTCATCTTGCACATTGTAGCGTTCCTGTGAGCTTTCTAAAGCAATACTTCTGTATGAAATTGTTATTATATTTCTTTTGTGGGGTAAGGGCTTGTTTGTAGCTTTTTTGAAAGGTAGCTTACAATGATAAAACACAGAAGTACTTAAAGGTGCAATGCCACCAAGGGCCACTAGATGATCACAAAACAATTCTGACTGTGGTTGTATCCTTTTCAAAAAGCGTCAGCTTCTCTCTAGAAATACTAAGTCAATCATTTTTTTTCAGCCAGTCATGGTCTCAATCACTACATTTGGTCTAGTGCTGGCAGACATTTTGCCTCTGTTATAATAAGATTTGAAAACTTATTCTAGTTTTTGATGTCTGCTGGACTGGTGTTGATTGACTGCTGCTCTCCCCAGCTCAGACACTCGGCACTGAGTCAAATATTGTCACAATATTTCATTAAGTTTAATGTTACCTGATTAGCAAAAGTCGCCATTAAGTGTGAAGTGCTTGGTGTTCCCAGGAAGCTAACATTTGCTTTGGTCTTTGGTATAAGGACATGTTTCCAGATGGTGAAAACAACACCCTGCACTTCTTATTTTAAAGGCCCCAGCCTTAAAAGAAAATGATGGTGCCGATCATGAGCAGCAACTCTGGCCCCAATGTAAACCAATGAGTGATTTCACGCCTCACCGAGTCAATATTTATGATATATGTTAATAATGTGTATAGATCAAATTAAATGACAGCACTGCATCAGAAATGACACCTGATGATGTATTTTCTCTCAATACAGTGAGTCAGTCATCATACACCCCATGCTATTGATTGTGCTCTGTAGCTCGTATAAAAGCAACATATTGACGTTTAAATTTTAATTTTGCTGATGGGGTTCCAGAGAGCATCACTGCTCTTGGTTTATTAAACCGTTTCCATCACTCACTTCCTTTCAATCACTGCAGCATTGAAGTGGATGGTTGGTACGGTGATTACTATTCATGAGTAGGGACCTCAAAACTACAGTCTCATTTACATGTTTGCTTGTGTTACACATATACACACTTACACTTTTCAAATAAGCTGCACTCTGCAATTTTAACTGAATCTATTATTCATAAATGCCTTAAAGCCGTTTGGTGGCTCTTGGTGAGGTGGTGGTTGAACAAAAGGAGACAGAAGTAAAGGAAGAAATTGTTCTCCATGTACAGCACCTCTAACAGGAAGGTGTCGTTAGATTGTTAACACACACACACACACACACACACACACACACACACAATATGGAAAGTTTGTATAATATTTGATGAGGCCCTATTGAAGTCTGGGCTGGTAACAGCAGGGTGCTCTCTGCTTCTAAATGATTACATGGGAAATTGCCTCTGGTTTGTTGACTTGTTCCTTATTTCTCTGGGCTCAACAGTTACTCGGCTCGGTTACAGGCTAAAACCTGCTCACAATTCAAAAGTTGAAAGGCTACTGCAGAAACAGTAGACAATGTGAGAGTGAAGGAGAGTGCTTCTTTGGCTGCCAGATCTGTCTTTCACTTTAAACTGACTCTGTGTGTGTATGTTTGTGTGTGTGTGTTTGTTTGAATAGTTATATTTTTTGTACTGCAACATTTAAGAAGTCTAAATGACATAAATAATTTGTACTTGATTGACGACAATTTGCATAGAGATTTACACTCAATACTGCAAGTCATTAGTCAACCAAACAAGAACACACAGACATCATGCACATACAGCTGGAATCAGCATGACTTTGCAGTGATATCTAATTCAATGATGAATATCAATTGATGATGTCAGAAATCTAGTTAGAAATCATGCAAAAACCGAAGGGGGCTCCTCGTTAATTGAAATCTTGCCACATAATCGGCAGAATTTCAACATTTTCCCCAGTATCAAAGGAAACTTTGCATATTGATGTCCATCCATGGTTACAGTGAGTGGCAACATAACACTATCAGTTTACATAACCAAAGCATGATGAGAGGTGTGCCACTCAATATGATTGATCAATCCCAGAAGGAAATTAGAAAAAAACAAACATTAAGAGTGACAAGCTTGTTTCATACTGGGGTTTTTGCTTGTTTGTTTACATCACTAAGGCTCATAATGGGGCATCAAGATGGTTCGTATATCTTTGTAACACTGACACACTCCTCTATTCATTCATATATAGTTATGTGTGTCGTGTTGAGGACCTGTGGACATACCATCAAAAATCCCACAAAGCAGTCCTAAAACATGTATAGTATCATTCACATGCAAAGTGATGGCATTTCTGAGTAACCTGACTCATAACAGTACTGTATATGACATGCTGAGTTAAGATATATACGGTAGCGTTAATGCCATAAGTCTATAAATAAAGAGAGTGAGAACCAAGTAAAAACAGCAAAAGGTTCAAAAGATTAAATGCAAAAAAAGGAAACACTAATGTATAATTATTTGTTGTTGGAGTGCTATTTTGTCTTAAAGGTGAACATTTATTTATGAAACCTACTAATGTTAGAACCTCTTGTAAATCGTTATAAGTACCGATTGATTTATATTGGTGCTGTGGGCTAAAAAATGCTGTGCCATCAATGTGCAATTAGCAAGTGTATGTACTGCCAGGTTATTTTAGCAATGTTTGTGTCTGTGTATCAAAGGTAAAGAGTACTCACTTATCTTTCCTCTAATGTTGTCTCCTCTCAGGTGTTCACCAGGTATGGGAAGTGCTACATGTTTAACGCTGCAGAGGAGGGGAAGACACTCCGCACCACCATGAAGGGAGGGACAGGAAACGGCCTGGAGATCATGCTTGACATCCAGCAGGACGAGTACCTGCCAGTTTGGGGGGACACAGGTAGGCCTGACAACATGCTCACCTGCTCTGCTTGCTTTCCTTTGATCTGATCCACATTTGAAGTTCGTGTTTATAACATCTCATGACATGCTTATGGAGTTTTCTCAACATGCAGATGAGTAAAGTTAATTAGTGAAAATCACACCACCGTCATCCAAACTTACTTAAGTAGGAGCCAAATCTCCTTTTCTTTTCACTGCTTATGTCTTTCCTGTGGTCTTACGCTTCCTTCAAGTGGAACTCATGAGGTTGTTTTCAACATTTGGTTATAGTCATGAGATCACTGTTGCTCCTTTTCAAAAATAGTTAATGGTTTGGGTTTGGAAGAAAAGCAGAGTAGGCAGCAAAGATAATACAATTTTAATAAATGTCACACAGAAAGGAATATGTTGTTTTGTCTAGTGACTTAATGTTGGTGGATGGCATCTGGTACATTGAGTGGATACAGTTTCCCACACTGAGCCTTTGGGTGATGGGTGTTTTCTGGCACTTCAGTGTTTTCACATGAGTCAGTACTTCCTGTTTTGAACAGCCACTTACCTCTACACTAGCATCATGTTTGTACTCCAAGCCTCTTTTACGCAAACTGCGTTACCTGATTTATTACATTCGTCCATACACTTTACTGTTTCTCTCTTTCTTTTTATTTTCCTCCTATTTTTAGTGTATTGGCATGACAAATTAATATATAATAATTCCTTACTGCAAATTATCTGGCACAAAGGAAATATGAGACTGTTTGAAAATCAAATAAAGTATTTAAAACTTTATTTTCCCAATCTTCTCTCACACTGAGCCTTTGGGCGAGTGTTTTTTTTTTTTTTCCTTTTCCTCCATTCACATTATTTAATTTATCCGTAATTAACACAGCAATGATTCAGTGTCCTCCTGATGAAATCACTTCAGGGACAGCTTCACTCCCAGAAACTCTTATTCAATTTTAAATAAAAAATGCTTCAGAGTGCAAGATTTTAAGATGTGTGAGTCGAAGTTTGTTAGCTTTGTTTTCTATTAAATCATTAACAGCTATACAGACACTGTATTTTTTTGAATATTACATTTGTACTTATCACCTTATTGTTATTGCCATGATTGACAACTATTATTTAAATGCAGTTTTCTTTTTAATACTGGCCAACTTATAGTGTCTTCTACGAAGCCTAAAACTCAGGGATTTACCCACGTAATCACTAAAAGTGGATTTTTAAATCACTGGCACCTTTTAGTCCACTTGTTACAACAATTATTGTGGATTTCAAGCTTGTCCTGCTTTGTATTCACTGTAAGTCACTCTAAATAAGAGCCTAAACAACAGACCGGCTGGCTTATCCTCAAAGAATCCATCCTCCTGAGTGATCATAATGCATATTCAAAACCTTCCCAAGCAGAGTTTGGTACTGATAATCTGTTAATAAAGTAGTGCAGTTTCACATTATCTGCCATGCTGATGTGTGTATTCCACATCTTGTTAGTGGTCCAGATTGAGTATTTAAAGGGGGGTTGTCTGTCTGTGGTTTCACAGTGAAGCTCATTGAATGGCTGGCTCACGTCTGAAATGGGAGGAAGGGCAGGCAGGGGAGTTCCCAGAGCAGCTAGCCAAGCTACGAGCAGCCCAGTAGATGGACATGATTTACTCTAGGCTCTAACTTAAAGAGAATCCATCATCCAAAAGTCCACATCCTATCAATCCCCCTCATGTTTTTCTATGGACAGCATGTCCCACAGCCCCTGTCCGAAACCCCTCCCTCTTTTATTTCTGTTTGATAGGTTGTTCCCCAGCCACCACCCTGACAGCATGTGGAGCGTTGCTTCCCAGCAGGCTCCAGTTTCCGGTGCCCTTGTTTATCCCTGCATGGTTTAATTAGCTACGACGAGCTGAGTCAGCCTCAGCAGGGAGTGCAGTGTCTCCTCAACTGAGCCAGGTCCCTGAGCTGTGCAGCACATATTGCACAAGAACTCTTCCTCCATCTCTGCCCACCAATTATATATATTTTTTCCCCATACAGAACCTTAACCTTCTCTCTTCCTATGGCTTTCCTTAATGTCGATCATCCAGAGGCCAGCAGTCAGTCTCAAGGGTTCTATTAGCACACTGCTCTGTCCTGGGAGTCGAGGGCAGCGATGCTACTCCTCCTCACTTTATCATGATTGACAAGGTTTATGAAAAAACCTTGTCAAAAACCTTTGTGGTGTGAAAGATGAACAAGACGGATATATGTTCAAGTGGTGGGAGAAAACAGACGGCCTGTTGCCTGGATACACAGCTTTCTCCATGCAGTGTTGCTGTCCAAACTGCTTAGTGACTAATAATTTATTGCATGTGTCTGTTATTTCCATCCTTACTTACCTAAGCCCATAAGGGACTTAATTTAAATGATAATTTAAACTTGAAAAATACATTTAATTCCATAATAGCATTATAATTTACTACATGTGTATGTGTTATTTGACTAAAAATTAAAATGAAATTGCATCAATCCAATTTGCATTTTCATTTTCACATACTTATTATTAAAGTACTGTATTAAAGTGAAAATGAAAAAGCAATTTTACTTTTTTATTTTCAAAGTCATGCCCAACTGTACAATATCAAATGGTAATTCAGATTTGAAAATTAAAATGCAATCTAAACAGTGCAATCAAATTTTCCATTAATGCAAGCAATGTTTAAGCCACGATTAAAATATAAATGAAATGAAAATTAAATTAAATTAAGGCCATTAAGGACATTTCATTTTCAAACCCTTAACCTGCAGTACATTGACAATATTCAAATGGAATAATCGAAACAGCGTCCCCAGTCTATTTTATTTACATTAACATGTCACCACAATCTTTTCAACATGAAAATGCAATCTGTTAGTCTTCTCATCAAAGTATGTCTTAAGTAAGGATCACTTCCTTGTTCAGGGACTTGGTTCATGTTGCTGTTTGCTATTGACAATGGCATATTTTTTATGATGCCCTCAAGATTTACAACACATACATTTCATTCATGTGTGCAGGATTGTTGACACACTTCCACCTGTTCCCACCAGTGAGTAATTCAATCTATAGCCTAGCCTAGCCTAGCCTAGTTCGATGTCTGTAAACTTATTATTTTTGGCTATGAGATTGAAAGACAGATGATGGACAGTATATAAGTTTTTAATGACCCAACTTTGTATTGATTCTCAGTATCCAAGAAAGGTCAAAACACAGGTGTAGTGTGTGTGAGGGTGTTGTGCTACAGGTCCATGAGTCAGGTCAGACAAGCCGCATCAAAACTCCAATCAATCCAAGTCATTAGGATTCTATAACATACCTTCAGTTGTGTTAAAGTTGTCTTTCTTTGCTTTCATTTGTCAGCTGAGATATACCAAGGCAAAAAAAAGTATAACCTTTGGTCCCACAGATCCCAGCTTCACAGATTTTTGAAGCAGTGAAAACGTGTTGGCTTTGCCCTTTGTGAACTGCGATCCCCCACACGTTCCTTTTTGATTTAGTGATTTCTCATTTCAGAAATGATTAGAATCGTTATTTAAAATTCATTAAAAATAGCTTCCAGCATATTGCATGATCACAATTTCTTTTCTACAATATAAAAGTTCTTGTTTTACTCAATTTCTGTATTTATGAACTTAGCACAGCTCTTGAAATATTTCAATTTTAAACTTTTCAGTAATCAGTAATGCTTGACCTGTTTTGAAAAGTCATCTGGCGTTTCATCCTTGAACACGCTTGTCCAATATCAGATTCGTCAAGCAGTCTTGATCAAAGTAGTCTGTTTAAACACTCTGCGCCCACATGTTTTCCTTCAGCAGCAAAGCTACAAAATATTTGCAGTGTGGAGTAAAGCTCCTTAAACACATCACAGGCCGTGAAACTGCGTTTAAGATTCAAGTTCCATTTGTTTCTTAATCAGAGACATCTTTTCTTCTTATCGTACACATCACAGTGTTTTGGTTCATATTGAATCAGCGCTCATGTACAGACACTAAACTTGTAAACCTGACATTTCAGTGTTCCCAAGCAACCTTTCATATTGTGCTCACCCACTATGTCTAATTTTAACAGCATCATTCATGGAGTGATGCAGAATCCGAGAGATATGCAAAGACTTATTGAGATACTGAACTTTGTTTCATCTTCTCCCTGAAAATGAAAGAAAAAAAAGTCATGAAACATGATTTTTTTTTTAATGTGTCCAATCCATTTGGCTGACTTTTCTTTATATCTCTGTTTTATATGATTTTCTTTTTTTGATTACTTCCTTACTTTGTTCTCCTTTTTTTATCATTTTATTAACTGCTTTTCTTGATTCTTTTTATTTACAACTATATCACTTTGTAGATAAACACTGGTAGGGCTTATCACCGTTCTGAGCTTTCTGTCTCCTTCCATTTTCTGTTTTCTATCATAATCTTAGATGTTAGCTCTCATTGCATGTGGCAAACATCAATGCATTTGAATGCAGTGCTAGAATCTTACCGTGTCTCTGCGCACTTTGTGTCTGCTTTTATTAATCAAAGCAGTGGTGAAAAGCACTCTTAGAAGCAGCTGAAAGGAGCACAGGGATGTTTGTGCAATAACAGGTTAAACCAAGTGGAAAGTGGAAGTGGAAAGTCCTTGATCCTTTTATTATTTCAACCTGTGTCATTTCCCATGTTGGCATTTGGTTAGTGTTTGTAAGCAATTTTGTGTGTAAAACAGAAGTGCTTTTGCTTCTTGAAAATTTGTGAGAGCTATATTCCTTTTTGTGCATCAGACACTTTCTTACAGTGCATAAGTGAGGATATAACTTAAATTATTGCTGCTGTTGACGAACATCAGCAAAACATTGGCTTTCCACAGGAGGATGACTCAAGCTGTCTGTTGATGCAGTCTTCATTTACTGCTGTTTACAGGATATTTTCTTTCAATTTCAATCTTGTTGTAAATTTTGATTTGTTTCTGTGCCTCTATAAAGTACATCTGTGCTCAACACTAAAATGACAATAATAACATTTCGTGCAAACTGAGCAAATATAACAGCTTAGCTTGCCATGGTATAAGAGCTTCATAGCAGCATTTCTATTTTTTTTTTTTTGTTTTAACGTAAAACAAATGTGCCTAAGATGATACTTTGAGGATACAAAATTACTGGGCTCTTTCCTATCACACCGAGAGGAGGCCGGTGTGCTATGCGGCTATTAGTATGTGTATGTGTTTTGCTTGTTTATATTTGGGTTGTGTGTTTTCTGGGTTTTGGCTCTGTTTCCCTTCTGTGTTCCTGCACTCCTCCCCAGCCCATTTTTCTCTCCAAACCTGCAGTGCATCAGGTTCGTTAGCCCAGCCTTGCCTCAGTGTTTTTCACACCTGTCCTATATCAGTCTCAGTTTTTGTTCAAGTTCGTCAAGTTTTGTCAAGTCTGTTCAGCTCTACTTTTAATAAAGACGTTTTCCTGCAGCGCTGCTTTCATCTATGGCATTTTGCATTTGGGTTCACTTGTTCCACTTTCCATGACAGATGAGAAGTCAGAAAAAATGTTATGATAACTTGGCAAACTCAGTGTGCTGATGAAGATCACAGGGCTCAATACCAGGTCCTGTTCATTTCACATTGTATGTAAATGACCTGGGCTCATTTGTTAGCAACGGCTCTATTCATTATTATGCTGACAACACAGTAATATACTCATCTGTGCCCTCTATTGACAAAGCATTGTCTCATTGAAGGGCTGATTTTCTTGGCTATTCAAAGGGCCCTGATTAAACTTAAACTTTTATTAAATCCAGATAAAACTAACTACATGCTCGGCACCACAAAATATCACTATTAGTATAATAAATGAGGCTCAATTAAAAAAAAAAAAAAAAAGGTCTTATAAGCACCTGGGTGTCTGGTTAGATGATTATCATTTAAAACATTTAAAATATCAAGGATCTGACTTAATAGCTTAAGTTTAATGTAGGCTTCTTTCATAAGCAGTGCTTCTCTTTAAGCCGTGGGTTGCAGATTGTACAGGCAACCTTTTTATCAGTGCTTGACTATTCAGATGTAATTTACATGCATGCCACAGTTCATATCTTCAAGTCCCTTGATGCTGTATATCATAGTTCTCTTATATGAATTACTGATGACAGTTTGAGAACCTATAATTGTATCCTCTATGAGAAAGTGGGGTGGACATCACTTATCAGTCACTCTTCTGTCATGTTTCTGTCTTGTTTTATTTATAAAGCCATCCTGAATAAACTACCATTTTTATCATCACTTTTAGCAATATGGGATACCTCACTTGTTCACAAGAATGCCTTTAATATCCATTATAGGGACAGAACAGAACTAGGTAAACTGCATTCACCATATATGTTCTTCATAGGTGGAATAAGCTTCAGGACTTCCGTAAATTATAATTATCCATCCCATTTTTCTGTTGAATTATGTTTTTTATATATATATATATAATGAAAGCTCCTGTTTTTCTTAATGTCTCTGTTTCATCCCTGTGTAATGTACTTATATTACTGTCATTTTTTGGATTTTACAAGTCATTTAGCTAAGAAATGTATTCGGAAAGCTGGGCACTGTAGTTTTCAGCAAATGTTACTCATAAAGGATTAAATTGTGCATTTGTTGGGGACAATTTCAATAAGGGATTAATGTGGTGCTCTACTGAGTATTTCAGGCAGCAGGACGGTGTGTATGTAGGATTGACTTAAAATAAACCACAGTATGTGTTCATTATAATGAAGGAACATGTCACACAGTGCAGCAACAAGACTCACTGATGTGTCTTTAATATTTTTTTAGATAACAATGGAGCACTGTTGCACAGAGGGATATGATACATCAAGCTTTGGATATATAAACAACACCTGTTGGTAGAATCAATTAATTGTTGCTTTTTGTCTTTTTATGGGTTTTTAATAGTAAGAAAAACACAGAATATCGCCAGACTTGTGTTTTATGTAAAGCAAGACACCCTTTGGGGATATGCTTGAAATGTTGCGCCAGCTTTCCAACAGCTGACTCCGTCTCCATATGTTAAAGTGTCACACATTAAACCCACAACACAAACCAAGCCTGACAGGCCCAGTCCCAAATGTGACAGAAATTGGGGAAATGTGAGATACAGAGGAAGGAGATAAGGGTTTGGGGGGGGGGGGGGTTTCTATACTTGTAATGTGTCAAGCAGGTGGGAGAGGTAAACAAGCCTGTATAATAACACACACCCTGCTACAACTGTGAAGAACTGCCAAATAAGATGTGGAAGATGTTTTTTTAAACACAGTATAGAGTTTGAAAAAAGTCTACTGCCATGCATTCACAGACCAATTTACTCATTTAGCCCAGATGATCTTCTCCTTTCCCTTTTGTGTCTTTTTAAAGAAACACTTGTAATGCAGAGGGGAGCGCAGGTGAAATCAGAACACCATCTCACACTATTCACTACTATAAAAAACAACAAGATCTAAGTTGCAATTGTAGCAACAGATAGTATCGTAATGTAATCTGCACCTATTACTTTGATGAGTCATTCTAAGTCAAATGAGCAAATGATGAAATACATAGTAACTACTAATCTATGGATCTATCTTTGATTCTGATGAAGCCTCGGTCAGACACGACAAACATTATTATCTACAATCTTCTTGATCGTCTTTTGATGAGGAGAACTAAACACTGGAGCACAGAACAGCACAACAAGCCCTGTTAGCTCTGATGTAGCTCTGACATACAAGCACACACTTTCGCTTTATGTCCCTCATGCAAACATACAGTTCTAATTTTCACCCCAACTAACTAAGACAGTATTGTGTCATTGCTGTCTTGCTCTATGTAAATAAATGTCTTGTTGTGTGAAATAAAAACAGTGTGAATCCAGTTCCTCCATTCATCACTATTTATTCTGAAGATATCCGTTTATTCAGTGTTCTGTATGTTTGTATCATCACTGCATAATCATCCATTTGGTCATCCGACTAGAGTATAACAAGTGGTAAATCCAGTGTATTGCGGGAAGAGTGGGTGAAAATTAGAGCTGGAAAAAACATTCAATAACCAACTAGTCAATCAACAGAAAATTACCTGGTAGATAATATATATTAAACATGTTATATAATATTTAAGCAAAATATTCTGTATGTCCAGTTTCTCAATTGAGTATTTTATGTGACTGAAGTCATTATGTATGGGCAGTTTACTGCTTTTCTGACAATTTGATGTTTAAAAGATGAATCAATTGAAGTAAAAACAATAATCAGCAGATTAATCAATGACAATAATCATGTTGTAATGGGAATTTTACCCATGGCTTTGTTTCTTTTAAAAACCCATTTGTCCTGACCAGTGGTCTACATGGGTCCAAACCTTTGGATTTAATTCAAAACAGACTGATAAAAAACGTACAGACATACAAAGGGGCACCCAACAATTCCTGTGCTTGTTAGAGAAAACTGCATCATAAATCTTTCAGTAGTACCTTTCTAATCCCCATCAGACTGTTCTCCTTGAGATGCCATACACTTGTCTCAGTGCTTCTCTTCTTGGATTTCTTCCACAGTGGTGAATCTCCTCCCTTTCACTGCCAGTTCTAGTTTAAACAGTATGCAGATATGTGTTACCTATAGCGACAAATCTGATAGCTCTACAACCGTACTATGGTTATTCTTTTATAACAGAAAAGATTCAATTAATCCTCCTTCACCAACAAAGAGTCCTACAAAAAAACCTCCATTAGAATCCTCTAAACCCGAGCACAGACAGATGTCAAAGCCTCACACACTTTTCCTCACCACCCAGTTCGATGCTATAATCATCCTTCCCTGTTGTTTTTTGTTTGTCGTTGTTGGTTTGTTTTTGTTATAGTTATGTTTTTGTCCCATTGTCTCATATCTCTTTGTCTCATTTATCTTTGTTCTATATTCTGTTTATCATTGTCTTGTGCTATCCACTCAGATACTTAACATATTTACATACATATGCATGCAAACACATAACTGATGTATTTCCCATGAACACACACACACACACACACACACACACACACACACACACACACACACGCACACACACACACACACACACACACACACACACACACACACACACACTGCATTCCAACCCCTACAAAACCTCAAGGAGTAACTAATGACATCCTATTTGTCCTGTTTTTCTTTTCTATGCAAAAACTTTTATATTACGAAATGTCCATTCGTAGCATTCGCTCCCAAACAAAAATAAAATAAAATCCATAAATCATCTTCTCAAATTAAAAGCAGACATGCCAAACTACAAGAAATCACCTAACAATTCAGTACAATAAATCCTAACCAGCCCACAATATAATCTAGTCTATTCAGCTACCTACAATAGAGGTGTATCCATTTTGATCCTTATAAGAATACACTTTACTCACAATAATTTCAATATTAGACCCAGAGGGAACATTTGTTATAATCAGTGCGTCATTCAACAATAATCCATTTACAATTGCAAACTTGTATGGCCCCCACAATGAGAACCCTTTTTTCTATCGCACATTTTTCTTACAAATCACCAGCCACACCTCTAACTCAATAACTATAATCAGAGGTGATTTTAACAATGTACTCCATCAATAGACATATCACGACTGAATTTCTCAATCTTCATCAACAATAAAAGATGAGATGGATGCAGTCAATCTTGGCAATAGCTGGAGGCTTAAAAACTGAACTGCATGAGGATAACACTACTTTTCTCTCTAGTATCAGTCATTTTCACATATTGACTTTATACTTATCCAGCTATTCTATCCTTCCAAATACCATAGACACCAAAATCAAGCCAATCATAATTAGCAATCATGCACATATAACACTCACCCTGAAGATTGAATCATCTGTTACATCCTGCCCTACATGGCACTTTAAAACTTCACTACTTGTAGATCCTCAGTTTGACAGCTTTATCAGGGAAAAGTTGTCATCCTTTTTGGATATGAATGACTCTCCAAATACCTCTCCAACACTACTAAGGCAAACAGGTAAGGAAGAGGATTAGACGGGAAATTATTTCATACTCCTTTCATAAGAAGAAAAAGACAAGAGCAAAAACTATAAAGTCACTTAGAACACAAAATAAAATAAAGAGCACTCCACCACTCAAATTTTAAGTAAATATTCTGACAAAATTAATTTACGTTCTAACAGCTGAGATACAAGTAATACGAACAAAATAATGAGTCAACTTCATTAAGGAGAAATTACTCATAACAACATTGAAGAATTCAGCAGGGAACTACACCTCATCTCCTCAATCCATAAATGACACTTTCCGGACCTTTTAAAGTAATCTTTATTCCCTTGAACATAATCCCAACAACTATTCACTCGTTTGTAGATCATCTGCCATTACCACAAATATCCACAGATCAAGTGGATATTTTAGATGGTCGATTAACACTTTCTGAACTACGCAATGCTCTTATAAAAATGCCTAATACTAAAGCACCTGCATTAGATGGATTCCCTGCTGAATTCCTTTAACACCTCTGGCAGACGCTGAGCCCACTTTTACTTAAGATGGTAGCTGAAATTAAAGGCAAAGGTCACCCCTCCAACCGAAGAACACTCCTGCTGTTAAAGTCTTATTAATATAAGGACCCAACTCTTCACTGTAGTTAACGCCCAATCTCATTAGTCAACACAGACATTGGCATTCCACTTAGTAACAATACTCCCATCCTTATTGCATAATGACCAAACCTGTTTCATCAAGGAACTACATTTGACTAACAACATCAGAAGACTCTTGAATTGAATCAATATTTCACATCCCAACAAAGCAAAGACAATTATAGTTTCAATAGTTGCACAGGACGCATTTAATAAGTTAAACTCATTATTTCCTCAACTCTGACAGCCTGCTGGGAAACACTCGAATTTAGCAAATTACAGTTGTTTCCGTGCATGAACATCCTTCTCTGGCACAACCAGGATTTTTAGCTCAACAAATCTCCCCTTTATTTCAGCACATGGGAAAAATCAAACATCTTCCACCATCTACTCCAAGACAGCTCATGCATCACATTTAAAGACCTGATTCAGAGAAATGGAGTCAGAGGGGGAAACTTTCTCCAATACCTACAAATCAAATCCTATTTTTAAAATAAAATCAATTTCATAAGTAATCCACTCCAACCAGTAGAACAAATCATGAAATATTCTACATCCACAAAAATTCATTGAAATTTATACCAATAAATCTCCAACATAGATAACAACAACCACCTGCCTACTGCAAGAGATTTATCTCTCCCCTCTGACTCCAACCTGTGGACACAGATTTGCAGGAATTCATTTGAAATGACAAAGAATACAAATCTAGACACCACAGATGTCCAACTATACAGCACTCTTGGTTTAAGTTAACAAAGAGGCTCTCCTTAATCTTGGGTTACAGCCATAGAGTGTATAAAAATAATGGTGGCGGGCATCGTGACATTACCCATTGGCTTATGGACTTGTGTTTGCATTTGACTGATGCAATCTTGGATTTTTGGAGCCAGAAATAGTGTGAAGTGACCATTTTTAGAAGAGAAAGGGTGGAGCTGACTCTAACACCAGCTGGAAGCTTGGTTAACACACATACACACACCAACCTGCATACTTACTACAATGAGAAAATCTAAGTTAAACATGCTTTTTTTCTTGCCTGTTATAATGATTACTTTTTTATTTTGTTTTAGTTTGTTTGAGTCTTTTTGATATGTGTCATCATGTTTCTCCCCTTGTATTGCACCATTAAAAAGAATCAGTCTGTTCTCAACTGTTTTAAAATTACCCAAATACTTCAATACTCAATGCAATCTTCTGAGATTAAGTACATTATGTATGAAGACAATTAATTTGAGTGGAATTTTTTATCTTCCAGTTAGCATTTTGTTTGATAAATAAACAAACTGGACATTATTTACATGAATATTGACCATAGTGCTAATTGATTACTAAAAGTAACAAAACTATGTTTAGAAATTATGTAACTACATAACATGGCAATACTGTTGTTGCTGGCTAAACACACACTTGGATAAAGCTGTTTATTATTTATTGTTATTATCAACAAATTCCTTGACAAGAACCACAACCAATAATGAATATATGCTACTTAATTATTGAATTTGCCGATACAGTCTATTAGCTCATTCCTCTATGCTATAGCTCCCTATTTTCAAACAAAAACTATTTAAAATAGCCAAATCACTGTGTAGACTCAGGGATGTAGTTATTTGTTTAGACAGCTTAATGTTCATTTTAATTAAATAATATGTCAACCAGTGCAAAACAGCATGGCTCTTTTATGTGTTTTTAATATTCTTGGCAACTGTAGCACATTATATAAGATCTGCAGTAGCTGTGCTATGGCTGCTATTGGAGCATTATGCCAAACACCATTGTAAGGGCTCATTATTGAATGCTTTCCTATAACATGCTATATTTTAACAATTAATCATGGCAAAATCGTATGACATATTGCCATTGAGTAGCAGTAGGATTAAGTCAACCAATTATAAATTAGGGACACCCCTGTTCACATACTTTATACTTGTGGCCTGAAGCTGTTTTCATCATTTGGGCCCCTAAGATCCAATTCAAGCTCCAACATGCAGTGACATTTTCCATGATAGTGCACTTCCAATACTGTGGTAACAGTTTGTGTTGCTTTCTGTTTACAACGTGATATTGCCCCAGTGCACAGTGCGAGGCCAAGAGAGAATTGTTTTCCCCAGTTTTATGTGGAGGAACCTGACTGCCCTGCACAAAGCCCTAACCTCAGCCCCATCCAATATCTTTTGAACTGAACTGGAACACTGACTGCGGGACATCAGTGGCCAAGCTCACTAAAGCTCTTGTGGCTGAATGAGGCTGCAGTCAGGTTCCAACATCTGGTGGAAAGCCTTCCCAGAAGTCAGAGGTAATATTTGAGTGTCCACTTAAAAGCACCATGTGGTGTTTCTGAACTGTAGTAGCATTAGTTAGTAGTTCAATTTGTTTCATGCACCTGCACGAGGATGGAAACAAATGCACATGTGCACTTGGGTGATGCAATGTTCCTGCCAATGGTTTCACATTATTCTACTGCTGGACAGGTGGCTGCAATGTGCCAAGTAATGCAGCAATGTGCCAGCATAGAAAGGGAAAAGGGAGACTGTGCACTAGTGAACATGGATTTAAACAATGTAGGGTTTAAAATATTTTAGAAATCAGCTTTGCAAATGTTCAAACATTCAATTTAAACATTTTTGTGTAAAAGAAAACTACACATGGCTCTTTTTTTTGTTCTAAATATATAGGAAGAAAATGCCTGAGCTGGATAGTGCTGAATGAGACGTAAATTATAGGACATACACTTAATAAGCCTATAACAGTGAAAGACCTTCATTACCCAGTATTACAGAACATCATACTAGAATGTAAAGTACAGAATGGACATTGCACAGAATAGGGCACCAAATGATTAATTCCCCTCTTTTATAGACACACACACACACACACACACACACACACACACACACACACACACACACACACACACACACACACACACACACACACACACACACACACACACGTATGAAGACAGAGTCAGCAGTCTCTTGCCCTTTTTACAAATACTCATTCATAATTATCTCAAACACACAACCGGAAAAAAGTATGTTTCATCCCTTCTGTCAGTCTTCCATTTCTATTTAATGCATCCGAGCTGTTGCCATATCAATCGCTTTAGATGTTTGATTGATGACTGTATCCTTGGAGGTTTATACTCCTGTGTGTGTGTGTGTGTGTATCTTCTGTCGATTTGTAAGGCTGTGCTGATAGGTTGCGATGTCTTGGTTCCAAAGCATCCTGAAGTGTCCGGCTGATCGGCTGGCAGCAGGAAGCCTTGAATGTCCGATAGCACACCAGTGAAAGTGAGGACACGGAGAGAAAACGTTATCGATTTCTACTAAGACCACTCTCTTTTTTCCCATAAATGTTATGGCTCTCTTTGTCCTTGCTCGTGTGTGTGTGTGTGTGTGTGTGTGTGTGTGTGTGTGTGTGTGTGTGTGTGTGTGTGTGTGTGTGTGTGCATATGAGTGCTCTGAATGGCAGGATAAAGGTCCTTTTAATCTGTGGAGTCAGCACTGAGTTTTCCTCACTACCTCTATTTGATGTCAAGACAAATCAAATGGCAAATCTAAGGAAATGTGTGTTATAATAAAGACTAAAGCAATCTTTGAGCCAGAAGCCCCAGATGCTGAGAACATTTCAGTTTGACTGTGTGCTCCAACATCTGTTGAGTGCAAACAGCTTTTTTTGCACGTCTATTCCATTAACAGTTCATATGAGCCAATCAAAAAGTCAAATACCTTTTTTTTCTTTCTTTCCACATTTCTGCTTGTTTATTCACAGAATAAATCAGCTAACCAGATCTTTCCATCTGTTTTCTTCCCAGAGGATACAGCCTTCGAGGCAGGTGTGCGGGTGCAGATCCACAGCCAGGTGGAGCCCCCCTTTGTTCACGAGCTGGGCTTCGGCGTGGCCCCTGGCTTCCAGACTTTTGTAGCCACACAGGAGCAAAGGGTAGGTGTCCCTGACTTTCACTGACACACAGTTAATAGCTTTTTATAATCATTTTTCTTCCTTGTGCTGTTTTTCACCTCTAATCCGCATGTTGAGCTTATCGCTTGTAGATAAAGAAAAAAAAGAGTGATAAATAACTTGCCATAATGATGGGATTGTGTGCATTCATGTGTGTGAGTGGGTGGGTTTGTGTGTGCATGTGTGTTCCAATACCCTCTGGACCCTCAGTTGGCCTCTGTGGTCTCTTGGTGATTGTTGACTGACAAATGATGACTACCCCCTCTGTCAGTGACTTTGACCTTGCTGATAGAGAGGTGCTTTACTCCAACTTAACCCCACTCAATCATACTGAAGCTTTGTTCCATTAAAGGCTGCGGCTCTTGCAAATATACACAGCTGAAGGTATTTGGCGTAAACAGCCTCTTTCTATATTACTGGAGGCTTCCACTTCACATGGTGGTTTTTCACTTTCTTTTTTTTTTTCATCCTGAACAAGTTACACAAAATGTGTTTCTACACTGCCAAGCTGAGTGTCTCTATATTGCGACTCCTCTCAGCTGTGTCATTTTACCAAGATTATTAATGCCGTCATTGCTTATGTCTCTATTTTCTTTCTGTCTGTCTTTTTTTGTTTTTCTGCCTCCAAGTACATTTTTGGGAAATGTATTGTTTGGCTCACTGGTCCTTGCCCTTGTCTGAACAGAAAGATCGGCTGGCATATCAGATATATTTCTTTTTCTTTTGTAACTCTGGCTTTTTAGTGAGAGTTATAGAAAGAAATATCTGATCATATAAAACAGATGTTGTTGAGTTTAGTTTTAATTTTAGTGACTTTTATGATGCACGATTTATATGAAGCCTCACAACAGCTTAGTGTGATGCTGCGAAACAGAGAGTCGCCTCAGTGGCAGCCAGGAACATGCAGAGGAGATCTAGAGATGGTTAGCCCTCCTGGGTAATGAGCCTCCAGGGTTTCAATCTCTGCTCATCTGTCAGCCCAATTCTGTGGCTGGCAGGGTGAAGACAGGCCCTCCTCTGCTCGCCTGCTGTGAAAACACTGCCCCTCTCCACAAGCACGCACAGTGGGAAACATTGTAATTTTAGCTCCAGCTAATTAATGCGGAGTTGCACTTTGCATCAAGTCTGAGGAAACCCTCCTGCTGTGAGAAGTTCCCACCTGTCTCTTCAAACTTCTTCTTCTACAGAAACCCTGGGGGCACTTTCAAACATGTCCAAAAACAATCATGATAATTATGATTGGGTAGAGTATCTGGGACAAAAATTTGGGATGGGGTCTTGTGGAGTATGATTTTTTTTTTTTTTTTTTTTTTAAAGGAAAAAAAGTTGATTAGTGGATCTTTATAATGGATACCAATCAGTCTTACTGTGAAAATGACTTTGACAAAGAGTTTAAGTGAACTAATTTTGGCTAATAATATTGGGCCTAGATCAAAGATGTTTAATGAAGTATGTAAGGCACACAGTACAAAGACCGTGGTGAGAGCTGAATGAATCCTCAAGCGTAGACAGGCAATTTTAGATTTAAGCTCTCCAGACATAGAAATTGCCTCTCTATAGGCTTTTGACTGCAGCTAAAGGCCCAGTGTTCCTTTGGTTGGTTGGAAAGTCATTCTTCCCAAAGAAAAAAAAAAGTTTCCATTATACTATTATTCCTTTACTGCCTCTTGATTCCAGCTCAGAGTCTTTTTATTTCAGTTTAGCTCTTTGCTGTCAGGAAAAAAAAAAACCCAGAGCAGAGGGCAATTTTTGGAAGTCTGTGATTTAATATTGAGGTCCAACTTTAACTCTAAAGTTTCCTTCTCAGCTCACCCAACCAATGCTAAAACAGTGACCTCATTAAAACACCATCCTGTTCTCAAATCAAACTTTTTTAATAAAATGTCCCTACTGACCAAATGGTGAAGCCAAATTAAAGCATTGCTGCGGTAAAACGGGTATGAAATATTTATTAATAACACACTGAGTGGGGCAGAGGCCTCAGCTCTTATTAGATAGAACATAATCAGGTCAGCAGGTCTCAACACAGTGAAAAGTGATATTGAGCACCTTAGATTATCTGATTACAGAGAAATAATCAGATCTCAAATCAGCCACAGTTGACTCTAATTAGGCCAGAAGAGAAGATTAGCTGAGGTGTGAAGGTGATTTTAAAGGTTAAGGATTGCTGAGGAGCACCGTTCTTAAATCCCTAATAAAATTAATAATGTCAGGATGCCAGTATTTATTGCTTGCACTTGCTGCTGGCATCAGGGAGGGCATGTTTATTTATCACAGGAGACATTGCAGCCATATCCAGAAATGGCCAGAGGGACACTCAAATATTCAGCATGCTTGATTGCTGTTGGGATTACATTTATTTTCCTAAGTGTTGGTGAAATAATTGTATCAATAAACGTACAGCGTCAAACTCCCTAGAGGCAGAGATACAACATCGCCTGATAGGAAGGGCATGGTTTCAAATTCTGTCAGTACTAACAAGCAAACTGTTGCCAAATTTCACCTGGCAGGATATTGTGTTTTTGCCTCATCCACAAAAAAATTGCTCTTTTGGCAGAGCAAGCTGCCTCGCTTGGGATGCATTGTGATGACAATGTAGGGAACTGGGGAACAGAGTGGGTGATAGATACTGAGTGTGTGGCAAGAGCGCTCCACTTGTGTTGTGGAGCAGATGGGCCTTCACACTGCTCGGCCCGGCGTCCCTCGTTCCTCATCTGCTGTCCCAGTCTTCAGAGCGGCAGGAGAAGGGAGGAGAACATTTGGAGTTTATGTGCTCCCGTAGCTGTGTGTTGAGGGATTTCTCCAACAGAGTCTGGCTATCTGTTGAATTGTTTTCCACACCGCCTGGTATACTGGCTCAATTTCAAGTACTAAAGAATGCATGATTGAGAGCTGCTGTCCACATTTTGGATTTAATATAAAAATTATCTTTGTGTTTATTATATTTGTATTTATCCATCTTGCTTCCCCACTAACCTGACATGTCCTCTGTCATCTGCAGCTGACCTACCTGCCTCCCCCGTGGGGAGAGTGCGAGTCGAAGGCTCTGGAGTCTGGCTTTTTCGAGGTGTACAGTGTAACGGCTTGTAGGATCGACTGTGAAACGCGTTACATTGTGGAGAACTGCAACTGCAGGATGGTGCACATGCCAGGTAAGCACCGACGGCTGTATGAATAAAAAGAAAATGTGGTGTGGGTGTTGTATTGAGCATGTATTCATCAACAGGAGTTTTCAGCAAGGTTGCAGTATTTTATGTGAGATTAAACCGCATTGAGGAGGCTTATATTGATATGACAAGTCAATACTGGATTAGGTGTTGGCATTTAAAAAAGCCCTGGGATTACGTGTCTGGCAGGAAAAAGGTGCTACGCCTCATATTTTGTTTCGAGATTCATCCGACTGTTTACAATTTGTTAGAGTATACCAAGGACTTAATGTTTAAACACTGACATTGACTGAATTCTTCTTATTAAATTTTCTTTTTCAAATTCTTCCTAGGTGATGCATCGTACTGCACGCCTGAGCAGTACAAAGACTGCGCTGAGCCTGCCCTTGGTAAGTCCATGTGAGACAAACATGAGTCAAGACGAAACTCGCACACTGTATGCTGGTTTACATATCATTATTTGCCTCGGCAAGGATTAGGATAATTTTTTTTTGCTGTTGATACAGAGCTTTAATGCTAAAACCTGCTTGAAAGATGAGCAACATTGGAGAGAATTTAAAGCTTGAGACGGCTCGACTTAAGAGCAGTTTATCATCATACATACCAAAACACTGATGAAAGAAAAAAAAACTGTCAGGAATGAGTGATAGCCCATCATCATACTGTAAGTCCTCTCTGTCTGTCACTGGGCGTCGTTTAGAGAGGGAATTGTACAGTCAAGGAATAACTCAGTACGTAGGCACACCTCTGTTATACTTATAAACACCACAGGAGATCCAAAGTGTTCTATTTATGATGGAGAGTGTAAGTGTCAGTACTTAACTGTCTGATTTATCAAGAGAAGAGGAGTCATCTCAATATTCCCCCTTGTGTGAAGGTCTAATCAAGTAAATAACCAGCGTCAGAGCAGATGGAGACTGCAGTGTTAGAGTTCAATTTAATGGATGGGTAGTCAAGATAGATAATGGATCATATTTCCTGCGTTGCAGTAAATTATACAACCATGTAAAAGGTTTTCCGCAGCCTTGGCTCATTCCTTTAAATTCCAAATTGTATAATAACTTTGTCAGCTTTATTAAATGTTGGCTCATCCAGCTGTTTTAAGATATTGATCTGATTTTCATTGTTTTGACTTTTTTTATTTTTTTTTATAAAATTGCCCCAATACCTAAGTGTAATGCTTTGCTTTTGCAATAGCCTTACACTCGAGGGAGGCTCATGAAAGCCAAATGAGACAGATACTCTTTGATTTTAACTGAATTAAATTGCTTAGAAAGTGTTTAAAAGTCAAGGTCTGCCTTTCAAAGCAGCAGGATGATAAAGAGGTATTTTCTCATTCATATCCATCCAGTTAATAATAACAAGGAGAGCTGGAGCGTATCCCAGCATGCATTGGATGAGAGGGATGATCCACTCTCTGGCAAGTGGCTGGCCTACTGTATTAGGGCTAATACATATACACTAGCATTAATCTTTAAGGGTTTTTTAGCATTAACAAATAACAGAAAGAAATTAAACAAAATTAAATAAAACATTTTACAGCACAGTATTTTTCCAGAATTTCTCTTGATAATCACCAGACTTGGTTGTAAAGAGTTTTAAAGGAATAGTCCAGATAAAAACGACAACCTTTACAGAAGGGCACGTTGTTGTTGATTTTTATTTTTATTTTTTAATTCTGTGAGCACCACAAAGGTCGAAGTTCTTCAAGGAACCACAAACTGAGACATGACCCATGCTCTCAGTCAGTCAGTTCAGGTCATGTAGGGTGCTGTTGTATTATGGTTCTCTAATCAATGTGTCAATACGTTTTATAACCCGAGCTGATCTGAGCAAACTTTCAGCTCTGATGCAGTAGTGCACAAAATAATTGCCAGAGAAAATGTTGTTTTTATTGGTGTGTGTGCTAGGCAGAAAGTGTGAACATTTTAGAGGGAGTATAATTATCTGGGTTTTTCTCAGATTGTTTTCATCCCAACATTTTTAACCCATGAAAGGAAAATCTCTAAATGGTAAATGGCCTGTACTTAAATAGCGCTTTTCTAGTCTAGTCCACTCAAAGCGCTTTTACACTACATATCACATTGACCCATTCACACTGATGGCAGGGGCTACCACGCAGGGTGCCAAACTGCTCATCAGGAGAAGACTAATATTGACACACACACATTCACACAACATTGGCGCAGCGGCATCGGGAGCAATTCAGGATTCAGTATCTTGCCAAAGGACAAATCGACATGTGGACTGTCTGGAGGAGCCGGGAATCGAACCACCGATCATCTGATTAGCCGACGACTGCCTGAGCCACCGCTATCCACACATTGTTCACATTGTTTTGAATAAAGGCAGAAATCTCAAAACATCATTAGCGCTGCATGGACCCACACGTTAAACATTTATTTATTTTCTCTGGAGTCACAAGAGTTCACAAAAAAATTATTGATTATAAAAATCAATGGCGCTCCTTGTTTATCATAAATATTGATAAATATTGGCTTGTATGGTTGTGTCATAAGTGTTACTTTTCAGTGGGGAACTACTAAAATCAACAACCTTGTTTTTAACTCACTCTCCCTTCCAGATATATTGGTGATGCAAGATGTTCATTTTACCACATAAATAATTGTTGACTAGTAGAAGTTACAGAAACATCAGCCAAACTTTCTGTCCTCCCACACCAGCCTCTGTTCAGCCCCCACTTCTCCCGCCCAAAGGAACATTATTTCTGGAGAGCCAGAAGAATGTAGCCAAGGGCAGAAAAACTTTCAGGCAATCAGCATCAAGGCTGTAAACTCCCACAACATAAGAGCATTCATTCTAAGACACCAATGTGTCGTTAACATGCACTCAAAAACCGTAAGTTTCACTGTATGATGCCGGAAGAGTGTAGACGGCTTTGGTGCGTATTCCAGGCAGCTCTTTTCCACTCTTTTTCTGTAATTGGCTTCATTTTTGGAACAGTGAGACTCTCACAATCCCAATACACACACACACATACATGCACACACTCAGCTTGGATCATTGAATGCAAATGAATTCTAGTTTAAACTCAGTGCCAATTTGCTATATACCCATCAGACGGCAAAGTTTGATTGGCTTTTTCTCTTTCTATAACTGTGTCACTCAAGTTTTGGAGTTGGCACTAAAAATATTCTTTAATGGGAGACAGCCGCATCTGTTTGTGAACAACTTGCTTATCTCTTCATTTGCTTTAGGAAACTTAGACAGCGTATAATTATGCATCCAGACAGAAAGAGAACGCAATTACTTCCAATTTCTGTTATAGGTGCTGAGCAGCAGATCTATCCTGCCAAAACTGTCTTAGATAAGTGGTTATAACAGTTGTCTTCCTGTCAAAAAGATATATATTTACACTTTTTATCTGTTGGTATTAACAGTTAGTTAATACATTAAAATTTAATTAAAAAAGAAAAGAACTAGAAAAAAGGTTATTTGGTCTTTTAGGTTTAAATGTGTGTGAGAGAAGAATTGCGGGCGCTGGACAAAGGTGAGAGGCTTAGAAAAAGAAATCAATCATTTGAATGCATGAGGCCTTGCCCCTGTGTATCTAATAACATTTCATTTGAATAATAATGGGAGACCACTGAGAAGCCATATTGAATTTCCTCTCACAATTACGTGACTGTGTGGCCTTGCCGGCTATTAGTGCACCATGGGGGATAGCTGCCTCGTGCTCTGTGATCTGCTGGTTTGCCACAGAGTTGTCTCGGTGAGAAATAAGGCCGATAACATTAACTTGTCCTTTCAGAGAATAAGGGTTGGGATGTTTGGGGAGATTTTAAATCCCAAGGAAGATTTTTAAGTCCAAATCGAGAAGTTTTTTTTCTAGTGAGAGAAGAGTCTGTAATCTCTTGTGAAATTCAATGAGATGTATTTAAACTTTGGAACTTCAAAAATTAAGACTTAAGCTTAAGAAAGTGATTCGCGGAGAGTGTGAGCGGCCTCTGTGCCAGAGTAGCTTTTGATTGAGCTATATTTGAAAAGCTTGTGTCGCTCAACATTACCATCACTGCGAGAGAGTTGGTGTTACGTAGGAGGCTGTGGGCTTAACACAAAACCATCCAGTGCATTCAAGATTTTTTTTTTCTGAGTGCAACTGACGAGGCATAGCCCTGAATAGAGTCTGGCATTTCTGCATCAGGACATTGTCTCTGTCAGGGTTAAGGCTGTTTCACAAAGCTGCTTGAGGGTGTTTGATACTTAACATTCTCTCTTCGCTGACATTGACAATGACATTGTCTTATGCTGTTGTTCAGTCTTTTATGGAGTACACATTCATAAGACTCAAGACGCAGTATGAACGCGCCATGAGTGCAATCATGTGTGTTATTTGTATGCAGAGAGGTAGGGAGTGACCTCTGTTTATAGTCTCTCTAAAGAGATGCCAGATGCATCTTTCTGACCCTCAGAAGATATGCAAAACCCGTACAAAGCTCTATTGTTTATCACCAGTGAAAGAAACTGATGAAACATACTACAAAGATGGGGCTAATTAAAACTAATTAGCTGTGGTGGGTGTCTTGAACTAACATTACAACTTAACATGTTGTTATTTCAGATTAGTGTGGTTTCAGTTCATAATAGCCTTGATAAGATACAAAAAAAAGTTAGGATTAGGGTTAGGGTTGATTCATGTTTTGAGTCATTTAGTCTAGTGTTTGTTTTTTCTGTCCAAAACCCCAAAATCTTGTATTTAGAGTGAGCCTGAGAAAAGCAGCAAATCCTCATGTCTGAGAAATAACGATCCCAATTGTTGGGGGTTAATTAGATGTCAGTTGACTAATTGACATCATTGAGACTTAAAAGGTTTTACACCTACCTTGACATATATTCAATCTTATTCAGGACGTCACTCTCATGTTTTAAAATATCATTATGGTAAGTGATGATGTTTCCCTGCCAACTATATTCAGTTTAGTCTTTTTTTCCCCCATAATAACATATATTTACGTGGTCTCAACAGTATGTTTATTTTCTCATATTGTTTTAGATTTATGTATGGATTGTTTGATTGTTTCAGAGGGCTCTCCTGTCGACTACTTTATTGCATTTTTATTATACCACACAGTCGGGCAGAGATATTTTCTTTGCCAGTTGGATATGACTTGTCTCACGGATTAATGCTTTAGTAAGCAGAATATTCATAACCACATCAGGAACGTCCCACCCAAAGCAGCGGTATAATACCAGTGAGTCACAATGCTAACAGGATATTTTGTTCCACTCTGCAGGGAATTATGAGGCATTTTGACTGATTTTCTGCCTTAAGAGTTTCAATATGTCTGGGAGTATGTGTATGTTGTATCCAGGAGACATCATATTAAAGTCAGCGCTAACATACTTCAAAGATGAGGTTAATTAAAAGTAATTAGCTGTGGTGGGTATCTTGAACCATTAACCAGTGTGAACAATTATCACATTTTCTCCTGTGTTCATCATCTTCAACCCATCCTCCCACATCCTTCGTTCCATTTTTCCCTTCTCGATTTTACATTCCTCCCTTCATCACCACCACTCCTGCGTGAAGCTAAACTGTCAGCTTTGGAGAGCAGCAACTGCATGTGCAGGACACCGTGCAACATGACCCGCTACAACAAAGAGCTGTCCATGGTCAAAATCCCCAGCAAGACGTCAGCCCGTTACCTGCAGAAGAAGTTCAACAAGTCAGAGAAGTACATCACGTAAGTCATGTGATTTGTTCTGTTCTGACAACCAGCAGGTGGTACAAGACTAGATTATCTGCTGCATTTAAGGGTCCAGAGTTATATCAATATAATATATTTACACAGGCAATGTAATGGTATTCCTTGTGATGTTAGGATGATGTGAAAATCCCTTAGAAGAGTAGAATTTTAATACATTTACTGTACTTTAAATTTATACATTAAAACAATCTTAATCTTCATTAATAGATTTTTTTGGAGATTCTTTAGTTTTACATTTTTCCAAAATGTTCATTGATAAAAATGACCAGCTGAAGTCTTATTCACATTAAATTCTCATTATGGTTTTGTGTGTTATAAAAAACACACGTGATGGAAGGAAAATACAAGAAAATAATCTAATCTCAGAAAACTAAAGTGCTTGTCCAGTTTAAGAACAATCTTGAGTCACAAAGACAAGACAGGCATATGAGCAGATGATACATTTATCATTGGGATAAAAACAAATCAGTAGCCTGCACACATGTGCACACATGCCATGATTTAGATGTAAGGTTTTCTAATTTTTTCTTAATTTGTTTTTATAAAACTTGAAAAGGCAAAAAAAGAGAAATCACTAATGAGGCCCAGAGAGTTATTGTGATTTCTATTCAAATATTACCCCAACACTAAACAGCAAACACATCAATATTCACATTCACACCAACAAAAATTGTAACAGATTACTTGTCAAGCTGAGTATTCACAGAGCCACACGTGTATGAAGCAAGCATATTCCACACAAATACAACCAGGGTAAAATCACGCTTTTCTTTCAGATGACATTACGAGCCATTGAGTCTATGCTGCCCAGATTTTTAAATATCAGTTTTAAAGGCCTGGGTGGCTTTTGTCTGGCTGTGAAAAGCTGAGCCACTGCAACGAGTGTGTCCTCCTCCCACACAGTGAAGGTGTTTCTGTGGTTGTACAGCTCTGTAGAAAATGAACGAGCTGCTGCTGATTGTGTCGCTTGCCAAGTAAACACCTGATGCTGTGGGATTCATTAGGCCAAATGTGCCAATGTGTTTTTTCTTTTTTCAGAGACAACATCCTCGTGTTGGACGTGTTCTTTGAAGCTCTGAACTATGAGACCATTGAGCAGAAGAAAGCCTACGAGGTGGCAGGCTTGTTGGGTAGGTTTTCTTATTTAAAGGCTTGAAAAGCAATGCCTTTTCTTGTCAGTATGTATGAGTATCAGTATGTGACAGATTAGGGTCAGGTTTGGATTTTTCTTTTTTTGCTGCATGAAGCTTCAGGCTCTGGCCAGAATTTGGTTTAGTTATTAAGTATATTGGGATATGTCTGTCCTTCTTTCTGTGCCCATTGGGAAGAGGGAAAGTGACAGAGTGTAGATACTGTGTTGCATTAGCCAGGTCAGCTATGATTAGTAATTGGATGAAATAAAGCAAGAATATAGCTTCAGGTCTTGGGCTTGGCAGTATCAGCTGGGTTCATACAGGTCAGGTCTAAAAAAAATGAATATACTTGTCGGGTTCAAGGTGTTTTGCATAAATGAATATAGAAAAGGATCTGGAGACAGAGAACACTGTGACACAAAACTGAGTGACATTTCATAAGTCTACTGTTATGCTATTTTTATATATGAGGATTGCTCTGACTGTCTTATTGTGTTTGAACGGTGGCCAAAGGCAAACTTGGAAGCTATGTTCATATTGAGACTGTTGACTACATATGTATGCGAGAAATACTCTCATACAACTTTAATAAACACCCACCAGCAAGAATCAAGTATTTTTCTTGGCCATGGTCTCATGCTGTATACAACTAAACTTTTACTTTCTCTCTTCTCATATGTTGCTGTGTGTCTCTTACAGGTGACATTGGTGGTCAGATGGGTCTGTTCATTGGAGCCAGCATCCTCACCATCCTAGAGCTGTTTGACTATGCTTACGAGGTCAGTGTCAAGTTGTTGTTTTCACACTCGTTTTCTCATATAGCTGTTGAAACATCTTATTACACATGCGCCCAACTTTTCAAAAGGCTCTTACAGTTTTTTGTCGGTGCAATAAACCCTGATAGCTCTTGTTTTTTAGTCAAGAGGTAGAGCACTGGCTGTGAATTCTGTCAACAGAAACAGTGTCACTGATACAAAAAGCAGATAAAGACCTAAATTTACCTCAGAGCTGACTGAGATGAAGGACTGTGTGATGGTACTTTTCCATTACCTTTGCTCCATTGTGAGCCTTAGAGCTTTTTGTGCTGCTTTCAGCTGCAGCGTGTTCTCACAAGCACATAATAGTCTTCACCTCCCCTAAGGTTTTGGAAATACATAGGAAAAGTAATTTACAAGTTTGTTTTTTTAATTTAAATGGGCATAATGGAGTTATGGGGATCCAAAAACCTTTATGTGAATAACATAAGCATTTTCTAAGCAAACTCTATCAGTTCTCATGCAGAAATAATTGTGACGGTTGTTGCCAAATTATAAATTTTTACTGAAAAACTCCAATGTTCCTGTGCAGTACATGCAGTAATTTCAAGAAGAACTTGTGGAAAAAAGTCTGTGTGACTTTTATTTCCTGATCTGCAGGTACTGAAAGACAGACTACTGGATCTACTGAGCAGAGAGGAGGAGGAGGAGAGTCATGGAGAGGATGTGGTAAGAGCGGCCTTTAACCCTTCACTTATCAATCTCCTCCACAGAGTGCGCTGTATAAGTGGAGCGTGTAGACTGAGAGTAATTTCACTCCCTCTGATCATGCATATCAAACCCTGCCATATTCCTACCCCTCAATAAAAGCATAGAGAGAGCACCCTGGCAACCCTAAGACTGTTCATACTGACAGTTCAATGGCAATTTGTGGGAAAAGGCTTTGCTCTTTGCATTTTTTGACTATTTTCAGCCTGTGCACAGTTTAATCCTATCCACCCCTAACCCTTGCATACGCTTTTACTCCCCAAGGACCACAATGAAATCATGAAATTTGAATCCCAGATATCAGCGGATTTGCATGTGCAGAGCTTCGACACACACATTTCCATTGTTGACCAGCAACAAACCAGCTTCAAAGCATTGACCTTTGGGGTAAAGCAGATGGAAGGCATAGAGTCTAAAAGCAAGAAGCTACAGTATAATATTAGCCTTGTACTTCCATCCATCCATCCAAACCAGTCCTGGTTTACAGTCAGTTATGAAACAGAATTCTATGCTACAAATGCATCTCTTGAATAAACCACATTAGCTCTTTGTGCTGATAATGACCAAACTACTCTAGCTGGGTAGGGCTAACATGTTTCAGTGTTATTGGCTATAGCTCGCCAGCCACAGTAGCTTGTCAACCAGCTCCAGCAGCAGTCATCAAGTGAGCCAAGACTACCTTATTTACTTTTAGTTTGCTGTGCTACTTTCTGGTCTGACCTAGAAATATGACACTCTCAATCTTGTTTCTCAGAGTTCCTGCGACCCGGTGGCAAACCACTCTGAGTCCATCAGCCACACTGTGACAGTACCCCTGCAGACTACGCTGGGCACCTTGGAGGAGATTGCCTGCTGAGGCCCTCCCTCCTTCCCCTCAGAGCCACACACACCAAGAGGCTGCCTCCATTGGGTGGCGCTATATCCTCTGTTTGGGCACCTTGGAGGACCTTAACAGGGGAGGGGAAGAGGAAAGGACAAAAACAAGGGTTGGTCAGAGGACAATGCTGTGCTCTGTCACACCGCCCTGTCTGAGGCACTAATGGGGATTAAGGAGCTGTCGGCTGGACTTATCAGCCCTCTCTTTCACCCTGCACTGTACTGTGGTGGGTGGGCAGCCTCCGTTGTGCCAGACCTGCCCCAGACCTGGGGCTTTGTGTCTCCACATACACTTAAACAGAAATTCAGAGACTGGGTTAGGCAACTACCCAGAGGGGACTCATCCCTGTGCAGCATATCTATGTAACAAACACATTCATATGTCGCTCACTGCCAAATGAACTGTACAAAATTGGTTTTGAACTGTCCAAACTGCATGCGTTGATCTATCTTGCTCTCTTTGCTGATGCATACGTTGGACTGCAGTGTTGCTTTACTGTACAGTACATGTGTGCCATTTGTCTCTCTATCTGCAGGACAGGCCCACAACAAGGGCCCAGGTCAGATATCGAACTTCGAATGTACAGATTGAATATATGGTTGTTTAAAATCATAGTTCAGATATGACCAATCCATCTTTGAAAATCTATTCTAATGAGAAATGTATCGAAAAATGGGCTGTTGATGTGTGAGTATTACTGAGGAAAAAGAAAAAAAAAACAGCTGAACATTCTGTTTTCTTTACTGAAAACAGAGTGAAATCTTAAAGATTTTGTAACCCTCATTTTGCATATTTTTTTCACTTGTCAGTTTCAGTTTAATCAGTATACTAAAAGACATGTTTGCTACTTGACTCCCGAGGTGCTAAGCTGCTCTCGACAGACTTCTTTAAAGAGATGTCACACTCTTACTGTTAATTTATGTGAATAAGTGACTGGCTTCTGGTTGCTGCACCTCACTGCAACAACCAGCTACCCAAGTGAGGTAGAATCTGAATTTATTTGCCTGCCAGACAGCAAGCCGTGCACAATACGCTCCAGTAAAAGAATATGCCCAGGGAGTCGTCAAACTATCATTTCATTAACAGAATGTTGCGGTGACGTTTTGGACAGTTATTACCATTTTATCAAAGATGACATCATTTTGTCCTTCACCAAAAACAATCCCCTGGCTTGACTATTTAAAACAATTTTCATGATTATAAAAAATTGCTAAAGTACCATAAGGATGGTTCAGTCAGATTTTTTTAAGGATACAGGGTCTGCTGTATTATGGTGTAAATATCTGTGTTTTTTTTTTTTCTCATAAAAACGGGTACCATGCAGACATGCCTGAAGCAGATCTAATGTAAGAGAACTTTGGTGAAACATCAACACCTGATGCAGAAGTGACCACATATCGGTCACATATGATTTGTAACATTAATCATACTGCAGCTCTCCATAGGTGAGAGTGTTATGTAACAGGCAGTAGCATTTTTGGGTATTTGAATGTTGTGTTAAAAATGAAGGACACACTTTAGCTTGCTATGAGCACCTGGCATCCTTTTCAATACATCCAAATCTACAGTGTTCTCAGAAACAACAGTTACATATGGCTTTACACCAAAAGCTTGTGTGAGACCATTTGGAAGATTTAGTGTATCTGAGTTTTCTATTTCTAGTCCATGATCATCCTAGCATGGTCTTTGTCATCATGGTAATGTACATTACAGGTAGGAATGAATTCAAGTGCTTTGTGAGACTGTTTGAATTATGATTTCCCATCTGTGCTTCAACCTGCCGTCGCTGTGTACTATCTCATGTTGTGGCTTTAGACGAACACAATCTTCAGCCAACCTGCAGGGGTGTGAGACAAAACGTGTCTAGCGACTCCTGGTGGCGACGACACTGGCTGTTTCTTCTCTCTACTTTGGCTTCAATTGTTATCGCAGGACAGCGTTTTCTCATTTTGTGATGCAGCATACAGTGTGTGTTTTTAATGTGAAACAATAAAATGAAAAAGTTGTTTTGCAGTGGTGGCATCCTGTTGTAGCAAGGCTGAGTATGGCGAGTTTGTTTCAACAATACTACAATTCAAAACTATACATAAAAACAAGACATAAAAAGGCCTTAAAGGATTTGGCTGGTGACTGTGTTTTTTTTTTTATTGTCAACAAATCTCATGTGCAGAGTCAAACCAACAATGAATTTATCCTTCTTACAGGTATTATGTGTGTATCCAAGGGCTCATACATCTTATTTCTCTGTGCTGTAGACCTCCATTGTTGTCCAAAAAACTATTAAAACACATGCTCTTTTATCCAGTGAGTACAGTTGCAGTAGGTTGTTTCCAGCTCCAAAAAATTAATAACAGCAACCACAGTTTTCAGACTCAGGAGAGTAGTTCTGTGTAAGGCAGATGCCATTGAGCCCGAGTTCTGTTTACAGAGCTTCAATAGCTTGTTGTGCAAGTTAAGAGCTTGTGATGTGTAGCACATCAAGCTGTTCTGTAAACAGAACCACGTTTCCACACATTCACATTGGCGTCTGACTTACACAGAACTACTCTCCGGAGACTGAAAACATGAAAGGTGTTTTTAGTCTACATGAGATTTGTTGACAGTAAGAAAAAATAAAATTACCACCAATTCTTTAAGAAAGTATATAAATAAACACATGGGACTATAGAAAGACAAATAAATAGGCAATAGAAAAAAACAAAACAGCTAAAATGGAACTAAAAATACGACACTAAAAATGACACTACAGTGAGAGATATGGATATTTAATGACATTTAGAGCTGAGGTTGGAGATTGCAACAAACTGAATCCCCCTTCTTTCCAGGCAGGTTGGAGAACCTATTGTGGCTGCAAGACTTACGAAGATACAAAAGCCCCTCTCAAGAGCCAGTGTTTGATTTGTCCGTTCAGGGCTACTGTAGAAACATGGCGGTGCAACATGTTGGGCTCCATGGAAGAGGACCTGCTCCCTATGTAGATATAAGGGCTCATTCTAAGGCAATGAAAACACAACAATTCTTATTTTCATGGGATTATACACTAACCAAAACATATGTATGAATTAAAGGAATTGTTAAAAAATAAAGAGTGAAAACAGCTAGCTTCAGGGTACTCTGATGGACTAGTGCCTAGCAGTCATCCTCAGTTGATGTGTCACTTCTTTGTAGATCTGGAAAATAACCTACAATCTTACACTCAACTGTGTGTGGGAGTTGTAAAGAATACAAAGAATGACTTTGTACAAAAGCACCCAACAGCTCCTGCAGAAAGAACTGGAAAATAGCAAGCCATGCTGTGTCAAATGTACAATATTTTGGCAAGGTGCAATTTTCCTCTGACATCTGTGCTATATGCTCTTGATATCGCATGAGGTGTTCCCCTATACAGCCTCAAATGATTATAGCAGCTTGGACAATTGAGGAGTCACAACACCGGAGTGGAAAAATCCACTTGAAACCTGATTTAGCTTTCTAGTCAGGTTTTATTCAGCGTTGCTACTTCTACCTAAAAAATCCAACAGCGATAGCAGTGGGCAGTGGAACCCAGAGACTGCTATATGGCCTTTCTCCATGGCCACACATTTGTTTAATTAATTTAGTAATAATGTGTTCTCCTGCAGCTCAGACATGCACAAATCATATTACTGAAGGAAAGAACTGACATAAGGGAAGAGATGGCATTCAGTTCAAGATGGCTTCAAAAGCAGAGTCAGGAATGATTGTAGTAGTTAAGGGATGTTGATTTCGGTTGACTTTCCTTTTTATTTGATTTCAGGAAATAGCAGCAATGATATTTTTTTGAGCTCACTTGAAGTAAAGGACCTGTGATTTTGTTTTACTCATATTACTATTCTGCACATTGCCAGAGACTCTTGTCTAGGAGCTGCTGCAGGCTGGAGTTTAGCCTCAGTTCAGTCTCAGTTCATTTAGCAGATATTTAGGCATCGGAAATTGCCTGCAGGTCAGCTATAGTGCATCAGCAACTCATTGTAAACACACTGATTGCTTTGGTAGAGTAAGAGCTCACACACATCAGTGGTTGCACTTGCATTTAAAACAGCATTGTAGATACAATAAGATCCAACACCTCAGTGCATTTAAGTGTTTCAGGAATTAGTTTTATATGTGAAAGCAAGAAGAAGAAAACACTGTGCTCAGCCAAAGACAAAAAGAGCAGGAGTGTGAGTATCACAGTCCAACACGTACACTCAATATTACTTCAGTTATTTCACTTTCTGTAATTACATGAGAGTAAAATTATGTTTTGCTCTTCTCCTTATCAATGTGCATTACTTATTTACTCATTTAGCAATGATGGGGGTTTTTTCTCTGTTGGCTACTGACAGAGGTATTAGTTATTAAAGGTACAGTGTTCTTCTACAGGCTTGAGGGCTGTTGCAGGGCAGGACTATAACAAGGGCACAAGTGAGATATTGAATTTCAAATATACAAATTGTGAACATATGGTTGTTTGAAATCATGGTTCAGATGTGAACAATCCATCTTTGAAAATCTATTCTAATGAGTGATTTATTGAAAAGTGGCTGGCGATGTGTGAGCATTACTGAGGGGGAAAAAACACCTGAACTTTCTGTTCTGTTTACTGAAAACTGAGTGAAATCTTAAAAATGTTATAGCCTGCATTTTGCTTTTTTTCACCTGTCAGTCTCAATTTAATCAGTTTACTATAAGGCATGTTTGCTACGTGACTCCTAGGGTGCTAAGCTGCTCTCGACAGATATCTTTAAAGGGATGTCATACTCTCACTGTTAATTTATGTGAATAAATGACTGGCCTCTGGTTGCTGCACCCCACCACAACACCCAGCTAAGTGAAGTACAACCTGAATTTATTTGCCTACCAGACAGCAAGCTGAGGGTTAGAGAGGGTTGACTGCTAGATGCCACTAAATCCTACACACTCGTCCTTGAAGCACTTTTAAGCACTCTAGAAGCCGCTTTATAGATTCATTAGCAATAAAGAGTTCTTCAATAACTGTACATCTCTGTGAAAATTCCACTTCTATTTTTTTTGTACTGATAGCTTCTTTGAAGAGATCAAAACAACTTGTACAGTGTGGCCTTCAGAAGGAGAGGGGTTTTTTCTTTAGATCTTGTTCCTCTTCTTGCTTTGCTCACAAGTCATTTGGCAGCTGTTCTCTTACTATGCTGCGTGTCACAGGGCAAAGAAAGGTCTAGACTGAGGTCTAAATAGGTTGGTATGTAACAAGTTAAAAGGAGTTCGTCCTGAAAATAAATTACTATTGCACACTGAAGGAAGCATAGCAGAAGCATCTGTGTATTTTATTCCACTTTGCATTAAAGAAACAAAACGTAGAATTAAAAAACAACATATATAACAGTACAAATATGGATTTTTACACTTATATCTGTCCCTGTGTATGCTGGAACTTGTCAGGGAACAGATCTGGGTGAGACAGTGTGTGGGTTATGACCAAAGACCATGTTTCTCACGGAATGCAGAAATGCAGATAGGATTTCTGGCTAGCTTTCTTTTGCAGAGGTTCACAGAGTTGGCACGTCCAAAATCTGCTAGATGAAGATGGAGATGCCAAACACTGATTGATTGAATAGAGAAAAATACCTGGCAGCACTGACACTGGGCTAACCTGGGAGTTTTTTTTTGTTATAACCATTTGCTCTTTAATATAGCTGTCACTAACTCTAATGTGCATTATATTTCCTGTTTTTCTCAATTACTGTTAGCATTGTATTCCTGCATCGTATTTAATGTTTTTTCTCAACTACTGTTAGCATTGTAATCCTGCATCATATTTCCTGTTTTTTCTCAACCACTGTCAGTCTGAGAAGGATGTAGACAAGCATCTACCTCCACTGATACACATTGAGTCACCAGCTGCTTCTGTTTACCTGACATCTGCTTTTGTTACCTTAGAATGATCCCTCCACATGAACATAGGGAGTGGATCCCCTTCCACAGAGCCTGTCATGTTGCAACATTGTGTTTGTACAGTAGCCCAAAACAGACAAACCAAAAACTGGTTCTAGAGAGGGCTTTTCGCCTTTTTCGTGAGTTATGCAGCCACCATAGGATCAGGCTTGGAAGAGGATATGGGGTATCCATTGGATTGCAATTTGCAACCTCACCACTAGACGCCACTAAATCCAATACACTGCACCTTTAAGGCACCTTTAGACTGTGGAACTATAACGATCATGTAAGTATATTTGCATGTAACATTGTACTTTTATAGGCTCAGGCTGTTTTTGAATACCAAAGGTCCACATGGGTTGTTTATGTCTCAAAGTGAGATCTACAAGCGCCATTTTGGATTGATGATCAAAGATTTGACCACGTTTCTCTGCCGATTGTCAACTTTCATCTTGTCCAGTCCAAAGTCAGATAAAAGGGGCCTTAAATGGGTCTCTTGGTGAAATTTGACCACATTAAATAACTCCACAGCAACATGATGAAGTCAAGTAGCCATAATGCAGTTTATTACCTTTCCTATTTTAATGCAACTGTGCAACCAGATGCAGATTAAATACTTTTGAACATGTTTTACTATTTAAATGAAAACTCAAAATTAGATTGTAGAGTCATTGTTGACTGAATTCAATCTAGTTTATTATTTACACTGATTTTTTCATCACATTCTGTTAATTACATTTTACACAGTTATTACGTTAGGAGTTTCTACAAGCAGGCTTGCATTTTAAACTGTAAATTATTTAATCCCCCTATGAATACTGACAGTATATTCATCCCTAAGAGAACAGAATATCAAGCTGGATTTGGAGCCAGCTTGATGTTTTTGCAGTTATTCAGGCATCACACACTTGTACTCTTCATTCATGTCAAAGACAGAAAGGCAGTTAGTGCAGGGGGAGCAGATTAAAGAGAAAATGAGAGATAATTGGAGTATAAACAAGGAGACATGCATTGACAGTAAGACAGCCACAGGAGAACTGAATCAAGACAGAACTAACCATATCAGGGAGAAAGATTGAAAGAGGGACTTCTTTTTCTCTTTTTCACCTGATGTACCAGTCATTGACCAAGTGAGAACAAAGGGTTTTCCATTTAATTATCTGGCTCAATTCAATCTCACGGTAGTTATATCCAACTTGATTTCTGGAAACCTCCGTCAGGCCACATCCAAGACATTACATTTAACCTTGAGATCTATAATTCATGCACTTGCAAATAAAATGTCACCAAAGCAATTTTGGCAGCATAATTGAATTTTCAAAACAGCCACAGAAGGTGGAGAGCTGTAGATCAAATCTGACTGAATTGAATATGTGTTAGCATTGGAAAAGTCTAT
Source organism: Scomber scombrus (assembly GCF_963691925.1). NCBI lineage: Eukaryota > Metazoa > Chordata > Actinopteri > Scombriformes > Scombridae > Scomber > Scomber scombrus. The sequence continues at coordinate 7,316,053 of NC_084987.1, forward strand.
TTACTGCATAAGATTAGAATATAAGTTACAATTATGTTTGTTCTACTGCTCATTAGAGAAACAGGTGTCTTAAATATACTCACCCAGGCCAGTGTAACAGAGCATCAGAAATGACTGGATCATTTATTTTACATGTACACTTGCTAGTGAATACCTGGGGCTGAATCATATTTAATTACCTGTTGACTCTGTTTATTGCTTAAGAGAGCTGAGTACCAATTTAATCACAAGCCACAGACTCATCGGGACGCCTTTTCATGTGTTCCTAATGAGCCTCAGGGGAAATCAGTGACATTCAGAATAGTTAACAGGGCTAATAATCCATTTAACTAATGAAATGACATATGCATCCACCTGACTCTGTGCTATCTTAAGTCTTGAGTCAACATTCCTGAGATCCTTCGGGACAGTTTTTCAGGGAGTCTGTGTGTGCTATGATAATTACTGAAACAAGGCTGCAACATCCCACATGTCTTGCAAATCGTCATGGGCTGATGAGTTAAAGCCCCATACAAATTCCCCTAAAGAGATTTACAGGAACACTTTGAAACTGAAGTTGGGCGGTGTTCATGAGCACAATGGAAACCTACCCTCAGATTTCCATTTAAATTTACTCATGAGTGTGTTTTATTTAAAAAAAGAATCAGGTTGGTAAGATTAAGAAGTTTGTTTTGGTTTCAAGGTTCTGCTGCTTTATTTTCACTGTCACTGATGACCAAATTACAGTTGCAACTCCAGGCAATACCTCTTCAACTAAAAGATGAGAAAAATACCTAATATAAAATATGGAACTTAGAATGAAAAGCCACACTTAGGTACAGTGGTGCATTGAGCTCAATGTTAACAACAGGATAACATCTAATATCACAATAATAATGCTAACATGTTGATGTTTAGTGGGTATAATATTTACCATGTTCACCGTCTCAGTTTAGCATGCTAACATTTGCTAAATAGCATCAAATACAGTACATCTGAGGCTGATGGTAAATATTTTATTAGGTTTTTGGTCATTAACAGAAGTACGGGATACAATTCAGATGAAAAGCTAAAGGTTGACCAAAGACATTACAATTCATCCTGAGGGGTGAATGAATATGTGTACTACATTTGGTGCCAGTTCATCAAGTAGATGTTGAGACATTTGACTGGATAAGAGAAAACTTTGACCTGTTGGTGGCACTAGATGAAATGTCACCGAAGTCTTTAGAGTCCTCTGGTCACCATGGATACCTGCCCCAAATTTCATGGCAATGCAGTGGTTGTCCAAAGCACAAATGAGGGGTTTGCTAATTAAAAGCTTTTAAACTCTGATACGGCTGGTCCTCAGCAGGCCTCTGAAAACCTGGCCAATCAGAACAAAGTGGGCTCATCAGGAGGGTCTGTTTGACACAAAGACTGTACTTAGGGCCTTTATAAAATGAATAAGGAGTTTTTTGGAAGTATGAATCATGCAAAGCTACTTTACTGGATTCCCAGAATAAAAATATAAAGCTGGAAACGAACATAATTGGTCTCATTTAATGATGGCTGCATTAGATGTAAGTGACCTCCATGGCTCTACTATGTTGCATGTTCACTCACTGACATGACTTACTGGGAGCCATTGTTAATGTTATTATTCACAGATGTGCCTTTCCTTCTTTGACACTACAAATTTTTGCTGTAAAAAGGCTCTTTTGTTGGTGTGAAATCAGTCTGGACAAAAAACTAATTGACAAATTGAAATTGCCATCCATAGAATCACAACGCTAACCTGGATTAAAAAAAAGTACCAATGCATAGAAAGAACATTACAATTGATGAAAGATAATTTGAGAATTGATTTGAGATTGAGAAAGATGGGTGGGAAAGAAATTACTCTGAGTTGAAAGGATCATTTCTTTTCCCTGAAATAACACGAGTAAGGATGTGAATAATGGATATTGACTGTTTTGAAAATCTTACTTAGAGAACCATGCAACCAATTGTAGGGCTTAGATTTTATTAGACATGTTATTTAAAACTGAACTGAACAAACAAAACTTTGTTACAAAACAGAATCTAATCTAAAACTTACTGGTGCAAATAAAAAATCCTACTAAGAATTATAATAGTGATTTAAATTTAAATTGATGAATGAATAATTGAAGAAACCACAAATCCCTAAACAATCACAATCATAATGCTGGATCGGGTTAAGGAATGAGTGTGTGTGCATGTGCTTTATTGTCTGTGTGTGTGTATATGTTCCTCAGTAAAATATATTGTGCCAAACAGTGATAGATAACACTACCTGCAGGGAAATCTGGGCCAATGCAATGAAGCAGAGGACGTGAGGGAAACCTTTAAAAAAGGGCCACCACAATCACAATCGTTTGTTCTCCGGCTCATCCATCACTGGGAAATCTACTCGGTACAAGTTACATTATGAAAAAAGTCAACTGGGGAGATTACTGTGTGGCCTTCATGCTGTACAGTACCTAAGAGGTGGGACAGATTAGATTAGAGTGGAGAAGCAGACCACTGTTGTGTGCTATCATGACCAGATGTTGAGTTCTGATTCAATAATACGGAGCCTTTATCAGTATCACTCCTGAGGAATATGTGTTTACCAGCTTTTTATTTAATCTCATATCTCACAGTGCAAGCGAGTAAACACAGTTGAGAGTGACACGGCTCTCAGTCCCTGAAAACAATTAGAATCAGGATGTTAACATTATCATCAGAAAACAATTTTAGGGTGAAACTATTTTTTACACCATATCCTGCCAGCAATATATGTCCCACAATGGGCTGTGTTATGTCCTGCTTGTGCCATCTAGTGGTGACACATTAGCACATTTGATAGGACTGTCATCATGAAGACATCATGAAGAGGTCATATAAACCTTCATATACATGACAGGGTCAGTTTTGTGAAAACAATTGATGTAGTCTAATGGACAAATTACCCAAAATTCTTGTTTCCCAGTTTTTGTCATATTCTTAGGGCTATAACTAACTTCTTTTTTTCCATTTTTGACTGATTTCCCCAATTAACAGATTAATCATTTAGCCCATAAAATAACAGAAAATAGTGAAAGTGGCTGAAACAAGCACATTTCCAGCAGTTTTGATCAAATATTGACAAAAATGATTATCTAATAATCAAAATAGTTGTCCATTCATGTCCTGTTGATCAACCTAATGATAAATCCATTGCAGCTTTACTTATTTTAAATATAGCCATAAGTATGTGGCTGACAGAAGATCCACACATTGTACTAGTACTGTAGCTCCCAGTGAAGTTAATTTACCAGAGCTTTACCACTGTTTGTTTTGTGATCCAGCACTTGTAGAAGTTTTTGGTTGCTAGTGCTTTTTCACCTGAACATTTATCCCATATGTGACTGCAGGACATATCATCCCAAAACCACAGGCTTTAATTGTCAGCTATAACCATCTCCTCTCTTTTAGGGAGGCTTTTCACAACATCTTGGAACCAATTTGCTCCCATTCAGCCACAAAAGCATCAGTGAGGTCAGCCTCTGATGTTGGGTAATAAGGCCTGACTTACAGTTGGCATTTCACTTCCTCCAATATCTTCTGCTCTCACTGTGCATGCATAAGTCTTTGCAGCAAGCTAAACACACATCCAATAAAAGTTGAAGAAAGCAGCTGACCTTTGAAGTTGGAGCTGGAAGCAATCGTCAAACCATGAAAAGAAATATTGGATAGTAGATTTAATCATAGTGATTAGAAATAGGAAAATAAAAATAAAATGTCACATACAATAGTTGGATACTGTGGTAATCAGTAAACAGTTATGGTCTGATTAGTTTTGGTGTAACCGGTAAAATATCAATATGCCCCATGAGCAAATACAGCACAATGTGAAACTAATGAATTTAGTAAAAAAAAAAAAAATAAAAAAAAAAAAGGCATATAGTTCTCAAGAGTAAAAGTACAATAAATGAACAGTTACTTTGATTTCTGTAATAGCAACACCTTGACAGGTACTATAATGCCTAGATGGGTTAACAGCAAATTGATGAAAGAAAATCTAAAATAACTAACCACAAAACTATAGTTAGAACCATAAAAGCTGTAATATGAGAGTACCTACTTTGTTGCATTGTCATATTGAAACATTAAAGGTACATCTCCAAACTGTTGGCACAATGTAGGTAGTAGTAAGTGTCCACATACTTTTGCTAATTCCAATATTCTGTATGCACATTTGTTGTGCAACTTGTTTTTTAATTTGCTGTTGAGTTATCAGACTGTAACGCTTCAAATTAAATTTAAAAAAACATGTTGATGCTAAACTTTTTTCTCTAATATAATTAAAACATCTGGTAGCAACTTTTTGTGGTTTCTCCAGCAGACAGTGAGTCCCTGGACTAACATGACTCATGCTGCAGCTGACTACTCAACTCATTGGCAACACCTGTCATCACTGGCGGCTGCTAACAAAGAAAACACACACAGACAAAGGAAGCAGGTAGGTAATTGCTTGATTTATGACAAATTATGGCTGTTTACACACAACAAACAAACCTCACTGCAGACAGAAAAAGACAACATTACAGGTAAGAAAATACTTTCTTTGTACCTTTAGAAAATATATAATTGTCAGACAAAACCATCAAATATTATTGAGATCATAGCAGCATTACAAACTAAAAAATGTACATTGCACAGTGGTGGAATATAATGAGGTACATTAACACTAGCACAGCACTTAAAGGCAACTTTGAGGTGCTTGGCCTTTAAATTCCCACTAGATCACTTACTGGACTTTTTACTTCACTACATTTATTTGCCAGCTTTAGTTAGTGGTTACTTTTCAGATTAACATAAAAACATATAAGAAGGTCATTAAATACAACACACGAGTTGTTCCCAAACTTTTTGGCTAGTTCTAACAAAGAGACATTGCCCCTCTAAACTTCTCATAATTCATTTCAAGAACTGTTCAAGGCACAAGGATATTAAACTCTCCAATATCTCACAAAACAGAAGAAGATTAAAGAAATTTGTGCCAGGATTTTGCTTTTCTTCTTTGGGAACCCTAATTTGGGAGCCATTGGGCTAAATTATCTAACTGTATGTAAATGCTGCTCACACATGATATCATTGGACGATTATCTGCAAAAACAAGTACTTTTTTTTAATATATATATTTTTTTATTTAAAGTAAATGCAACTAATAATCCTTTTTTAAAACTTAATTACAGTTTTAAATTAAGTACTTTTATTTGTAAGGGGTATTTTTACATTGTGGTATTGGTGCTTTTACTTAAAGATCCAAATGCTTCTTCCTCAGATTATTTATATATGTCAACTTTCCCTCATTCACTCTCTTTTTGAAAAATGAAAAGAGCTACTTTTATGATTTAGTTAACATTTTTTTCTGAATGATTTGCATCTCGACCTCATAACTCAGACAGGAGAATGAGCATGAAGTTCACCCCTTGTTCAATCTGAAAGTCAGATCATTCCTTTCAGGCAAAAACCTTCAGATGAGAGCCATTCTTACAGTTCTACTCATGAGCTAAGGCTCTAAAACTGAATTATATACAGCCTAATACAAAAGTGCTGCTCTGCCAAACACCATACAGACGTAATTGAATTCACATTCAATTATAGCTCAACATATCATCAATATTATAGCCTCCTCCAAGGCCCAAACGAGTTCAAAGGCTCACCTTTGGATTTTTCTTACTCTTCTACTACCCATACTTCAAAACACACCTTATCTGTATACCTCATTTATTCTATTGGATATTTACAAGCCTCCATTTGATTTCAACTTTCTGCCCTCAGTTAATCAGGCCAACAATGTTTAAACAAACTGTTAATGTCTCATCATGAGCAAAAGAAGAGAATCCCAACCAACAAAACTAGAAAATATCATTAAGTTAAATAACACAAGGCTAATAAGAATTCACTGCATGACTCCGCTTTGCTTTTCCAATTTTCTGTGTTCGTCCTCTCCCATCTTGTTTTGTCTTGTCTCGTCCTTGAGGAAATCTTCAGTCCATTTGAACAAAATATGTGATTTAACTTCATAGACCTTGATGTGGGCGTGCAAGGACGGCAGGCAGGCATTTATGTTTTTGTTTGTTAAGAATATCATAAAACATGAGAATCCTTTTGATCCGACACGCAATAGTCCTGCAGATTTCCAAACTCTTAAACTAACCTAAATCTTTAAAAGTACTCTTGACATTTGAAAGATAATGAACGTTATAGCTTTTAAGTGGAAGTGCTTTTATTTAACTAATGTCCTTACATTTCAAACAGTCAATTACACAGAACCTTAAAGAAAATAAGTTAACCAGAGGTATCTGAGGAATTGTTTGAACATAATTCGACATTTGCTTTGATTCTGACATTGAGATGAAAAGATAGATACTAGTGTCATCTTTGAGATAAGGATGCTGCTGGAGTTTTATGAAGATATTATTTCCCCTCATTCCTGAGCGTGCAATGGAATATTTTGAGCATAGAAAAAGAATTTGTACAGATATAGTCGTGCAAAGAATCATTTAATTTGAGGAAACAGCTCTTTTGCTATTACCCACTCAATTTATCTGCTCGCAAAGTCTTTTACAGCCATGTGGATATTAATAAACACATAACAAATTTTATTAAAGACCATTTGTGCTGGCTCAAATTATTCTTTGTGTGATAATTATTTCCTCATGAAATAGATTTCATATTCTTGCCAAAAATGTCTGTGCTCAAAATGTTCCGATGAGCTGCAGGTATAACTCCATGGAGTCAGGACATTTAGCCTTCAGATTAGATTCATCATCAAGCTTGGCAAATCTTTGTAAAGTGCTACTTGGAAATGTGCAAAAGGTTAGCCAGATGTGTTCATGTACCAGATGGATCCATAATGACACACCAGAGTCAGCATTTGTTAACCTGTTAGCTTGTTAGCTTGTTAGCGTTGGGACAGAAGACTCAGTACTTGTTAACCTCTGGACACTTTGTTGCTAGCAGGCTTTGGAGCTCTTCACTGCTGCAGTTTGGTTGATATGATTGTTAGACTGCTTTAGTGCCTCTTGTTATTAATGAAAATAATAATAATAATATTTTTTTATTATTTTTAGAAAAACTGTCTCGGTAATTTACATACGGTACATACGAGTTGGATTTTTCATTATCTACTGTAAAAAATAATCCACCTACATCAACACAATAAAAAATGCTTTCATAATTTGTCAGCTTTAGGTTACCGCAATAGTTTGTGAAGATATGTTTGAATTGACACAATACATTTCGCGGTCCGAACTTGTGTAGGCTATACTGAAACCACTTAAAACACTGGAACCAGTAGTACTATTAAATACCAGCATGTTAAGATGGTAGCATACTTATTTTAGATCACAGAGCTGCTTGCATGGCAGCAGTCTTGTTTTACTTTAGTCATGGGAGCACACACATAAGATTATCAATCCTCTCACTTAATTCTTGCAATGAAAGCACATAGAAGTAAACCATAAAAATGTGCAATGAATAAACTAATAAAGTTAAACAAGTTATAATCTAAATTTAGATGTAGTGATCACTTATATTCTGCAATGTTTTTGTTTGTTTTTTAGTGCCAAACCCAGTGCTGAAGCAAAGAAGCAGATCAAATCTTTCCATGGAGATTTAAACTGCTTTATGTTTTGAAAAGTGAACTCAAGGTTTGGGGCAGCGACTTTGATCTTTTTTTAAATATACTTTCCTTCAAAACAGACAGGAGGGGCATAGGGAAGTATATGGCCTTTGTATTAAATGCTGAGCTGTAAATCACAGCATATATTGTGTCCATAATGACTGTTAGTGGATTTGAGTGCAGCCTCAGCACACCTTCACACTAACGTAGTTTTATTTTCTCAACGGTGCAGCTCCACTAATTAGAATGGTTGTTACTCACTTTAATTGGCTCTGCCAGCAGCAGTCTCAGGAGCCGCAGGATGCTCGGAGAGGTAATTGCATATAAGAGAGACAGAGGAAAAAAAGCTGATCATCATCCCTCACAAAACTTGCCAAAAACCTGCACTACACAGGCAGAATAATGGACCTCCTATCTTTTTTTCAATTACAGGAACTGAATAGAAATAGTAATGAAGAATAATTGCAAAGTCTAAAACAGTGTTTACAGGAATGTTGAAATAAGTGCACACCTTGGTGGGTGGTCTTTTAGTGTGGGCATTCTTAAACTTTTGGTTTTATGAATCATTAATGTGATGTATTGAACTTTTACAGAATTCAGATTTGTGTTTAGACAAAAATACTGAGACTTTTTTTCTTTTCTTTTTTTAAATGCGGTGTTATAGAGGTATATTCATATACTACATAGGTGGAATAAAATTGTAAATGTGATTTTTGTCATATTTATGTTTCAACTTAGAGGAACAATCAGTGATCCACAAGTATCTCTTTAAAAAGGCAGGATTGGTATCAGCTCTGATTTGTCATTGAATTCATTAAACACTAACACTTAACTCCAGCTGACATGAGTAGATATTCTTTTTATTGTTGCATAAGTAATGCAATGGTAAATAACTCTACTGTATGCATTTCAGTGATCAAGATCACTTGAGAAACACAGAAAGGCTTGTTAATGACCTTTGAAGGTGAACAGTACACTGGGCTTTTTAAACTTGTTTTATTTGTACTAAAGGGAACTTTCTTTCACATCAAGATCAGTTTACTAGTCATGAAAAGTGGAACACCTGTGAAAGCCTGTAAAAACTGTTATGTCTTTTGTGCATCCTGATTACATCAGCTTCGGCTTTGAAAATACTAGTTTATAACTAAATATACGTTATCTGCACAAGTGTGAAATTGTGTGTGTTTAGATGTACTGCTGACCATCATCAGCCTCTTAAATCTCTTGTTCCTTCCATTGCTGCAGCTACAGAATGAAACTATTTGAACTTATGGCGCTCAGGTTCCTCTAAAGTGAATTGAATTTCCTTTCCAGAACTTCGATTTGTATCCAACTAATACATCACTGTGACAATAATCTCTTCACAGTGCCGTCCAACTGGAAAACAACACTGATAGATGTGCAGTATGCTCTTGTGGACCAAAGCCAAGGACTCCTTGTGGTGTTTTTAAATGCACTTAAATGAACTGCAGAGGGCCAACAACAACTTTGAGGTAAACACACACATTTAACATGTTGACTGCAATCAGCACGGTTTTATATAAAGGAGGTACAAACTTAGAGGCATTTTTAAAATAATTATTCAAATAAAATACCAAAAGTTAGATTCAGCTAGCTTTATTATGGCACTTTTTACATGTCACGTTACAAATTGAACATTCTAGGTTTCTTGGTTCATACAGCACATGAAAAGATTGAGAACACTGCATATAAAAAACAACAAAAAAAGGGCAACTGGAAGCTTTGTTTTTGATCACACATCTGCCAGCGTAGGAGTGATAGTTAATCCAAATATTTTTAAGCTATGTAAGACATTGTTGTGCACTTTTTTTTGAAATAGCGCAACCTTTATTACATTATCATTTAATCCATCAATTCTCTTGTTTTGATTAATCTAGGTTCATAAAATGTCATAAAATGGTAACAAATGCCAATTACAATTCCTTAAAGCCAGAGGTGATGTCTTAAATTGCTTCTTTTTTTTTCCAAACAGTCCAAAACCCTGAGACTTTCAGTTTGCTATCACAAACGGCAAAGAAATGTAGCAGATCATAATACTAGAGAAACTGGAACTTAGGAATGTTTGGTGTTTTTGTTTAATGACTTAAATTGTCATCAAAATAGTTTATCAAATACTTATTTTTATATGATTAACTAATCATTCTTGTTCCAATTTTATATCTGTGGATATTTTGTCTCCCATGCCAACACTGTGTCTCAAGTCTGACAATACGACAGTAAAGCAAAACCCTGATAATTAAGGAAACAGACATCATCTCTTCTTCTGAAGTCAAAAATACAGATATGTGCAAGGAAACTGTACAAAATCCATTCCTGGAGCGCCGCATGTTTTATCAACACACACCGTGACATCCATCCACACACACACACCTTGTGGACAGCATTATTTTACACACACAAACAGATGTGGGTTTCCAGGGATCAACAGGTAAACAGGTTGCATTGAAGTGCTACGAGATCTTTCGTTGGCACACAAGGAGTAACATTTACAATATTTACATCTGAGAATAAATAATCAGTTGTCATGCATTTTCTAAAAACAATGTTTTGTAGAAAATAAAATTTTCACATTCCAGTTTAATATTTTATTTCTGACCATGTGTGGAAACTCTATTTATGGTTTAGCAAAAAGAGAAGTTTCAAATGGCATTCACTTAAATCTTAATTACTCTACTTTTGCTGAATGTATGGTTGGTTCTTATACTGTCCAGGATGCATGAGGACTAGGAATTTACAGGAAGCATTCAGCGATTGCATTGAATAAAAATAAAATATGGAACTAAAAAACATGCTACTAAAACTACTCCAACAGGAGTCACAATAAAGCTGACTGACAGAGCAATCCTCTGAGTGGGATCCCAAACCTGACACGCTCTAGTGAATAATGCAGCTAGAAAGAGTGACAGTATAAGGGATGAAACACTTAAACTACAAACTTTCATCCTTTCCTCACCTTTGAATTCAATAAATAAATAGAAACTAAACCTGAATAATTATAGCATGAGAGTGTTGCAAACATTAGAGTGACATTAAAACTGTGATTTTTGGGCTATTAACTGGCCTCGAGCAAACAGAGCTGTAAATCTGCTGTAACACCCCAGACGATGAGGTATTCCTCTGACATCATCCTCTCCCTTTGGTGCCTCAGTTTATGGTTGCTGGACGAGCCCTGTGTCAGTCAGGTAGAGGGAGTCCAGTGGACTCCCTGGTTGGCCAGCAGACCTTTGGGAGGGGAAGGGAATCAGCTCATCAGGAAAAGCCCAGTGCAGGATTGGGTAGATTGGCTGAGAAGCTCTTCTGGGAGATGCAGGAGGGTATGTTTAGGTCCGCACCCAGCTGAGGGGCACCCAGAAGGACTCTCGCTCCAGCCTTTCCAAAATACCTCTCAGCTCTGAACAAGCACTGGCTGAGTCCTCCTTGATCAGGACCCGGTCCACCAGGTGTCCGTACTGCTGATCAATCTGAATGGCAGACTGACGCATCTCCTGGAGGTCCTCGTCCTGTTAAAAAAAGAAATACAGGTTTGAACTGGCTGTGCCCTAATACAGAGGCTGGTTCCTCTGAGTGTGTCATCCCATAAGATTGGAGTGCAATGGAGGGCTAAAAGCTGGACTGGCTGGTCCTCCATGGCCCACATCCTTTAAAGGAGACATAACATGCTTTGTGACCAAAGCTCCGAAGTTTGAAGTGAACATATGTAGAAATGCCACCTTCAAGTCAAAAGCCAGTGCTTTGCTCTACTTGTAAAGTTACTCTTACTTCCCCATCAAACTGACATTATATTGTAAATACATGCCCACAAATGGCCATCCATTCTGTAATGTTTGTTACTAAGGTTGTTCAATGAGTCGTTTGTGTTGTCCATTTGCATATTTCCAATCAGAATCAGACTTAAACATGTACAGATGTATTTGACAAGTTTAGATTTCGGGTGAAGAACAAGAAAATGAAGCAAAATTCAAGTATGTTAGCTGGCGGAGGTCCGCAGCAGAGTAGTATTCAGAAACTAGCCAATTAGAATAGAGTGGGCTCTTTGGGAGGGAGGGAGGGAGGGAGGGAGGACAGGAGCTAAAACACAGAAAGAGGCTATATAAAGAGCCAGTATAAGGTAAATACAGAGTTTTTTTTAAGTCATGCAAAAATATTCCAGTAGTGCCCCAGATAAAAATATAGACCTGGAGATGTGCAATCTCTCTTTAAAGGATGCAGCCTCTGAAGAATGTGGATCATCAAGGTGGGTACTGCAAACCAGAATCAATTCAAGCCTGTGTGGGCGAACTTTCATATATAGGACCTGCAGGTTTAGCTTTCAGGTGCTCAATCTGACTCACCTTCAAAGGATTTAATGGCTAAATGTGCTTCTCCTACATAAATGAGACAAAACTATAACTGTGTAGTCTAGGTTCATCAAACAGTCTCTTGGTAAATACATCCCTATAAGGTTTAATTATCTGTAATATCTGGAGATGAACCCTTCAGTACTTTAAGTGCAACACAGTACAAATAGACAGATTCACAATTATGGAGTACTTATTGTTCCCAAGATGTATGAACTCTTAAATTCAGGCAAAAGAATACCTCCAAGCTTTATTGCCAAGAGAAAAGTGAACACTCACTGTAACACGGCCATGGTCTCCCCCTCCTGGTGAGGTGGTAGCGCTGCGGCGACGTCTACTCTCAGGAACACGGGGTTTGACAAATATCACATAGGGTTTAAACTCTGCTGTCCGCAGCCTCTTCAGGGCCTGGAGTGGTGGAGGATTTAAGTATAATAGAACAAAGAGCAAAAGTAGAGGTCAGAAACTAGACATGATAGGATAAAGTCAACATGATGCATCACTCTCCACACAATGAGCAGATGTGGTAAGACTGTCTGCCTTCATCCACTCAGCAAACTGCCACTGCCAGCAGGATCTGCAACCCTTGACATGTTATGACAGTGAACTGTGATACTTTTGGATGTGCATTACACACAAGATGGGTTCAGTGGCTGCAACATGACCCCTACCTCAGGCTCCACATCAACTATACACATCTTATTCTTGGCCTGCACAGAGCGAATAGCCTCTATGCTGGTGCCATACTGGTTCTCCTTGTACTCCCCATGCTCTATGAACCTGAGGAGAAACAACAAAACATTAACTTTAGCAGTAAATAATCAAATGTTTACACAAAAGCAACATGGTATCATTAGTAACCTACTTGTTGTTCAAGGCATCTGCATCAAATTGCTGTTTGGTGACAAAGTGGTACTCTACACCCTCCTTCTCATGAGGTTTCTTGGGCCTAGTGGTATCTGTGGGAATAGAAAGGAGACATTTCAATGAATTGTGACAACATGGTGTACAATAATGTTGATATGTAATCCGTGACTCACGTGGTACAGCCACTGCATAACGATGTGGGTTTTCAGCAATCACCCTCTGTTTGAGTTCATTGATCCGTGCTCCAAGAGAACCTTTTGAAGCCAGTTGTGTGTGTGAAAATAAAGACAGATACTGTCAGTCATCAATATGTTGCACCACATGCTTTGATCCACTAGATGTCACTATCATCACATAAGAGCATTTGTATCATCCAGTGGCTCAGTCTTACCAATCAGAACCACCAGACGGGGCCTCTCATTGGACCGTTGTTGGTAGCGAGCCACCTCCTCGTAGGTCAAGAAGTCTGAATCTTCGGCATCTGAGCCCTCACCTGAAGACCCTTGCCTGTCTTTACGACTCAGCCGGAAACTTCTCCGCAGACCAGCTACAGCGAGGCCATAGAGAAGGGAAAAAGGTGCAAAAAATATATAAAAGGTTTCAGGTTAGATGTCATGAGCTATAAAAAATGCTTTCACAAAATTACATAACAAATAAGTACACTACTTTCATGATGCAAACATAATCTCTTAATATAGTTATTTGATTAAGTGCAATGAACAAACATGTTTTATTAAATCCAAGAGCAACCAACTGATAATCATGCATTAAAACATTTTGTGAATAATGCACATGGATGAAAATAGCTCACTCTTATCTTTAGTATAAACAGACTACTTGATAGTGTGAGATATTAGCAGGACCTAGAGCCAATTAGACATCAAAACTTAGATCACATGCAGCTGTAAACACATCAGGTGAAATTATTAAAGCCTGAGAAAGAAGCAGACGGCTTTCTTTTAAGCAAAAACATTGTTAGGAATATATGATACATTTTTCTTTAAGTGACGATTGTTTCAGCAGTTCAAAACAAATTCCTTTGACCCAAGATAGATATAATTTTCTATCATTATGGTCCAAACAAGGCATGCTGCTTTGAACAAGGCTACAGTGCTGAGGCAGGACAGACAGGACAGCCTGGCCCTGGGAAACACCACGTCAGTGATGGCAAATAATGGTCTCCCATTGCCAGGACTGTCTGTATCCTCCTATCAGTGGTATGTACCTGAGGGAATAAGCCGGGCACTGTACCTGAATAAAATTCCCAGGAAAACACCTGGCCACAGGAGGGCGCCACTGCTTTACACTTAGGAGAGACTATAACTGGCGTTAGAGCATCACACAACCCAGCCTCACACCTCCACACAGGGTGAACAAGCAGCAAACGTGCCTGGTTGAGTGTGCAATGCGTCCAACGCAGCAGGGCCCTCGTGGAGGGGGGGTAAGAAAAGGGTGCTTTGGGGAAAGGGGAAGCAGTGCACCGGCCACAGCAGCGAGGACAGTTAGTTAGATGCAAGGCAGGAGGGCGGGAGGTTAGGAGGATCCAAACACTGCTAGTTAGCGAGAGTCGGGCAGATGGAGGGAAGTGGCAGGTTTTACGGCTCCAAGCAGACTGCTGAATGTACAGGTTCATAGGAAGCACAAATATGTCTTTAAAGGTGTCTTATGTTACAGTGAGAAGGTGCTGTTAAGCTGTCAGCTGTGTTTAGATCGCTCCTTGTGTGCACATCGTCATTCCAGCAGCTCGTAGGATGTGAGGGAGCAAACAGGGGTCATGTTGGGCTGTAGAAGGGTGAGGGAGGGGAGGTCAGTGGAACGCTAGGACAGGGTTGAGGGTAAAGGGGACTAATGCATTCCCTCCATCCCAATTTTGAATTCAGTAAAGCCTGGAAAAATAACGTGCCTGGCTACCTACTTTAATGCAGTTTCCTCATTAATATTTGTTTTTTTTCTCTTCAGGTCCATCATTTCCACTATACTAATATATTCCTAGGTTTCCTGTAAAGAGCTATGTAAGTTAATACTACTTATAGGGAGCATGTTTGTGACTTTTTTGTAAAAAAATAAATAAATATATATATATATCCTCCACATCAATCCACATAAATATTCATTCATCATTAATTTATTATTGAAATTTTCAATCTGCTTGTAGTAAACAAATTTCACATTGTTGCATGTCCAGCTGACCTGCTGTGCTCTGAATAAAAAAAATCTAGGTTATGCCAACAATTATTATGAATTAATTGTAGCAGGTGAAAAAATTAAGTGAACACTGTCTCTATTTTCCCTTATAGCAAATTACAGAGTTCTTTCCAGGAAACTTTCAAAGAAACAACGAGGAAATTAGAGACTCAGAAAAAGTGTTACCTACTTTTCTCCCATAATGATATGGTTAGAGCTAGTAATTTGTGCTGGTGTTATCCAGTCTATGTACCGTGATATCCAACACTTTGACGCATCACTGAACTACCTGTTACCTCTAATTATACAGTGGAGTCTCTAAAGAGGGAGATCTGTTATTGGCACCCGCAGACGTGTGAGGCAATACTTCCTACACATTTTTCTGCATTACTCTCCATTCATGTTTTGGACAAACACTGTGCTAATTAAATGGGTTTTTTTATATACATCTGCACATTTACTCTCGTCAAGTACATTAAAAAAAAAAAAAAATCTCATTCATCCTTTTCGGATCCCCAGCCCCTGGCATTGACCCCATCTCTTGACCCTTTGAAACCTTCACCCCTCCTCTTACCCATCAACCCTGGGCCCAGACAGGTCAACCCTGCAAGCAATCATTTTGATCCCCAGCCCAAAGCAACCAGGGAACCAGCGCACAGCCAGGCTGCAACAGGCAAAGAGCAGAAAGGGAGAAGGAGGTGGAGAAAGATGTGCACGGTCTCACCTATGTACTGTCCATTGAAATAGCCCTCACAGTCACAGTCCTCTGTAGGGAGGCAAGCAGGGAAAAGAGGGGTAAGCACAGGGTAAGAGACCTGGAAGAGGAATCAATTAAGGAATTGTAGGGGGTGGAAGAGTTAAAGAGAGGGGCGGGCCGTGGGCGCTGGAAAGGGCAGACGGGACCGACAGGCAGCAGGCAGGCAGGCAGACAGCAGGAGGCGAGAGTGGAGGGGCAGCCAAGAGATAATGATGGAACGCTGTTTGAGGCAACAGCCACTAACGAAGCCTTGATGAGAGAGGAGAGGAGAAGAGAGAACAGGAGAGAGCAGGAGAGGAGAGGAGGCTCCTTTTCATCTGGAGGGGAGCCAGCTGTGCGCGAAGACTCTGTGACCCACACACATGTAAACAAGTCTGGCCTCCCCGACGATGCACAGCTGAGGTACAATGTCCTCACATACAGAAACCTACAAATCCACAATCCATAACAAATATGTATTCTTCCTCGTCTGTATCTATATTCTGTCCTGTCATCAAATATAATGAGCAACAATCTGCACTGATTTTAGAAAATAGACAAAAGGATGGGTGGAAAACATTCTTTTACAGCACAGAAACAAAGACAGCAGCTGAAACTGCAGCACAGTGGAAGATGAGGAGAGAAAGTCAGAACAACACATAATAGGGGACCGAAGATGACGCAGAAGAAAAGAGGATCTATTGTTATCTTTAACAACCTCTGCTCTGTTGGAATCAAGTCTCCAGGGATGCTGTTCTGCTTGCACATCACCTGGTACCAATACAACCACACACACACACACACACACACACACACACACACACACACACACACACACACAAAGCCAGGCAAAGAATTTCTATTCTGGTCTGGTACGCTAACAGCAGGAGGTAAGGAATTAAGCTAGAAGCAGTAGAAATCCCAAATGCACACCCCAGTGGCACACATGCAAGCTCTACGCACACGCACGCACGCACGCACACACACACACACACACACACACACACACACACAAGCCTTGAGTTCTCTATGAACATTTTCTTATTGTGTATTTTGTGTGTGGATATGTTTATATCATGTTTGTGGTCGCACATGTACCCACCTTTATCACATCCTTGGTCATCTGATATAGTTTGCAGCAAGGAAAAGGACAGCGTAAAATATTATTAGTGTGGGTGGGCGGACAGGTTATTTTTGAGTAGATGGCAGATAAGAGTGAGATTTGTGTATTTATGAAAGCAAAGCATTCTAAATATAAGGACTTTCGTCAAAATGACATCACTGACAGGACAGGGGGGGGGCATTTAAAGGGCCCCAGCTGGGATTTAGGGGAATTAATCAGAGAGCTGGAGGAGTGTGGAGGGAAGCTGAGACAGAAGAGTCCCCACAGGCTTGCTGCTGTGTGGCATAGCGGGGCTAGCTGCCATATTGCTAAGCCCTTGTTGTCTCCCCGTGGCTCAGGCCTAATCGGATCGCCTACAGCTTATGCGCCACGAAGAGCCACCATGCATATTACCCTCTCACCTGGCAGTTTACATGCCACCTCTATAATATCAAATGAGAAAGTGAGAAGTGTAATGTATTGTTTATGCGTTGTATCTCAGCAGGTGCCTGTTGTAACGCCGTCTGGATCTACTTAAGCTGAACTTGCAGCCTGCTCGCTGGCCAGATGGACCAAACATAAAAGAGATTAATTCATATCTGTGATCCCTCCCTCCGTCTCTGTGCTCCTCCATCTCTCTCTCATCCCTTTTAAAAACATGTCTACATAGCTGCACAGAGAGGACAGACAATGATTACTAATGCCTCTGAGAATGCCAATTACCAGCAAAAAAGGTCAATAAATGTCAATGAAAACATTGCCGCATTTATCCAGCAGAGAAATTATTGTGCTGGAATGACAGTGACTGAACACATTAGTAGAGAAAGGGGAGTTGGTAGAGAAAGATGCTGCAGTTTGTAAACTGTAATTGTGAAATAATGCTGAAAATGAAGTGGTATCCTCGGAAGCAGAAACTTACAGGCAGGCTTTTTAGGGGATTTTGGATTCGGGAGCGTGCCCATTTTGATCCTGTAGGCCAGTCGCCTGGAGGAATGCGCAGCGGAACAAAAACAGCCATAGAGGATGAAGGCAGGAAAAGAATTAACAGGTCAGAAATACACAATGAGCCAAAGGTGAGGAGGGAATGACAGAGCGACAGAGTAAAAGATTCAAACATGACAGAAAGGGGGATTGTGCAACATCATGTGATGCCTGTCATGCATCACTAAGCAGAACTGAGCTTATGCTACTTCTTTTTTTTTATCGTACTGGTGCATTAAAAAACATTCACAAGAGATAATATCTAAATACAGTACTGTGCAAAAGTCACCATTAGTGCTATGCTATAATGATCATATATAATTATTTCTCAGTCTCTTTATTAGAATAAAAATAAATATGGATTGTCATTATAGCATTGCTAAACAACAAATCTATTGGTGGCCTAAGACTTTTGCACAGTATATCTACATTACCCATAGTTCAGAAACAACAGGAATGCACAGTAACAGCAGAAGTGTGTTCCTCCATGACATTCATTTAACCTACAAAAGACTCCATTTAGGTTTTTTCAGTGTGACCCGTGTCTTTTTTCTGTTTGAACTGTGGTTATTATAATCCAACAGATGCTGCACCGTTTGGCATGAATCTTGCAACCTGCTGAGATCATCTTACTGATGGATTATGACACTTACGGTATCAGCATGCCTGCGCCTATTCAAGGCTGTGTTTCAATTTATGTTTTCCGCAATGCTCTGATGCTCCATCTAATCATAGTTGACCCCTCAAAATGGAACACATGAATGTGGATTTAACAGATTACAAATAGCTGGATGACAGAAATATCCACACTGTGTGGGTGAATCGTTCAGTCCTGGCTCTGATTAGTTTACACCACAGGTTTATTTTCATTCTTTTCCTCTACTGGAAGTCTATCTTCTTTTTACATGGTGCTCTCACCTCTCCTGGAACTGTTTGGATGGGACGAGCCCGGCCCGCAGGTTGCTGTCCCCCACACGCTTTGCCTGCCACCACGTATGGTCGTCCTGGGTCACCACCTGCAAGATGTCTCCCCGCTTGAAGGGAAGTCCTGCTTCTTGGCAGGGTGTGGCCTTGTCGTCCAAGGGGGTGTAGTCGAACAAGGCTCTCACGTACACCTGCAATAAAACATACAGGCAGTGAGGTACTGAATATCTCGTTATAGGAAACTCTTTGTGAGAATTACGGAGAGCAAAAAGCGCCATATTTTGATATTTATCATCATAAATGAGCATAGAGAAAGTTATCTCTGACTAGTTTGTTTCAGGAAAAAATTAACCCTCTGGAAATTGATTATATTTTATTCTGTGTCTTGCATCTTTAAGGAAACCATTATCTGAGATGAAATAGTAGTGTGCACAAAAAGACTACCCCTCTACTTTAATTCTCACAGTACATTAAAGCAATGTTTTGCATATTTTGTGCTTCCTCTGCAGTTTCACTGAGCATGCTCACTCACTCTCGCTTCTCGCTTCTCACCTTGCTCTCCTTAAGCCGGTCCTCTTCTTTAATGGCAGGGATTATCTTCAGAGTGATGGAGCCCTGGGACTGGGACTAGATCACAAATAGACGGACGTGGTAGGGGAGGGGGGGCAGAAACCAAAGAGTGGATTTCGGGCATATTTTACCATATCGTTCTGTAGTGCCATCTACTCCTAGAAAAAGTATATTTTCTCATGGTATTTTCAGTGTAGTTCTAGTCCATGCAACTGAATGCAGAGATGCAATAAATTATAAATAACATGAGTATACTGTACCTGTCTTACTGATATAGTAAGAGTAATCATAAGTGTGTGCAACTGATGCAATATAAAAAATGTAGTTGGTTGCCTTATGATCGCTAATTGTTCACATCACTGCTTTTTTTTTGTGGGTCATTGGGTTTAGACTTTAAAAGGTATCAACAGTGACAGCAAAAAAAACAAAACAAAACAGGCATGGACATTGGCACCCCAGATTCAATTACATTTGACAAAGTCCAGATTCTATGTAATTACATTGTGTTTCATTAGATTCAGTTCTTGAAGATTCAATTACATCAGATACATACCAATTCTGCATAAATATGAAATTGCTAATCTGAATTTATTCTGGGAAATTATTTTTTGTTCACATCTAAGCACTTGTTTTCTTGTAAATGTAAAATTGCAAAACATGCAAAGTGAAAGATAAACTGTACATTTCCCAGTTTACAAAACAGGCAACAGGGAAAAATAAAACTTTATCATAATATATAACAAGTAACAACTAATAACTTATACAATCTAGCACAGATATGCACAGAAGCAAAGATCTGTGTTAGAATTTAAATACTCATTATTGGATCATTCAGCCGTAAATTACAGTTAATTGGAAAATAGGATGTCTTACCCAGTCCAGAAACTATTACTACAGATGAAATGATTTGTAATGCAGTACCTCTGTACTGTTGTGTCAACATGGCTTTAAATCTACACACTGAATCTACAGCAGTAGCTTCTGTCTGTCTTACCAGCAGCTGACTGATCTCATCAGGCCTCTTGTGGATCACAGAGACGCCGTTGACTTCCCTGAGTTCATCTCCTACATGTACCAAACCTATAAAAGGAGGAGAGAGATACTATTAAGGCACAGAAAGGCTGGACAGAAACATCGATGACAATCGAAGAGGCTTCACAGAGCTTTCCTGGTGCTTGGGGTTTATCAGTTGTATCTTAACATCAGTATTGTTGTCAGATACACAGATATGGGCAGCTCCTATCCTCAGCTGTGATCTATTCAGCCGCAGCCACAACAATGAAACCAAAGACCGTGAGAGGTGAGATCAATGTGCTTTTCCCCTCAGGACAGAGAAGCACACAGCAGACCCACTACTGTGCTATCCCACTCATATAATGAACATGCAAGCATTTACCAGACATAGACAGAGACCTGAGGCTACATCTGAAATCTCTCTACAGCCTCCGTCTCCGCATTGATGAGAGCTTTTCCCATCACTTGACACAGCAAGAAAAAGGAGGAAGACATTAATGATTAATGGCGGTGGACGCTGATTGATTTAAATTCACAGCATGCATGTTTCTAGAGCACATTCACCTACATGTGGCTGATATTTCCATGGTAACAACCATGAAATTATCTTTATTGAGTCTATATCATGTGTGATTTATTCTCTGGGGACTTGTGGAGAGCTCTGGATTTCAAACAGTAACCACCACACTACCCCTCTCATGTTTCTCTTCCTGCTCTCGCTACTGAGATGCATCTCTCTCTCCCTCTCTCACTCCCTGTGGCTTTGATCTCGCTTTCATTACAGTATCAGCTTCTGATCTGTCATCCAATCCATACAATATATGCATTTTTTTGTGAAACTATTTCCCTCATTTTCACTGGTTGCCAAAAACACAAACGCTATCACACTGCTATGAAAACCAGGAGCCTCTCGGGACATCCTGGCGGCTCAGCCTGCCTCAGGGCTGTGCTACTTTACTGCAACATCCTGACTCACATCTATGCTGAGAACTTTTTTGCATGTCATCCTTGACTCCTTCCTATTTCTTTAACTATATAATAACAGCAAAAGTCTCCAAAAAACTATCCTTAATATTTGAAAATCACTTGAAATTCTTCATGAGTTGAACATGTGGAAGGGTCTTAAACATCAGAAGGGGAAAAATCGATCAACTCTGTTATATAGGTCAGTGTATCCCAACCTTTTCAGCTTGTGTCACTTTATACAAAGCAATATTTACTTGCAACCCTTCATCCTAGAAAGCATGTCTTCAAGTTGTGGGAAGATTGTGGACACCTCTGTTAATGTTTTCCGGTGAGGTTCTAGGATTGTGGGGTTTTATATTCCACAAAGTGTACAGTTCACACACAAATTCAGAGGTCTAAAGATGGAAAACTATTCAAAAATAAGGAAAGAAAAAGTCTGAAAAAAAGTTTGTTCTCTTTATTTCACACTCAGGTGTGACCCTTTAAATTCATCTCATGACCCCTTTTCATCTCACACCAATTAGTGTGACGAGACGACATGAGGGCTTGTAGAAATCCCAGAATAACAAAGAGAAAAGAAGCTAAATTTACCACTTCGGTCAGCTGCGCCTCCCCTCATGATTCGAGCCACGATCACTGACCCAGTAGCCTCATCACGCCTGATGGTGGCTCCCTGGAGAACATGTACAGACAAGGAACCGGATCATTAACAGAAAAGAGTAAAGGTCTCAGCTCTCTTTCAGCACACATCCCTTCTTTTTCCATCTAGTGTTCCTGCTGGATCTTATGTTTTAATTTCCACTCCCATATTTCTGTCTCAACCCACCAGAGGCTCCTTGTTCTTCACCAGCCTGACAATCTTCACCGACTCCTCCTCCAGTTCGTCGTCAAAGTCATCTGGCAACGGCGGGAGCACGGGGTCAAAGTTCTTCTGAGCCACGGTGTCGTGCACAGAGAGAACGGCCTGATGGGACAGAAAACAGACATGCTGAGATTACAATGCTGACAGAGCAGTCTGATGTCAGCCAGAATCTGTAAACAAACTTCAGAGATGAATTTGTGAACGTCTGGTGTCAGAGAAAATGAAATCTCTGTCAAAACAAGTGGTTACATGGATGTACAACACTGTGACTCAACAAAAGCTCTTCATGTTAATATTTGTGAAACATTCTTTGGATTTATGGTAACTTGCTGTATATGTTTATTTTTTTCAAATATTTGTCTGTTTACCTTTAGATGTGGTGAGGTAAGCAGTTGCAGCAGCTCCTTCTCCTCAGTGCTCATTGGTCCACTCTGCAGCTCCTCTGCCACCTGCAAATCACAACACACACACACACACACACACACACATACCATGAGCAACTTGCATGAACCTGTGCAAGTGTATACCGGTAATGCACACTGCGGTTTACTGTAGAAGAAATGCAGACAGATACACAGACATGCACATAAGGAAGATAAGTAACAGGCAGCTAAGGTCAGCAGTTTTCCCCTCCGATAACTGGTGAGAGCCAAAGAGCAGCAGGATATGGAGTTTCATTAGATGAGCGTCGGGATGATTCAGCACTTTGTGAACATTGAAATTCACTTTTTATACCGGAGTTGCTTCTCCGTGGGAGCTAACTCATTGTGACTGACTGCTGTGCTCAATTGGAAAAATAATGTAAGGTGTGTGTGTGTGTGTGTGTGTGTGTGTGTGTGTGTGTGTGTGTGTGTGTGTGTGTGTGTGTGTGTGTGTGTGTGTGTGTGTGTGTGTGTGTGTGTGTGTGTGTGTGTGTGTGGGAGGATTGTGTGTGTGCTTGTGTGGCGTACTTACATCCTCTGCCAGAGTAGCGGCACTGTGGAGGACAGGTGTTGGACTCTGTCTCTCATACTGTCTCAGCTTCTCATGAATCTATAACACAAAAAGAGTTGTTTTTTTTTAAAAGGTGAGGATATTTCTTTTTTTAAATGCCCAGTTTTGGAAAAAGTTTGCCAAAGCCAGAGGTCAGGTGATGTGAAACAGTACTGCACATATGCATCCAAATGGTCTTTTTGCATCAGGCTGCAAAATCCTTGGAATACTTTGTGACATTTTTTATATTTGTCTGGATCCTGATCACATTGAGACATGTGACACAGACGGGGCTCAGGTGCCATATTTGTCTTCATTCAAATATTTTTGCATTACCCCTGGGCTAACTTTATACCATCATCTTTTAAATCTGAGATATCACGCTACTGAAATACAGAAAAGTCACACAAACAATAACCAAAGACATTACCTCCTTATCATTTAACATCTAGCTTTCCATATGAATCAATAAAACTAGCAACTAATCCACTGTTCCTGTTTCAATTTGTTTTGGTCATATCAAAATCCCATACATAAAATGAACAAAACACACATATTACACCTACATGTAAATATTATGTTTACTCATGGAATCAAGAAATCCTCACCTTCATGAGGTATCCCAAGCTTCTCTCGCTGAAGACATCTTTGAGGAACACCATGTCCTCTTTGTGATTGGCATCAGGACGCAGCTGAGAGGTCAGCAGGGCCAACGTTTCATGTAGCCCTATAGAGGAGAAAAATAATAAAACCATGTACAGTATATTAACATAAACAGATGGAGCATACTTTGCTTTGAGCAGTATGGACAGTATGTGTTTAGCATCTGTGCCAACTCATCTCACCCGCTCCTGCCGTGAGGACCGGCATGGCTTCTTTCATGGGTCAGTGAGGTGAGGAGAGGAAACCTGGAAGGTGGAGAAAGAGAGAAATGATAATGACCACACTCATATGGATGCTGTCTGTTGCTTTCACTGTGTAGAAGGGGGAAAAATGGTTTCTACTTCTCAAAGAGAGAATAATAGAAGAGTGTTTGTGTGTTTGTGTATGTGAGCATGTAAAGGCATCTAGGGACCCATGTGCAGTAATCCTGCAACCCATGTGCAATAAGACCATTTCCTTGTATGCTCCCTGCTATAAATCCAGGCTGCATTTTACATTTAACAGTGCAGTTACCTCACGTGAGAATGTATAGGTGCGTATGCGCTAAGTCTGCTTGCATTATTGAGCCATACTAGTAAGATAAACAGTCACTGCTGACACTATTAATCACGCTGGCTTGCACCAGGCCCACTGAGCTTTGTGTTTGTGTGTGAGAGAGCAGGAGAGTGGGCTGCACTGGCACAAACCTGCATGAAATAATTGAAGCACTGTGTCATACCACTCTGAGTAATGGAAAAGCTGGGGAAACACTGATAGGACAGAAAGGAGGCCTTACATTTAAGAGACTGCTCATTAATCTGTAGGATGTATGAGTAGCATACCGTGTGTAACATAATAAATCTGTCCTCTCAGCCCTATCCAATGAAGCTACTTGTGAAGCTTTAACTTCCTCTTTCTGTTGTGTGTGGTGTGTGTGTGTGTGTGTGTGTGTGTGTGTGTGTGTGTGTGTGTGTGTGTGTGTGTGTGTGTGTGTGTGTGTGTGTGTGTGTGTGTGTGTGTGTGTGAGGCAGGGGGATAATAACTGTATAGATATAAGATATTTGTGCATTACTTCATACAAGAATTTAATCCATCTTAATAAGTGTTTTAGTCTCATTTTGCACTTTCAATGCCTTTTTTTGTTTTCTTTTTTTTTTAAAGAAGAGAAAATCAGCTACCAATAAGTGTCATGGACCAAGGCAGATTATTGTTGTTAGTGATTTGGTAATAATTGACACTGTTACCTTGAATAATAATTTTAAGAAAATCAGATTTTAGGCCTAAATTACATTTCTGTTATTGCAACAACACAATGAACTAAATAACACAGAGACAACATTGTACAAAATCCATATGCGTACAGAATAAACTGACAGATCTGCGAGTGACTCAAAGTTGCAGTCGGCAGCAGGAGCACCAGACAGGCTGCTGGAGCTTTTACAGATCAATAATCCTGCTACTCCACTCAATATTCTGCATACTTCCACCCGCTGGAAGCACAAGTCAATAAACCAGAGACAATCATGTCCCACTATGATCCGATGACAAAACAGCAGGAAAAAAAATGTCACAACCAAATTTATTAAGAAGCTGTGACACAGTATGACTATTTCACACAAATTATATTGAGCATTATCAGTTGACCTTTGTCAGAATAGTTTGCATTTGCAATCATGTTATATAATAATGGGCATCATAGGGCAGGGTGTCAGACTTTATGACTTTAGGTAAATATGGACTTGTTTAGGACCATTCTTTAAAATATGACATCTGAATGATATAATCATACCACCTACACATTTTACTCTCTATCTTGATAGAAATTGTATTCAGATTGTTTGGGAAAGGTGGAGATGCCATAACGTCTGCTTTGTACTGTACCATGTGTTTCAACACAAGCTTTACATAGCATTTTTATTACAGGTCTGTTAATGTTAGTGTATGTACCACCCTGCCATGATGATGCATCTTTATGTGAGCAACTATAATGTACAGAGACTGTAGAACTGATCTATCAATTATTGTTGCATTCTTCAGGAGGCATTTCTTGTTTTAAGTGTGTAAATATGTAGATTGGGTCATTTTTTCTTCATTCTTCGTATTATTTTACCATTTACAAGCAGATATTATGCAAGAACAACTGTAACAGCCTGTGAACTATTAGCATAGCAAGTTATCCAGTTTCTAACAATACCTACAGCTGACCCAGGTGCATGGAAACAAGTACAGACCAGAGAGAGGTGTACATCAGTGCAGTAAAAGCAGGTTTTACTCCGTCAAAGGTTTACAGTCAACAATGTGAAGGTGGTGAATGCAGGCAGCAGGTTATTCAAAACAGGAACAAAGCATAAAGTTAAGACAACATAAACTGAGAATAGCCAGTCCACTTTATATACTGGGACTAATGACCAATGTTAAGCAGCTGGGCAGGCAGGTGATTGGGTCACGTGGCAGCTAGAAGACAGGTGAGGAATGGCCAGACACATTAAACAAGAGGAGAGGAGCCAGTATAGGAAAATTGACTGTACTGGATTATCCCACACAGTCTATTAAGATAAGTGAAAGTAAGTGGGGTTGGAGCCTTAAGTAAAGACATGAGACCATTTTTCATGTTACCAGTATTAGCATTAATCTATTCATGTTTTAAGCCACCCAGATGTTAAAAGCCCCTGACTTGTCTTTAGTACCACCATGAACTTTACATTTTTGTTTGGTTAAAATTGAAATGTCTCTTTATTCACACACAATTTGGAGGGTATTTATTGTCACCTTGGTCACAAATCTGCAAAACTGATTATTCAATTAGTTGTACAACCATCTGTGACCAGCTGTAAGTAGCACTGGCTGTATTTGGTGCTTCTTAGAAAAGTGTCATTGTAAGCATGTTAGCAAACTGATGACAGTATGTAGCTTAAAGCACTGCATTGCAGCCTCAGAGCGGCTTGTGTGGGAGACTAGTCTCTAGCCTATATATATACACACATTATTATCATGATCATATATATTATTATCAATCCATCCATCTTATTATATAGTCCCTATTTAATGTACACTCAGCACTGAACCATAGCGCATAAACTGTTTCCTTTATGACATGAGCTTCTTCTTCTTAAATGTTTACCAGTGCAGAGATGTATTCTTAGGGTCTCTAACCTAAAAACATCAACATCAATATGCAGTGCAGCAAGTGAAGAGTCCCTGAATGAGGACAGAGGGGTAAAAACAAACTGCAGCTGTCTGAATCCTCAATTTGATATATTTTTGTCCTTATCCATGTGGTTGTTACAATGACAAAAAAAACTCACGTCAGTTCTCATTCATCATCCATCAGCCTTGGGTAATTCTTTGATTAAGAAGGCTGTCACTCTTTCAATGCATGTCTCTGAGAGCTCATTGTGTTATCACTTCAAATCTAAGAGCTTTAATAGATTACTTACTGCATTTGGAACGTGACTTAACAGACCAAAAATATGAACAGTTATTTAATATTTATGTGAACTACAGTCATTCTGCATTTCTACTGTATATTGCAAAAATGCAATTTTCTCATTTCTGCTACAGCATTTTCTTTAAAGAATCCGTGTGCTTTGATGGTACTTAATCAGAATACGATTAACCTCAGCAGGGGCAAAGACATAGACAGTGATGAGCTCATGAATAATGAACAAAGAGAAAGAGAAATGAGGAAGAGATGAACAACTTGAGCAATAGGAGGGTTACAGGACTTTTTTGTACTGTCAGGAGAATCAGAAGATCCACAAGAGAGTGACAGTTCTTTATTCTCAGGTGTGTCAGCTGGGATTTCCTCCCTATAACCCCACCATATTTAACTCAAAGGGGTGAAAACATCATTAGCAATAATGCGTCTCTTGGAATGGTAAAGTCTGTGCTTCACTCTGTACTCCATATATCTATTTTCACCCTAAAAAACCTTTAAACATTTCTTCCTAACTCCTCCCGTCCATATTATCACTGGTAGAACTTGTAGACAGGGAGCATTAATGAGCAAATGAAAATGTAATGCCTCCCTCAAAGAGTTGATTTATATTAAAGACATGATGTGAATGGATTGGGCTTCATTTAGAGGCAGTGCAGGGACACAAGGCACAAATTTGTTTAGATTTCAATTTTCATTTCAGATTTGCTTTATAGAGTTAAGTTTGTTTTTAGGAACTTAATATACTAATGTAGATGACGAACATTAAATGACAAAATACATTGTTGGTCCATGCACTCCAGAGCGACACATCAAAGTGTTTTCTTATCTGATGCCTCAAAATCATTTGTCTGTGCCTTCCAAAATCTTCACAATTCAATGTTTTATGATGTGGGAACAGCAAGGTTTTGTTAGGTTTAGGATAAAAAATGACTTATGATGGTTCAGGAAAACATTTAACATTTACTTCTTCCTTAATATTATGAGACCTTCGTCTTCATGGCTGCATTAATAACCACTTGGTTAAGGTTAATGGATAATCACAACCGTGGTTTCTTTTAAGAGACAACGTTGACATGTTGATTGAAACAGCAAACACACAGCAGTGTCTTGTGTTAAAGCTCTGATGTTTCGTTGACCAATCAATTCACCCTGACCATCTCCCTACGTGTTCACAATATAATAACATCAATTTACAGTATTTCCTCTTTTGCTCTACTCATAATTACTTCAGCTGCTAGAAGACATCTGTTACTTCAGTGTATGTTGTTTTGGGGCACTTGGATAAAAAAACTTATCCTGTCATTTTTCTTGGGAGGAGTGTATCAAAATTGCAGTTTTCAGTGCCTCAGTATATTAATCATACCAAGTTCATATGAAATATGAAATATGAAATATAGCTTTTATCTATAATATATAGTTCAGTCTTCAAATACTCAAGAATGCATGAACTGGAAATGGGAGTGTCAGATTCAGATGGTTTATGAGGACATTTTCCACAATTAAACCAGTGCAACAGGGATATGGGGACCCATCTTAACTTTTGTCTTGAAGACAAATCAGAAGATCCCTACTGATTTTAGGAATAAATGTAGTTATTCAGAATTACACTGCACTTATACTGATTTAGGATTGTGAGGACTGAAATGTAGTGGATTGTTTCTAACCTAATGGGGACTTCTTAAGACTACACATTTTGTTATTTGAATCTGGATTTGACTTCTAACAAATATTCCCAAAATGTGCAATTTGTGTCAATTGATAATTTTTGTGTCATGGTCTGTTTCATATTGTCACAATTAACACAATAAGTCTCCCTTAAATAAAGGATTAGAAACAGCATCTTTATTTCTTAATCATCATCTTCATTTTTTTTCACATCATGAGTCCCTTTGTTATTTCTGCCACCAATGCTGTCAAAATCAGTTTGAATAAAACAAAATACAATTATGTAAGATTAATTAGCTGAAAACTGAGGCCAAATTATATTTTTCTAAATAATTAAAATAAATGGATTTGTTTAGAAATTGGAGCTTTTAAACAATCACAAGAATGTGTTTCATTACATCTCCCTCTGCAGCAGTTCAGTGACAATCATCAGAGGTTGACATCATCTGTTGAACAACTCACATCAACACAGTGAGGTCATCACCGAGAGACATTAGTGGAGCAGCCCCATGGGGGGCTTTAAGATTTTAAGTCATAATTTGATAAATTATTTTTTTGGTAAAATAGGGGAACTGGTACAATAGTACACTGTCAACATTAATACATTATAGTAGTGCTATATATAATGTAATTGAGGCATATGGCTTGTTTTTGCTATAAGCTCTATTGCTCCTTGTCCTAAACACTTCCAGTTGCTAAAAAGAAAAATGTAGCTTTGTAAGAATTAGCCTTGATTGCGCTGTAATATAAAAATGGTGGCAGACATTGAGAATCATTGTAGAAATAACCAAAATGCTTGTCATCGGTTTCCTTTGTGTATATAGTTAATTGAAGTATTCAAATTAAAAAGGGATTATGTGCTATTATGTGTATAAACACATAATAGCCCTTCAAGCTAACTAATACTTAACGTCAACATGTCAGAATTAATGATAATACTGAGCATGCTGAGAACTGCAATAGGTAAAATATAGGTAAATATAGGGTTAATTCATTAAGCTGGATGATGTAGGGAGACCTTTTCTGGTGACTTGTGCTCTTAGTCACTAACCAGAAAATAACACTTTGTATTCAAGTGAATGTTTTTGTTCTATCCACTTTTGTTTCACAACTGACTGCAAACAATGCTGCATCTCTTTTGTAGTTTATACCCAGACAGAGCAGGGTTATTAAAATGTTATGGTGCAATACCACCGATATGATTACCTTCCTCCATATTTTCACTCTGGTATTCCTTTTCCTCAAAGGTCAGCAATGTAATTATGGTTTGCAATTAATGCAATAGTTGCAATTCAAATGTGCATGTCGAAGTTAATTAAATTTAAACTTCATGCAAAAAGATCAATGTAGAGTCACAAGTCCACCCTTTGAAATATACTAATTTCAGTCAGAAATGTCCTTATGGTCAGAGGCATCAGTGCTGTGATAGATTCTTACTTCCTTGGTATACTCTTCAAAACTTAAAGTATTGACCTTGATTCCACTGTGAATCCCATCTAATAGTGATTATCATTAAAAGGGGGAACCTGAGTTTACACATCAAAGTTTGTTTTCAGGTCTTATGGAGCACTACTGCATATGTGAAACAAGTTGTATAAAGCCTTTCGTGGCTCCAAAGGGACCTGTGCTGATTAATTTCCTGATGTTACGTCACTTGCATCAACATCACTTCGGGCTCAAGACTAGAAATTTGAAAAAGAAAGAAAAATCTGAGTGTAAAGTTAGAAAGAAATGAGATTGCCCAACCTCTAGCAAGTGAATTGAGTTGCATGACAGATGCGCGCTTTTGACAAGAAAGATGAATTTTTTTTTTTAAAAAGATCAACATATGTCTGATATTATTGGAGTGTAATGCTAAAACATGTCTTAAAGTCAAGTAGAAAAGCTCCATTAGCAATATCTTATCAAATGGCTAAATATAATACAGACCCCTATGTTAAACAATCAGTAATTGCTTTTAGCTCACACTTTACTATTTCACACTTTCTTGCAACCTACTAACACAGCCAAAACATCCCTGTGGTATACAGTCTAAACAGATATGTTTACTGTCCCCTTCAAATGAACAAACAATATATTTCTATTAGCAAGTTATCTTATACATGATCTCTGGCTTTACAACTCACAGAAAACCTGCAGGAATCAGTCCATGGTCTTTTAGCGAATCAGACGTTCAGAAAGCACCAGAGTCCAGCTGTCTCACATCACCTCAAAACACGTCTATGAACATCAAATCAACAAACGTCACTGATCCAGAAATAGACTCAGACATCACACTTTCTGCATTTCGTCCCAGCAAAAATGACGTTGTAGTTCAAATCTAGTTAAGAGCTTAGCCACAGATCACACAGACATGATGGAGTCCCAGTGAGAGCACTGAAAAAGCTCAGAAGTCAGCTGATCAGATAACAGCCTTCATCATATAATGTTCATCTAGACACATTTAGCTACATTAGTTAGATAAGCAGTTTGGACTCACAGTACTAAACTCATATTAACACACAAGCAACATACTCAGACATCATGTCTCTGATCTCCTCCTACTTCATCCTACTCTCCCATTTATTCCCCCCCCTCACTCTGTTTCTATCCACATTCTTTCTGTCCTTGTTTCATCTTTTTCTTTGTCACACTCACACAAGCTGCTCCACAGGCCCTGCTTTCAATCACAAGCCCCGGAGGTGGTGTGACGTCAGTAGGTTCAGCTGGATAGCAGTTGGCCCTCGCAGCCATCCACTCACTGTCAAGAGATTCATCAGGTCTATCAGAGTCTCTCTTTGATGCCTCATCCAATATAACCTCTGCCGTGACAGCTTCTGAAGATGCGACTCAGCTGCACCTGCCTAGTAAGGTTATAAAACCTCAAAGTGTCCCCTCAAAGAATGATGTTGATAGGGCTCTAAAAATCACTTCTTCACTCCAAAACAAACACTTAAACCTCACTGTTCCTCTCGATATATTTAACATTTGTACATGATAAAGAATATGACAATAAGTGATCATCAAAACAGTTGCAGATTTGTTTCTATCGACTGACTAACAGGATCGCTGACTAATTGTTTCAGCCCCAGTTGGTTCTGCTACTGCTTCCATTTTATTTTTAATTTTATGTGGAAAAAGTAGGACAAGGAAGAAATGTTATGCACAGAAGGTTCTTGAGACTGTCGTTCTTGTGCTTATATTCTCCAGGCAAGTGACTTATTGCAGTCATGCAAGTAATGACTTAATTTACCAGGAAAAAATTATATTTGTTTGTCTTTGGGAGGAAAAAGAGAGATGTACTGTAACATCACGTTGCTCTACAAAACATTTTAGGATTGAGTTTGGGATGTACACGCGTCAAAGAGGCTGGGGTAAGGTTCTATTTACTGTCCAGGTTATAATTTTCTAACCTAAACAAAGAAGTTGTCTCACCCTAACAGCACCTTAAAGAGGCACTGTGGAATTTTGAGGTAAACGAACAAAGGCTATGGTTAAACTTAGCATTACCCAACCAAATGCATTGTTTGAATTCCTGAAGTAAATATGTTCAATGCATTCCTTCCTCACATTTGCAAAGCTGATTAAGCATTAGCACTGATTCTACTTTGTTTACATCTATGTTTACTTGCTTGCAACCTTCTTCTTCTGCCTTCGCTGGTGCATTGATACATTTCTTGGTGCATTAGAGCCACCTGTAGACCTCTGGAATAGTATGAGGGCAGGACTGTGTATAATGTCACCAGCATGCATGTGCATCCTGCTCAACATAATTACTAGAGGTCAGAAACTCCACAGGGTTCCAGGGTAAGTGCAGATAAACCTATTCAATCAACCTATTTTGTCAGACTGAGACCTTTATCTAGAGGAAAAGGGAGACCATTGTGTATATTTGTCCGAGGTATGTGATCACTGATCAATATCACAAACTGGTTTAGGCTATAAAAGCTGTGGTATGCATGTTTATTCTACAGTATATCATAATTGTCCCTATACAAATAAACATTAAATAATGCTTGGTGATGTACTTCTAGCTCTCTATGTATGTCTGAGGATTTTAGAACACAAAATGGGACATCCTGAGGGGTTAATGTGATGCCTTTGTGTGGGAAAAGGGAATCACTAGAAACACCCTCTTGAACATAATAGATCTGAATGAAAATGCATTGTGTACTATGCTGTGAAAATGCTTTGGCATTGAGGCACAAAAACAACAAATGCTCAGTCAAGCTGTTCATAGCAGATTGTTTAGTATTTCCCTTTGCCAGATGACGAGGGTCAACCCTGCTCCTGTCCCTGCTTCAGGACCATGCACTCCCATTCTTAGCTACGTGCCTTTACAATATGGTGGAGGATATTATTTCCGCATCAGTCCCCAAACGGTGGTAGTGAAGAATCTGAACCAAGGATTGATGCCAGGAACAGAAGGCAGGCTGAGTTTTCAGCATTGGAGCCTTGTGCACAACAGCAGTGGAGGGAGTGAAGCAGTTTGCACATGTATGCATGGACGGACGGGGGAACACTGACGCGCACTGTATCTATGCGACTGTCCATACACACAGCTGACAGTGACAACATCTCAGTCAGTTCATGATTGAGCATCTTGGCTTGACTCCTCACTGCCTTGAGAATGCACACCGCTCCAATACAGGCTAATCCACTGCCCTGACAGTAATGGGAGGCAACACTAAGCATGTTTGGCCAGCATCCAATATGCCTTTTTCACACACACACACACACACACTTCCCAGACTCACACCGACACACGGATGCAACCACACCATCACCCATCATCTAATCTCTCCTCACCGGAGCGAGCAGAGGGTGTGGTCATACAGAAACTTGTAACATTTTCATCATGGAGGGAAACTACTGATGTTGACAACTGACACACTCCTACTCAGTGTCACTGAAACGCTGCCCCCCTCCCCAATCCCCCTTACACCCACCCCACACTGCTTCACAGCAGATGTCTATTATCTCTTTCTGTCTCCCCTCCTCTCTCTTTCTATTCTTACTTCTTCATGTCTGTAGAGCATAATGCCGGCCCTCCATCCCATCCTCCCTCCCTCTTTCTCTCTCCTCAGTCTCTCTGCATCACTCTGCAGTGCTACGGCGCTCTGCTCTCCCCACATACAGCCTGCCGTCAGCTGGCAGACGGAGGAAGAAAGGACAACACACACTGGATAACAGAGCATCCTGCCTTCCAGCTGATACCTTGTGTTCATGCAGAAAACAAAAAAGGTGTTGAGGTAGATGATTGTGGAAAGAAAATAGTAGAAACTGCCTTCTTACCTTCTCTTCTCTCTATCTCCTCCTCTCTCTCTCTCTATCTCTCTCGCTCCCTCTCAGTGTTTGTGTCCCTCCTGACTGCAGCCACACTGTTTCTCTCGCTCTGATTCCTCCTCCTTCCTTTTTCCTCCTTCTCCTCTGGCTGCTGCTCTCACAAACCTGCTGCCGCTGAGTGTCCGCCTCTTCCCCTCTTTCTCTCCCTCTGCCTCTTTCAGCCCCTCCCCTTACCACTCTCCTCCCTAACATCTCTGATGCGCTCTCTGTCCACAACACCAGTGGATGAAGAATGCCATAGAGGGGCTGAGATTTTATATTTTGCTGCCTACGTGATGCTGTAGGGCCAGTTCATGCCTCTTATATATTACACTATGTAACACAAATGTTGTTCTTGGGTAGTAAGTGTTATTTCCAAATGACTTATTCCTAAAAAAAAAAAGAAAAAAAGAAAATTGCTTTTATTCCCTTCAAACTTTGCTTATGTGACCTGGACAATGATATTTTGAAATTTGCCTATTTCCAATAAGAAAATCAGCAAATAAGCACAATTTAGAAGATTTTCGAGATTTACAATTATATTCTAAATCACTGTCGGGAATCAGTCTCTCATCATCATATCCACTGATTCACAGGTAGTTTTTTTCTGACTTTATGTGGATGAAAATGTGCAAATTTGCGTTTGCCCATTGGAAATAAATACATTTGAAAATATATTTTTCAGGTGAAAAAAGCAAAGTTTGAAGGGTAAAATAGGCATTTTCTTTACTTTCTAGGCATAAGCGATTAGGAAATAACACTTACTCTCCTGGAACAGAAAAGATGTGTTACACAGTGTTATCATTACATTCAAGTCACAGAGCCAAGCATCTGTTTTTATTAAATATACTGTAAATCCCTGTCCACCTTGCAGTATAACCTAGAATATCCTTTAACAACACTTACTGCAGTTTTTAATAACTACCTCATAGAATATACAGTTGTATGTATGCAATACATGTAATATTCATGACTTAACCGTACAAATTGTCCCTAAATCGAGCATGACTCATTTCTGAAACGCATCCATTCTCACCAAGAGATGCATGACTTACCAGCAAAGGCACGACTCACTAAAACAGCCAAGTAGATGTTTTAAAAAAGTAAATGGCAGACTGGTTCGTGTGCCAGAGATGTCACAGTCCAAGGTAGCTGGCTATTTCCAGAATCTGCAAAGAATCAGAAAATCTAAAATCTATCTAATCTATATTTTATACTACCAATGGATCAAATGGCTACATGTAATGTAAGAGGGGCACTCACAGTGACAAACCAAATGAGAATTACCACCTGACACAGATGTGGATAAATTAACATGTTAGGGTTCATTGTTTGGGTTTTATAGCTTGAAACTTAACTGTTTAGCTCAGTCTCACTGTTTTCACCAAACTTGTTCTGGTCAAAAGCTCTGATGAACACAAACCATCAAAAAGACAAAGTTAGCAACTAGCTGGTGAACATAATGGAACATTTAGCATCTAAAGAGCCAGATATGGCCCCTAAGAAGCTGGTGGAGACCAAACCAGAGCTGGAAGGAGAGTGAATATCGGACATTTTAAACCTGTATTAACTGAGTTTTTATGCACTTGACGGCACAAGTGTTCACAAAGTATGAACACAACACTGACATGAGGTCAGCTTTTAAGTAAATAGCAAACAGCTGCTTATAGGGCAACATTATCCTTCATTAAGAATCATGTCTCTGTCAACCTGGTGAATGTAAGTCGTATATTCATTTGTAGCTCTGTTTTGTTCAATCCCTTTTAACTCCTGAGAAATATCTCTGGCTCTTTAGCTGCTAAATGCTCCACTATGTTCACCAGCTAGTCTAAAGCTAACTGTGTCTGTTTGTGTGCAACAGTAAAGTTGCAGCCAGACCACTAAACAATGAGCTAAAACTTCCTATAAAGCTCAAAAAAGCTGAGGAGAGCTGCAGAGTTGCAGATCATTCAGTGCAGGTTCATGACTATGAGCAACGCCTCACATTACGCAATGTAATTTGATCAGCAAGGATTTACCTTTTACAAAATGAAATACTTATCTCTGTGACTCAAATGTAATTGATAATAGAGGCACAAACTGGGGCCATGAGATTCTCTAGATATGGTTGCCACAGTAAAGTCGTATCTCTGCCCTTTCACTTTGGTCTGATTCTGACGTGTTGTGGTGGCTAATTGGATCAGATATTCTGCCCCTCCCCCCCTCCTCCCCAAGCCTGGCAGGACTGAAGCTGAAGTTGTGGCGGCCCACATCCAGCTACGCAGCGGCTGCTTTCTCTTTGTCTGCACACATGTAGCTCACACAGCAGACACACAGCATCTTAATGACCAGTTGACCCCCCTGCCTTCCACACACACACACACACACACACACACACACACACACACACACACACACACACACACACACACACACACACACACACACACACACACTCCTCCTCCCCACCCCTTCATTCACATGATAATTGTGGGTGTTTCCAGTCTGTCTTTGTGCCTGGGTGCCCTCCCTCATGTCCTTACTGCTAAGGATCTCAGGATAAAAAGATTTGAACTGCACATGAAAATAAACCCTGAGTAGGCAGATACTAGAGAAATTGTCTATTAAAAAAAGGGATCTACATATGTTTTTCATACTGATCCGTGTGCACATACTAGAGTCAAATCAGGTGAAAGGTACTGTCCCCGACTGGCCAGGCAGTGGCTTTATGAAAAACATCCCAACATTGTGGTTATTTCTCATTAAGTGGGTTACATGTACCTACAAATACTACAAATCTACAGATATTTTATGGGTTTATATGGAACATAAATCAAACATTCAGTAAGTAACCAAAACCAATAACTGTGCAAATTCCTAAAAGATAACATGAAAAGTATGTGTTAAGGTGCTTGTTATTTAAGGTAGAAATATACAAAGCAGCGTGTAAAGACAATGTAATGGTAAAGGTTAAATCAGATTAGAAAAACAAATTATAGGGACTAACTGCATGCTGGTTTCCTGAAGTTAAAATGAAAACAAGTCTTTATTTATAAAACTTCAGAGTGCACAACTGCTGAGCTCACATAGGGAAGTATTGAGTTCAAAATACTATTTCATTTAATGTTTAAGACATAAGTATGAAATGTGTATGAATTTCTTATTTATTTATTTTTTGCATTGATTTTTGTTTAAACTGGTAATGTTTTTATATTGATAATCACCCAGTTGGAGATTTTACTGTAGTTGTATCAATAATCAATTAATCACCATTTATAGTGGAGATTATAACATACACACATAATATATTAATATATTATATAAACTTACTTTTTCCATGTCTCCCAGGTTATTAAGATGGTTTCTAATATGAAAACTCTCACTGTAAAATAAACAAATCAATAAATAAAAAAACTTGGGAGTCCTGACCTGTTACAGTCGAGTCAGTGCAGTGACAGCAGGTCAGCTGGGCAGATGGAGTATCCACACTCCAAACATCCCCATCAGCTACAGCGGAGGTCGTTATGGGTCTTCGGCCATATTGATTCAGTGGCATCTGCTAACCTCCTCCTCTGGGGAGCAGGGGAGACTGGCCTGATGTCCACAGTGTGGGATGAAGCAGGAGGTCCAAGCTGTGTTCTGATCCCTCAAATAGGTCATAAACTGGATCGGTGTGTGTGTTCAGTCAGCTCCGGAGGGACTACACAGTTGGAGCTGACATCAAATAATGGGGCACATTCTGGATATTCTGTGAGCCATTATTGTGTGCAGATGTACAGAGTGATGCTACATCGCAAAATGATGAAGCCGAGTAATTACTTACTATTTAAGAAGCTGCAGAAGCCAGACATGCCCTGTAGTGAAATAAGTCTGCCTCATTAGCTTTGTTTCATGTCAGTTCCCTCTGGCATCTCTATTCTCATGCATCCTCTGTGCAGGATGACAATGCAGAAATGACTCAAAAAGGTAATTAATTTGTACAAAAAATTCTAGTCTCTCTTATTGTACTCTTATCTCAGTCTGCGGATGTTCATCTTTCTAGACGTGGATGCACATTAAATCAGACTATAATAGTAGAACAATACATTAGATACTGTGGAGTAACTGCTTAGTATCATTTTTCTGCAGTGCTGGAGCAACCTGCTGTGCTGTATCACAGAACAGGAAAGCATTTTATACACAAAGAAAACGCTCAAAAATACTTTGAATCGTGCCTAAGCATTTCCCCGTGGTGGGCAACATGCCGAAACAAAACCCAGTTGGTGTGCCAAAAGTATGTGCGCTATTAGGCATAGATTATTTATAGAACTGTTAAATAGATAATAGCTAGAAGAGATATACATTCTCTAAAGGATGTTTTTTTTACCCTTGGATGGCAATTTATTATACTCATTAGAGACACTGCCGTATTGCCAGAGGGTCATCTGTAATCACAATGACTTCCAAATAGTGCATCAGCAGAAAAGTTTCCCTATTCTGTCATGATATCAATGTTTTTGGAGGTAAAAATATCTGCTCACAGCTAAATTGCAGTACTGCCTTTGTTTGTAGTGATTTAAGAATGAAAGAAGAAAGAATCCCCTCTGCTCAAAGTGAACACAAGACGGGAAACAAAAGCTAATAACTACCTCATAGAATATACAGTTGTATGTATGCAATAGATGCAATATTCATGACTTGTCTATACAAATTGTCCCTAAATCAAGCATAACTCATTTCTGAAACACATCCATTCTCCCCAAGCGCTGCATGACTTAGCAGCAAAGGCACGACTCACTAAAACAGCCAAGTATACGTATAAAAAAAAGTAAATGACAGACTGGTTTGTGTGCCAGAGATGTCACAGTCCAAGGTAGCTGGCAACAAGGCAGACAACAGAAATAAGTTGAATTAAAGGGGCTTTACTGAAATCAGCAAACTGAAGGCAGTCAAGAGTCAGGCAAATTATTTCAGACATGCACGCAGGTCAGGGACAAGCTGTGAGTCGATACACAGGCAGCAGACTGCAGAACAAGCAGCAGGCAGGAACACTGTAATTGAAGGTTAATGGAAGAATGGCTGCAACAAGGTATTTTAGCAATTAAGCAGTTTATATACTGTGGAGCTAATGGGGTAATGAGAGGCAGGTGTGCATGGAGGAGCAGGTCACATGACTGGCAAAGGCGGGAAAACACTATGAGGGCTACTAGTGGACAGGTGTGGAATGATAAGATTTGGAAAGATCCATGAAAATAAAGGTTTAGTTTAGTTTCTTCATTTTACTGAACGTACATAATCTACACATACAAATGTTATGGAAGTGATCTAATTCATGACTTCTATTTGTCTATCCAAAGCAACAATACTATACAACAAAAATAATCATCTTTGACAAAGTTGAAAGGAATAATCTTCATATTACTGTTGTGTTAGTCTTAGTGAGGCAAGTTTATCAATACATCATCTTCTAAACCAGGGGTGTCAAACTCATTTTAGCAAAAAATACAGTTTCAAAACAGTATAATAAGTTTCCTCAATAAATTGGAGTGTATAATTAAAAAAGAAACACTTGATCAAATGCACAGTAGTTTTTCATTTTTTATTTGACTAGTTAGAAGAAAATTTAAATAAATAAACATTTCTCCGATTACTGCTGTCTTTCATGCAAAGTAATAGATATATTTTTAACCTGTCTTAAGCCTCTAAAACCCTGTCAAATGAGACCATTCTGAGGACTGAATGGATCACAACACTTGTCCACACGGGCCATAATCTGTGATGAGGGTTCACCAGAAGAATTGCTTTATTTAAGGGATTACAAGAAAAAAAGGCTGAGGATTAGAGTATAAGATGTTCCTTCTATTTTGTCAATCCCATATATTAGATCTTAAGGTGTCAGTTTGCTGTGTAAGTGAAGAGGGATTAACAGAGATGAAGGCATCACCTCTCTGTATAATATTAACTGCAATCATATTTACTCTTCTCCCTTTCATCAGGTCGCTGCTGTTTGTCTGGAAGCAGGAGGCTTAATGTCCTCTCAGACTAATGCTCGCCCGGCGCCACGTCTTTCTCACCGTTCTCTCGGCCTGCAAGAGTCATCAATATGATTGTCTGTCTGGCCTTCTCTACATTATCTCCTGGCACTCCTCAAAGCCCTCCGGCTACTACCTCCTCTCCACCATCTGAGATAACAAGGGGGAGATGGGAAGATTACAAATCAGGTTGTAGCCAATCAGATTAAACGACTTTGATAAGGCAAATTTAGGGATGAAAAACAAGCTTGAGTCCAACACTTCGATTCTTTTCTTACCTTCTTAAACCCTGATATTTCTCATTTAATATAAATACCTGGCTGTTCCTCCATTGTTAAATATGAAGAAATGATTATATGTAGGCAGTGGAAATGACTGTGGCAAATACAATAGAATATATTTATTGTCAGTACACAATTACAGTGAGATTAGGTTTGCAACTTCTGTATTGATGCTATAAATAACAATAAATAATGCAAAAATAGATCAACGCAGACATAACTCAAAATTATGTTTAAAATGTCTCCAGTTCATTGTCATCAAAATATGAGCAGAAACAGAGAGACAAAACTTAATTATAATTTCAGAAGAAACCAATTCATTCTCTTCCTCTCATACAGCGTACATTTGAACATCCAGCTATTGCCACTGCTTAAAAATTACATTTATTTACGAAACATTCATCAGCCATAATAGTTGAATATTCCTTCTTTTCCGAATAAAAAACTATTGTTGAGCTCAGTTTAAATGGCTTTACATCGCTGGTTCTAATTCTATCAAGAGGGTGTAAAGCTGAGAAGGACCGTGGGGTGTTTTTGGCAGCTGTTAGCCGAGACCTATAAGGTTGCTGGGAAATGTTTCATAATTTTATGTACTTCACTGGCTGCTGCAGAGCTGCATTAGTGAAAGTGAATTACTGCCCTCTGTGTGACTTAATAGAAACCGAAGAGGGGAGGGAAAGAAAGCTGAGAAGAACCGGAGGGAGAGAATAACAGAGGCGGATTTCTGCTCATTCACAGCAATAAAATAGTAAAGCAGGTGGCCTCAGCTTCCTTTGTGGGCCTTTTGGCAGGAATTTATTAGATTGTTTTGTTGGCAATCGTGCATTGTTAAGTGTTTGCGTACGATCGTCTCCATCTGCTGCAGTTAAAAAGGCTCTAATCTTATCTTCAAAGTGCTTCAAATGCTTCTATCTTTCTTTCTTGTTTGGTTGTGAACTCAGCATCACACCTATAATATAATATTCACAGTCTTGATGAAGCAAAATTAGTTTTTAGGTGTTAAACTCTTAATAAATAATACTTAATCATGTTGTTTACTGAACTTTATCTTTAAATTGTATATTTAGTCATGAAGATTTTCAGAGTTTTCAAATGTTGCTTGATCGTATTGTTATTTCTCTATTGTTGTGATGCCAAATCAACTTTCTCCCAGATTCTTATACACAGTTTACTTGAAAAAGAACTATTTTAACATAATGTATTAGTCTTGCCATATTGATCCTGGCCAAAATTCATAAAAAGTTGTGTATACTTTAATCCATTACTCTAAACAAATACTGCTGGAGGTTGTGTATCTTTCAGTTGCACTGATTATGAAGAATTAGGTTGTACTTATATGTATTAGAATTCTCTTAGTGCCATTCTTTTCCAGATGAAACGATCAATAACTCATTGAGGAGCCTCATCTTTATCTCACCCAAAAAAAGTATGACTAGTTGAGACAGGCTTGATCTGCATAGCACTGCATCGCCTCTTCTCCCATCCTGGGGAACAGCCTCAGAGGGAGGAGGAAGTTCCTCAAGTTGGCGGTCCAGCTCGTTTGTCTCAGTGGCTCAATGCTTATTGGATTGTGTGCCCATTCCCACAGCTCCAGCAGGTCAAATGACTGGGATGTGTAGCTCACGGCCGTTAAGTGGTGTATCGATCAGACAGCCGAGCCTGGGGGGTGATGGGTTAGCAGACAGAGCCAGGACTTGGCAGGCTGGTAATAGGCACAAAATATGATGCATTCCTCCACTGATGAGAACTGCTAACTTGGTTTAAGTGTACAGAGAAGGATGGTTATTGTATACGAAGTAGAATATGAAGTGTATGATTTAAATGATGCTACAGTTTTTAAATCTGCATTTTCCTGCTGTTTATTGAAGTTAGTTTATCTTCAAAACACTTCAAATCTGACCAAAAAGTTCTTTTAACAATAAATTGGATTTTTAAAGAACTTAAATTTGGCATGAGGAAATTACCAAAATATAAAAAATATTTCTCTTGCATTATAAAATCAAATATACTAGAGCCAGACCCTGAAAACATGCTGCTCCTACAACATTGAATGGTGCACAGTAATTCAGTGAGTCACTTAATCTGTAATATCATTCAAATGTTCAGCTGCTCCATGACTTGATGCCTGTGTGGATTTCAGTCCAGTTCTTGCCTTAACTAAACTTACAAATATAATTTATGTTTGGTTTTTTTTATTATGTACAGTATTTACTTGTAAGAAAAGGAATTTGATAATTTTAAGAAACTGTGGTGAAATGAAATAAATTTGAGTGGTTGACAGTAAACATAAAAGACAATAAATCATCAAATGGACAAAGTAAATGTTAAAATTGAAATGGTGATATTCTTCAGTTTCCTTGACTTCACTTGAGCAGATTCCCTCCCAGTAAAGTTTTGTGGCAGATTTATTTGTACGCTTTCAGATGAGTATTAAAATCCAAAAATCCAGCCTTGCAACTGGCATTAGTTTTAAGCCACAGATCAGAGTGCTGCACAGTACACACATATATGAACCCACTATATACATGCAAATATTAATCAACATGTCCATCTAATTTGTACCCCCTGCATGCAAGTCGCAGTGTTCCAGTGACCCAGTGCCCAAGATTAAAGCCTGGCAAAGCCAGATTTAGCCTCCCAGCAAACAAAATCCAGCTTTTAAGAGCCTGAGGAGCAGATTCGATTCTAATGCCATAGCAACACACTGCCAGGCAACTTTTGCACGAACACCAACATGAACTCCTGAGACTTTGTGACACTTTTTACCTCAGGGTGAAATATCACTACACAGTGAGATGGAGCGTTCCTAGGTAAAATGCAAAGTCGACATCAACTCCTTTTATAGGAACAATCCAATTTACAATGTGATTCATGTGGCCATTTACTTACTGTAGCCTGACGCTGCTGTGATATGCATAATGAAATGCGTCATACTTGAATATCATTCTCTTAAATTCAAAGTGGTGGTGTTTGTGAATGCGGTAAAGAAATTCAAATGTTGAACTCTGCAGATGCTGATTTTCATTCTGAACATTAGGACAGCCAGTTTAATTACATTAAAGTGGATGTATGAACAAATCAAAAGTCAGTTTAAAGCTCTATATAGTCTTAGTCCTTTGATCAATTCATATATTTAGATATTTCTGACTCTTCAGATGTCTACTCTTCTGTACACAGCTAATGATTAGTGGTATAAATACGCTATAAAAACCTCAGAAAGGCACACCATGTTGAATTAGTGGGCAATGAAGCTGTTCATGATCTGATACTACTAACTGCATCCATAAATGATGACAAACAAAGTAGTTGTTGAAATTAATTTATTTCCATTGCACACACACATACGCGCACACATGCACACATAGACACACCCACATTCTCTGCCAAAAAGATCTTCAATAATTTACAGAAACTTGACACACTTATAAAATAGTGCACTGTCTCAGACATACGAGGATAAATATATATATTTATATATGTATATGTATAAGAGTCTTCAAAAGAAATGTATTCAAGTGATAATTGGCACATCCAGCAGACAGGCTTTATCACCAGCTTTGCATAATGCTTTCCTATTTGCCAAACAGATCATTAAAACAGGCACATTTTGCAAGTGCAGCTTCAACAAATACAGAAAACTCCACTTTAGACTGCTACAATATAAATCCCTTTAAAAATACCCAAAACCAGGGATCCAGCCCCTTTAGTCATTGAAGATTTATTTTTCTAAAAACTAATCAAAAAGAAAAAGAAAAAAAAAGAATCTATAGTAGCCCTGTAAATCCCACATTCGATTCAAATGGAAAACTGGTGGTAAACTTAACACACATTTAAGTGCAATTAGCAAAATAAGAATCACACAGCTTAATTTTCAAAGACTACAGGAGGATTTTTTTTAAAGCTTAGAAAAGTCAGCAGTATATTCAAAAACAGTACTGAGCAACAGTGACATCTACTGGTTATAATCAGTAACATTTAGCCTATTGAAGGCCTGATAAATACAATATCACTTGTCTAAAAATTGTTCAGAAATTCTTGCTTGTGTTAATGAATCTCTTTGGTGGCTGTTCCCGAGTTTTTGTTTCTTTGTTTGTTTGTTTACGTTTTTACGAAATGTCTTTTCTGATTTGTCATTAAACCAGGACAGTCCAAAAGTACCTTTAATAAAAACCCAGTCTTGCTCAGGAAACGTGCCTGTGGTCCCAGAGTTTTAAATCAGTGACTTCTTTTTGATT
This sequence comes from Scomber scombrus, assembly GCF_963691925.1. Classification (NCBI taxonomy): domain Eukaryota; kingdom Metazoa; phylum Chordata; class Actinopteri; order Scombriformes; family Scombridae; genus Scomber; species Scomber scombrus. Next base: position 7,360,781 of record NC_084987.1, read on the forward strand.
TTCTCCAAACTTCAACATGGATGTCTTCTTAGCTGCCCAGATGCTCAGTTGTTGCCGTCATCTCCTGGTAAGAAGTAGGGGTTCTCGTGGCCTTGAACCAGATATGAATAACGGGATGGATTTTTACCTTTGAATGTCTTCATTCCATCTGGGTTGAGATCATATGATCCTGTCTGAAATACCAGTCAAACCAGTCCATAGGTTAGTGTCTTTCAGATGTAGAGTCTTCACACATTCACTCACTTCATTCACACTCACAAAAACCAAGCGCACATGCACCAGTAACCACAGTCACCAAAGTGCAGTAAGAATGAAAAACTACTTATGACTACTCCCAAACTAGCATCAGATTAATTCCTTTGAACTGTCATTCACAAGATTAAGCATGAGGATGAAAGCACACTGCTTTCCACAACAATCAGAGATCTCTCATGACGTTTCCCATCACCCGCAAACTCCGTCACCGTAATTCCCACTGTGGCAAGTGTAAATCATTAGAATCAGAATCTAAAAGCAAAGCCTTACCTTTTTCCATCCTCTGTGCTTCTGATGAAAACCCTAAAGCAACACACTGGGAGTCAGGCAAAGCAGGGAGCATGGGAAGGAGCTATGATCTAATACTATAAACATTCTGGATGATTGGGTTTAACATACTGTTGTGCATTGGATTGAAAACATATTATCAAAGCATGTAATCTGTGTCTGAAATGATACAGGGTAGCTATGTGCCCAGTGAGCATGGATTTGGTGATTTACAGGTCAAATAACCTCTAGTTGTCTGGAGTTAAAAAATGGCTAAGGTGAGGTAGAAATGCATCTAGGGTAGCTCCTACCCACACACTTAAATGTGGTTATATTGTATTGAAATACTGAAACAGCAGTTATTTGAAGCTTAGACCACTAAAAATAAGTTAACTTTTCTACTTATAGCCAGATTTCAACCTAGACAAGATGTATTTTTCACCAATAAACCCATGCTTTCTGGTTGGATTTGTTACAAAGCAGATGCAAAAGGACGGGGCAACATTGAACAAACTGAAGGCTGATTTATTGGATCAACAAGATTAGTGGTGAGTAGTTCACACGACAACGGCGGCATAAGAACGGCTGCGATAACTCACCAGTCCGTTGGTTTGATGCTTTTTGTCCACCAAGGTATGAGTGCTGCCCCCTTCTGTCATCTCAATGGGAGGAGCCGAATCCCAGTTAGTGGTGGCACGAGGGATGGGGGTGATGCCAGCGGGCCAGGTCTGATTTACTTCACCTGATGAGTAAGGACTGCTGCTGCTGTTGACTGGCTTGCTCTTAGAGCATCTCCTCCTATTGTACAGACAGAGGGTAATGTATGTGTGAGCACACTGAAAGAGATCCATGCCAAAGAGCTCCAAAAACAACTGGAACTACTAACTAGAGCACCAAATAAATCCACAGCTATAAATACTCCCAATAATTCCTATACTTCCTCCTTTTTGAGCAAAATCTCTTAAAATATACAGTGCCCAGCTGCTTTAGAAAAACTACATTTGAAACTATATATTTGTGACCTGAACCAACACATTGTTGTCAATAGGAAAAGTACAGTATAACACCAGCCTTATTTACCTCCCAGTAAACATGAATGTGGTGATTTGCAAGTCAAAAGAGCATCAGCATTAAAACACAGCTCAATTTGTGAGGTTTCTAGACACCTAGGTTAACATTACAAATGTTGCTTCAACAACCTTTTAATGACTCCATTTCAGGGTGAAGCATGTCATAATTACACATTAAAATACATGCAATACAGTTGTAGCTGGAAAACACATGTATGTATTTCTAGATGTCTCCTCTGAGTTGACTCTAGTTTTGCATATGCACACCTGCAGATATCCAAAGCCATATTTACACGGCTAATGTTTGTATAGTTACTGACGCAATGTATAAAAATACATGGGCTGATTATATGCTGTGCAAGTAAATCAAATAGGGCGTGTAAAGGTGGGAGAAGCTTTTTAAATTATTCTCACCAGCAGCAGTAAATAAGCAAAGCCAAGATAAGGATGAGAAGAACTCCTCCGAGTACACAGGAGATGACCACGACTGCCAGCAGAGCCGCTGTTAACACACACATAAGGCACACATATTATGAATTTCTGGGGTCAGTAAATAACTGCTGCTAAATTATTTTTTGCTTCTGTAACAATGTGATTACTCACAGTCTTTGCAATTGAAGCCAGAATATCCAAATGGACATCTGAAAGACAAGAGCAGATTTTAAACACATCATATTCGCATTTTAGGGTTGTCCTGTAGCATCCTAATGAACTTTAACAATGAATCCACATGAGGGAGCCAGTAACTGCGCGTCAACCTGTCCCATGCACGCACACACACACACACACACACACACACACACACAGAGTGACACACTGACACTCTGCAATAACTGAAAAACATGCAAAACATACCCTGTAAGCAAAATGTGAAATATGAGGGTACTCACGATTGGCAGATGTCTCCCACTGCCCTTTGCCCACTTGGACAAGCTGCAACGAGAAACACCATTACATAAACACAGCCAGACACACACACACACACACATAAACAATGTCCAAAGAAACTGACATGAGAAAATAACAAGCTACAGTTTCCAACTCAGACTCAGTAAATGGAGAAGTATTGCATGCTTGGTTGGGCAATCAATGAAAACATGACCACAATGAGAGCCTCTTCATACGGAGGCAGCATGATGACCATTACAAACAAGGGCATAATAGTACATTATGTTTTCTCCTGGGAAAGGAACTGTATGCAGCTTAATGTCTTTATTAGCTCTTCCTATAGCTGCTCTCTGTGGTCACAACCCTCCACAGAGAGAGAGAAAAGGTTGTGATTCTTCCACTTGTTTCCAGGGAAACAACCCCATTAAAAAGAAATACATTTGAGAGATAAATGAACTAAGGTTCAAAGGTCGGCGCTGAGAAAAGGCTACAGCTCTTGACCTTGTCTCTGAGTCTCACTCCCTGTTGTTTCCCCCCCTCATTCTCACACAAAAGTATTTCAGCGGGTATAAGAAGGTTTTGTTACATCAGCTAGATTAGCCGAGAAACTTTCACTTGAACTTGTCCTCAGACTCTGCGGGTCGTCAGAGTCTTAAAGTTTATATGACACTTTAATATTCATATGGCAGCAGATTACAGTACAGAGTGAAGTATTCTTATTCAAACCTAACACTGGTCTTAAATAATGAGATAAATCAAGAATATTAATCCATAAAGAGATAAATAGTTGATATTACCTTTGCAACTTCTATTTGAGTACACGTCGGACACGAAGCCTCCTTTACAGGAACAAACAGCCTGGCCATCACTATTAAAGCATGTTGTACTCAAGACATCACAAGGTACTGGCTCCTCCACACACAGGTTTATACCTTAGACAGAGAGGGTTTAAAACAGGTGTGTAAGAAAAACATTTTACTTGAGATAACGTAGCCTGTGGCTCATATATTTTAGTTTCCCCTCCACAATCAAACTTCCCTTTACTTTGTATTAGGTATATTTACCTGAAAATGCAGCATTAGCCAATAAACTGTTTGATGACATGTTTATGAACTTCTGGATGGTCTGTTCAACTGACTCTTGAGTGACATCGGTTTTGTCAAAGATGTTATTCACATTCGCTCTCACACTTCCTGGTCTGGAGAAAATAAAGAGAAACGCCAAAAGAGCTTAGAAATCTTTTGTAATATGTGGCATAATTTCTGTTTGTAGGAGGAGAAAGTGAAAATACTCACTGAAGTGCTACAACTTCAGACTTTATGTACCCCGGCTGATCTTTGAGGGCATTGTTGAGCTATGAAACAGAAAATGTGTTTTAATGAGACAGGAGCATGTATCACTGTAAAAGTATTCAACGTGTTTTGTGAGCTCTGGACGCACCACTGCTGAGATGCTATGCGCCGTTGTCTGGAATTCACTTGAGGACCTGTTGAACATTTCCTTTTTGAATGACAAGGAGGTGAGATGAAGCTGGCCTGCGTACACTTGGGCTGAGTGAAAAAAAATGAGAGGAGAAAAAGAAGCAAAAGGTCTTTCAGAAAAAGTCTCATTGGCACCTTCCTACTCTGATCTGATTTGTAATGTTCTTACCTTTTTCGCAACGGCCATTAATGAAGAAGGTATCAGAGAGACACTGGCAGGTTCCATTAAGACACTTGCTGTCAAGTGGGCATGAGTCAGAAGTACATTCTAGCATAGGGACAAAAGAAAAATTATGCATTTATAACCCAGCAATCAGATTTTTTTCTCATTTCAACTAAATCTGAACCTTTTGTCATTATAAGCAATTTTTCGCAAAAAATAATGCATTAAAAAAATGATCTCAAACAATGTGAGCAGGAACATTTAATGGTAAACCAGCTAATTTCTTACATCTTTTCAAATTGACTTCTATTAAGTAATCTGCTGTTGTGTTTGGTTTAGGATTAAAAACCAGCATGCATCTGGCTTTCAAAAGCACAATGGGCCTCATGCAAAAACATTTTGGCATTCTCATCCTAAAACTTTGAGGTTTGAAAGGGTAGATGAATATTATAGTCTACAGACATGATGTTACACTGTCAGGTGGAACAGAAGGTAATAATGGACAGAGACCTGCAGAAAGACCCAGAGTCAGCAATAATTACTGACATGTATAGGTTGTTGCACCAAAATATGCCAATAAAAACCATTGGTGTTTGAAAAAGACTAGTCACAGCTGTGAAAAATTAGACTGGTGCCTCTGGAAAATTGCCCTAAAATGTCTAAGTTAAACAAGCGTTTCTCATCCTTGAATACAAAGATTATTAATGAGACAGAACAGGTCTGAACTGGTAAATTTTGACTGAAAATTCTAAGTATGTGATGAATTTTATTAAATCACTTCCAAGTGCCTCTTAAAATGAATCTGTTTGTAGGTGTGGTTGTTGTATGAGGCCTGGACCATATGATCTCACCACGACATACAACAAGACAAATGATATCAAACTCTTTGAAGAAAGGTACAAACCTTTAACTGGACCCACAGTAGGGATGGTTGGGGGTACTGTGGAGATGGTGGTCATCTCTATTGTTGTCGGGCTGGTGACAAGGATGGTGGTACCAGAAATGGAGGTGCTGGTGGTCGCAGCAGTGCTGGTGGTCAGAGTAGTGACGTGGGATGAGGTTGTGGTCATGTCAGTGGCTGGTTGAGTAGAATGAGTCAGAGTGGAGATTTCTACTGTGTGGAAAAACATGTTACAGTCAGTCAAAAGACACTCAGTCACATAATTAAGTCAATGGCACCAACTAACTTTACATACAGTACATGATCCAGTATAAAGCTGCATACAGCAAAAGTATTATACTATTATGACAAATTACAATTACAAATTATGCCTACGCAAAAAGCTGTATATTCACCACAAATCAGAGACTGGCTCGGCTTCTGTATTGAGTGTAATTTGCTGACAACACATTACATTATTTGATGGGAATTACAGTCTTAATATGAGCACACTGGTGCTATGGCAAACTCTTGATGCTATAGACTGTTAACTACCAGATATACATATATATTTACATAACCACAGATCACAGCAGTCACTTTTAGACTGACTTTGTGTCTTCACTTTTGGATTGAGTTCATACAATGCAAGATGGAGAGACTCGAAACTTGTTTGAGATAAGTAATTCAACATTATGTTTTTCCTTTGTTTTCAGTTTAATTAGCCCTGCTGAATGTATAGTAATTGATTGTGCTGATTGAAAACAGAAAATCCCACTGCTATTGCATTTCTTTACATGGGAGCTCAGTTCTGAATGTTGGATTGTGAGACATTCCTTAAAAAACCTATAAGGAGGAGCTTTCAAAACAGCCACAAATCATTTCAAAAGCAATTACAAGCGTAAAACAATGGTTGTCCAGGAGGTTGGAAATCAATGTAAAAACTTGATAAGTGTCAGCAGTTTTATAAAATATGTACAACTTAGGTTTATTGGCTTAAACATCCAAACTACTGTACCAGACTAAGCTGCTGTCATATAACTAAGGATTGAGAATGTATTGCTCACAGACTTGACTTAAGTAAGGTTAAGACTTGACTTAATGTCACCAAGTCATTAAAAATACATTAAACATCTTTACACTTTAGATAAGGCAGGACTTCGTCATACGCAGTTGTCAAAAGATGCTGTGTCATTAATAAAGGCAAATAAGAGGCCTGAAAAACTTTCGGTGACTTGCAACTTGTTTTTTGAGGAACTATGATTTAAATAGATAAAAACAGCTCTGCATTTAGCATGTTACCTGTTACCTGTTATCTGAATGTTATAGCATATTATTCAAGAACACAACAGTTATCATGCAGTTAGTCATACCTCCTGAGGTTGTTGTTGAGGGAGTAAGGGTGGTGATAGTGGTTGTATTTCCACTGGGGGATGAGGTGCTACTGCCTGGGGGTGGGAGTGGAGGGGGAGAGCTGGAGGTGGAGTTGGAGGTAGGTGAAGATGATGGGGGTCCAGGTGGGAGTGTGGTCATTTTTGTTCTACTGGTTGTATTAGTGATGAGAGTTGAAGGTGCAGTGGTAGAGGTGGGAGTCTCAGGAGAGGTGTTAGTAGAGGGTGTTCGTGCAGTTGTAGGTAATACAGTTGTAGAGTTTTGGGGGGTTACTGTACTTGTAGCTGTTGTGCTGTTGAAGGTCTGTGCAGTTGAAGTGATGGAAGTTGTGCTGCTGTTGGTCTGTGCAGTCGGCGTGATGGAAGTTGTGCCATTGATGGTCTTTGTAGTTAGTGTGGTGAAAGTTGTGGTGTTGTTTGGCATTTTAGTCGGGGTGATCGAAGTGTTGTTATTGTGTGTGGTCAAAGTTGTGGCATTGTTTGGCATTTCAGTCGGGGTGATTGAAGTGTCGTTATTGTGTGTGGTCATAGTTGTGGCATTGTTTGGCATTTCAGTCGGGGTGATTGAAGTGTCGTTATTGTGTGTGGTCAAAGTTGTGTAGTTGTTTTGTGTGGTTAGTGCGGTCAAAGTTGTGTCGTTGTTGTGTGTAGTTAGCATGGTGAAAGTTGTGGCATTGTTTGGCATTTCAGTCGGGGTGATTGAAGTGTTGTTATTGTGTGTGGTCATAGTTGTGGCATTGTTTGGCATTTCAGTCGGGGTGATTGAAGTGTCGTTATTGTGTGTGGTCAAAGTTGTGTAGTTGTTTTGTGTGGTTAGTGCGGTCAAAGTTGTGTCGTTGTTGTGTGTAGTTAGCGTGGTGAAAGTTGTGGCATTGTTTGGCATTTCAGTCGGGGTGATTGAAGTGTCGTTATTGTGTGTGGTTAGTGCGGTCAAAGTTGTGGCATTGTTTGGCATTTCAGTCGGGGTGATTGAAGTGTCGTTGTTGTGTGTGGTTAGTGCGGTCAAAGTTGTGTCGTTGTTGTGTGTAGTTAGTGTGGTGAAAGTTGTGGCATTGTTTGGCATTTCAGTCGGGGTGATTGAAGTGTCGTTATTGTGTGTGGTTAGTGTGGTCAAAGTTGTGGCATTGTTTGTCATTTCAGTCGGGGTGATTGAAGTGTCGTTGTTGTGTGTGGTTAATGCGGTCAAAGTTGTGTCGTTGTTGTGTGTAGTTAGTGTGGTGAAAGTTGTGGCATTGTTGTGTGTAGTTAGTGTAGTGAAAGTTGTGGCATTGTTTGGCATTTCAGTCGGGGTGATTGAAGTGTTGTCGTTGTTGTGCGTGGTCAAAGTTGTGTCGTTGTTGTGTGTAGTTAGCATGGTCAAAGTTGTGGCATTGTTTGGCATTTCAGTCGGGATGATTGAAGTGTCGTTGTTGTGTGTGGTCAAAGTTGTGTCATTGTTGTGTGTGGTTAGTGTGGTCAAAGTTGTGTCATTGTTGTGTGTGGTTAGTGTAGTGAAAGTTGTGGCATTGTTTGGCATTTCAGTCGGGGTGATTGAAGTGTTGTTGTTGTCGTGCGTGGTCAAAGTTGTGTCGTTGTTGTGTGTAGTTAGCATGGTCAAAGTTGTGGCATTGTTTGGCATTTCAGTCGGGGTGATTGAAGTGTTGTTGTTGTGTGTGGTCAAATTTGTGTCATTGTTGTGTGTGGTTAGTGCGGTTAAAGTTGTGTCGTTGTTGTGTGTAGTTAGTGTGGTGAAAGTTGTGGTGTTGTTTGGCATTTTAGTCGGGGTGATTGAAGTGTTGTCGTTGTTGTGCGTGGTTAGTGTGTTTAAAGTTGTGTCGTTGTTGTGTGTGGTGAGTGTGTTTAAAGTTGTGTCGTTGTTGTGTGTGGTGAGTGTGGTCCAAGTTGTGTCATTGTTTGGTATTTCAGTCGGGGTGATTGAAGTGTCGTTGTTGTGTGTGGTAAGTGTGGCCAAAGTTGTGTCGTTGTTGTGTGTGGTTAGTGCGGTTAAAGTTGTGTCGTTGTTGTGTGTAGTTAGTGTGGTGAAAGTTGTGTCGTTGTTGTGTGTGGTGAGTGAGGTTATAGTTGTCGCATTGTTTGGCATTTCAGTCGGGATGATTGAAGTGTTGTTGTGTGTGGTCAAAGTTGTGTCATTGTGTGTGGTTAGTGTGGTCAAAGTTGTGTCGTTGTTGTGTGCGTTTAGTGTGGTCAAACTTGTGTCGTTGTTGTGTGTGGTTAGTGTGGTCATAGTTGTGGTATTGTTTGGCATTTCAGTCGGGGTGATTGAAGTGTCATTGTTGTGTGTGGTCATAGTTGTGTCGTTGTTGTGTGTGGTTAGTGTGGTCAAAGTTGTGTCGTTGTTGTGTGCGTTTAGTGTGGTCAAACTTGTGTCGTTGTTGTGTGTGGTTAGTGTGGTCATAGTTGTGGTATTGTTTGGCATTTCAGTCGGGGTGATTGAAGTGTCATTGTTGTGTGTGGTCATAGTTGTGTCGTTGTTGTGTGTGGTTAGTGTGGTCAAAGTTGTGGCATTGTTTGGCATCTCACTGGTGTGTGCAGTTGGTGTGAATGAAGTTGTATCGCTATTGTTGGTGTGTGGAGCAGGTGTGGTGGTTGTATTTGCAGTCTCACTAGTGTTGGTGGGTTGATTTGTCTCTGGGTTTGCAGTCGATGTGACAACATCAACGGTTGGAGATGATGGAGAGTCAGTTATGCTTCCTCTGGTGGTGAAGTTACTGTTCTCGTTGAGGTCGACTGTTTCTGTGGTGATGCTGGACTTTGTGGTTGACCCAGAGAAGGTTGTCCCTTCATAAGTTGTGGTTGGAGTCACAGATGTAGATTCTGTCGTGTCTTTCTCTCCAGTTGTAGTCCATACTGAGGCCGTGAAGTTTGAGGTTTGAAGCTCTGTCGGCTCTGTCGGCTCTGTAGGCTCTGGCGGCTCTTTCGGCTCTTTCGGCTCTGTCATTGTCATTCCTACAGTCAAAACAAAAGCACAAAATGTTAGTCCAATTCTGTGATGTTGGCCACAAGAAAAATACGAATTTAAGCTATGTGTGGCACACCCAAGTAGTGCGATACAAAGCAATACAACTCTTTAATGTAACTGTCAATAAAAATGTATGTCATCAGGACAAATGTTAAAAAAAATCATATAAAATTCTGCAATATTTTACGACCACTAGGGGGCAGCACAACAAACTGCAAACATAACAGTGTCATAATAATGCCTTATAACATACAGTTGCCTATTTGCGTATCCAGCAGACACAGAGCAACACTAGCATTCATTTGGATTCTTGTTTTGTATCCAACTGAGAAATTATAGTTTAGTATTCATTCTCCTCCTTAGCTCTGTTTTGTTTTTTGTGGGAAATGTAACTCTTTAGATGCTGAATGTTCCACTATATTCATCAGCTGGTCGTTAACTTTGTCTGTCTGCTATTTGGTGCTGAGCAGGTAAACATCTTCCTGCTGCTGCTGGAATCAACACTAAAGAGAGTGATGAGTGTAAACTAAAACAGGAATCACAGGCACAGAAATCAGAAGATAAGAGAAGATCATTCTTTATTAGTCTTTTCTTATCTTCTAGATCTACAGCTCAGTGTTAAAACATTAATCAGATCACCTACTTGAAGCTTGTGTAAGTATGATATTTCTGTAATATTAACAAAAATGGCTCCACAAACAGACAGATGCATTTACAAAAAGTCTGTACAAAAAGCAAAATGAAAGTTTTCTCATAAGATGCTACATTCTGTAACCAAAATGTATTCATCTGCTGTATATATTTTATCTCTTTTCAGCCATGTGACATTCCAAAAACATTACTTGGTATAAGATTAGGAGCACTAAGGAGTCAGCAACAACTCTGAAGACACATTTATGGCTTTACCTTTATTTGAGTTTAAGCCATAGTCACAGAGGGCAATAAAGCTGTAAAAACAAGCATTTATCACCAAGCGTGTAAAAAGTTGACAAAAGCTGTGACTCGGCAGATAAGAAATACCGTAAGTGGCGTCTGTTTACAAAAGCAAGATGTGTCAGTCACAAGCGCCGCCAAGTTCATTAGAGCATCTTAAGGGAAAGCGCTGCCTCCTGTTTATTCAGAGTGCTGTCATGACGCCTGTTCCTATTTAGCCTGTTCCCATTTAGCCTGCTCCCACTCTCCGCTTGTGTTTATGGGGGAACAGAGGAAGCCAGAGGGCAGCTTGAGGAGTCGCACAGACAGTAGGGGGTCTTTGATAATGGCTTTAGCTTGTTTACCTCAGCTCCTCATCTGTATGCATTGAATTATTACATTCAAAGCCCTTTTTCAGAAGCCAGAGAAGGAACACTCTACGAAAACTCAGATGGGTGCCGCCTTAAACAAACAGTTTTCTCCAGTAAGGCATCATAAAAGCACAAGGTAGTGATGAGAAAACAAAGACGAATATCAGATCCTGGACCTGATTTGATTATTTTCTGCATGTACAAGGCTCTCTGTGACCTAATCTCTTTATCACTTGGTAACAGAAACTCATTAGAGATGAAAAACCACAGGGTTGACACACCCTGTGACAGCAGACCTTTATGGATATGATGTACCATACCCCCACCCACCTGTAAAAGTTATGTATTAGTGGGTTGCAATAATAAATCAAGCAATCATCAATGACATATTGCAAAATGACAAAAGGTTGTAAAGGTATAAATGATGTCAGGTGACGTTAAATGCTCGTAAGGTAAGGGTGTGACAGAGTTGAACAAGGGTGGAGCTACATGTGAATCAACACTGAGTGAGATTATCGCTGTAAAACACGTATAATATTGGGTCTGGCTTTTCCAGATTAAGATTTAAGGGCAATGGACTAATCTTACTGCATGCCCAGAGATCAAGATTAATGAAAAACCTCTTAAATCAGATCCAGCCAACCTTGTATTAATTAGCGTCATTGCATTCTCTGTGTTACATTCTCGCCACAGTAGATTCCACTGTATCATTTACAAGGACTCGTGTGTTTCCATGAATGACTGAGTTGAAGGTTAAGCATTTCATGGTTCACCTTGTTCGTGCATACTGTGCATTCTTTTACATTTTTGAAAGGCTTTTGTTTTCGTCTGCATAAAAATAGCATTAAAAAAAACATTTTACCCATTTTTCAGAGTCGTATTGCTTTATCGAAACTGGGCAGCCAGTTTCAGTTTACACTCCATCTTGTAGATTAGTCAGGTGTGTGTTGCTACAGTTGCTGGGTGCCGAGCCACTGTCAGTGCCAGCAGGTAGGCCTACTTTAGATCTGTGTGCTGACACATTTACAGAGGGGGTCAGTAAAAACTGAGAAATAAATATTTACACATTTAGAAATAACACGTGCTATCGATCAACACACAATCAATCCTGAGGCAGATATTAAACAAACATAAACTGTACTGGTGTGGAATCAAAGAGCATTATCAGCTGTGTGTTGTGTGTTTGGAGGGTTATTATCAAACCCTTTTTAATTTCCACATAATTGTCATATTGGAAAGTTTACCAATCTATCTCTGTCTTGATTGGAGACACACTAAAACTCAAAAATTCAGAATCGAGGTAAACATTAATTAAACACTGGATTAATCATAAATATTGTACAGGGGATCAAACTTGTACCTTAAAGATGCTTTTCTACTCAGTGAAATTATTTTCTGTCAAAATGACTGGCATAATATTTGGAGATGTTGGACTCTTGTAATGATGGTTATAAAAAAATGATGAACAGAAATTTCATCGCTAACTTTTTTGATAATCAATGAATCAATGAATTATTTAGAGTCATTTCTTAAGAAAAAGTGTCTAATTCTCTGACTACAGCTTCTTAAATGTGAATATATCCTGGTTTCATTACTCCTTTATGATAGTAAAGTGAATATCTTTAGGTTGAGGACTGTTGTTCAGGACTAATGCTAATTAGCAAATGTTTGCAAGCTAAGATGTTAAACCTATATGGTGAACATGGCATTACATTACAACATTATACATCCTAAACATCAGCATGTTACAGTAGTATTACTGTTATTGTGAACATGTTAGTATGCTTACGTTAGCATTCAGCTCAAAGCACTGAACTTAAAGTACAGCCCGACAGAGCCACTAGCATGACTGGAGACTCCTGTTGTATCTTCCCGGTAAATTATCTCTCAAACAAAAGCTAAGCCAGTACATGACACAAACTCTTTATTCTTAATTAAACTATTATAAATATGCATGTGTGCTCATTTATTCCGGAAATAATATTCAGAGAACTAATATGAGTTTACTAATATTAAATCAGTATGTGAGAAGATCATCTTCATTACTACATTTGACTGACAGCCAAAGGTTCATAGAGGCCTTTTATTTAGGAACATAACGTAGGTTTATGGTGAAGACTACAGATTTGGTAAGAACTACGTTGCTATCAGCAATGTGTTATGAAATCCAATTATACAATGTATCACAATTCTAAATGTTACATCCTGCTTATTGCCTCTCTTCAGTACAGCTGAGACCATTACACAATCTTTGTAAACAGTAGCACCTGGCTGCATGGACACTGACAGAAAACAAATAGTTCATACAGTAGCGTTTCTTTTTGTGTGACGGCATTTCTAAAGTTCAATTTTTTCTGATACATTTGATGTCCTGATGTAATATTAGCATCACAATGTGTCATTTACCATAAATCCACATGTCACATGTTTACATAGACACATGATTATGTTCTGATGTAACTTAGACTCACTTTTCATTGCCTAATCTAGTGAGTCTTGGGGGGGTATTTCTTCTGAGACCTTGAAGATATCATATTGAACAAAGGCTCCTGGCAAGCTGAGGTATTTCTCATACCGTCTATACGGAAGACACACATAATCCAGCTAAAGACACCTTAAGTCTAAAAAAAACCTCTATTAATGGACACAGAGGGAAGTGATGGATGAATGGGGACATTGTTATAGACAAAAAATGCCATGTGTTTGGCTAAATGCAAACAAATACAGCAGTTCTCATTTCCCTGACATTTTCATAATGTTGTCTTCCACAAAGTTAAGTACCGCTTTTCTAATTTCCATTTGCATAGAAATGTTCGACATGTGCATGCAAATTAAATGAGAAATAGAGTCGACTGGAACTTCACAGAACATCTATGGCGCCATAGCCAAAGATTGATACAACAATAGCTGTTTACACTTCTCCCTTGCAGCACTTCACCACAGACGACAGCTTGTCTTTCACTATAATACCTTGTTTGGGTCTTGTTTTGACAAAGCTGCAAGTTAATTATTTTGGAAATGTTTATGACACCCATAAAAGACCATGTAAGCAGACAGTTACTTAGTTTAATGCAGTTGAAACAGTGGAGTTATTAAGAGCACAACGCACGCCAAACAGTGAGCCTTGTCCCTCGTAGGATTTAACATACAGCCAGATAATCCCCCACAGACACAAAAGGGATGACTGGGTCAGGCAGGGTGACAAGTGGGTCTAAGGTCGCCAGCAAGTGCACAGACTCAGGAGGATGTAGATAAGAAGGTCCGGCTTTGCCCACTGGGAACTACTCATTTGTTCCCAGTAAGAACACTCGCTACAATCATGGTACCGAAGCCACTTATGAGCTCTCTCCATCTTTATCTTTCCCTTTCTTTCCCGACACTGAAATCAAACAAGCAGCGCAGTGCAGTGTGAGAGTGTATCTGTTGCCAAGGGGATGTCTGCTTCCAGCTGTCAAAGCTTCGCCTCATTTCAACGATTTTGGCGTTGATGCTCGTGTTTCAGCGCTGCTCTGCACTTCAGGGGATTTCCATTCACGGGACACAATAGCACTCCTGTGAAGTACCTGTTCATGAACTGACCGTCAGATCCAGTTCCTCTAACACACATCCTCAACTCTGTGTCAGCGCTGCCACTGCTCGAGACTAAACCCCTGTCTGTATTGATGACACGCCTCTGGGTGCGGGCTACTAATTCCCAGAAGGAATCCTGAGCTGTATGGAGGGCTGCAGCCACACTCTCTCAATCAATCAATCAATCAATCAATCTTTATTTGTATAGCGCCAAATCACAACAAAGTTATCTCAAGGCACTTTACACATAGAGCAGGTTCTAAACCGAACTCTTCAAGTTTTAATTTATAAAGAGACCCAACATTCCCACATGAGCAAGCATTTAGCGACAATGGCAAGAAAAAACTCCCTTTTAACAGGAAGAAACCTCAGGCAGAACCAGGCTCAAAGTGGGCGGCCATTTGCCTCGACCGGTTGGGGTAGAGGGGAGAGAGAGGAAGAATAGGAGAGAGAGAGAATCACATAGAAAATAAACATTGAAGCTAGAAGGTCCGGGACTGGAATCTGTCATCCGGACGTCTACTCTGTCATCCGGACGTCTACACTTGTTGTCTACACTCTCCTCACTTGTTGCCATGAAACATTTCCATCTTATTGTTGGGATTAGGGCAATGTGCGTTCCTGACATTCTCTATCACATCCAGCAGCCCTGCGAGAAAGATGGACCTCATTAAAGAATGCACACAGAGCAGGAGATGAACTGACAGGTTGTGACCCAACAGTCAGGAAGAACCTGAGGCCAAGAGGCAGGATCTCATTAGGAGACAGAGGAGTCATGCGGAGAGCTGACCTATGATGATGTGTGTGTGTAGTGCCCGTGTTTCAGAAATCATGCAGTATGACATCTGAAATGAGCTGATCAAAGAAAAAAATGCTGGAGGCACACTGGACTGCACCTCACACCTAATTACTGGTCACAATTCGGGTCCCTATCCCAGCTAATGAGAGCGAACATTTCTTACATACTGCTTTATGGCCTCCTGGTATTTAAAGGTGCCCGTCCCTGTGCTACACACCTCGTGGTGAAAAACCAAAACACACAGATACACACAGGTCAGCTTCCTTCAGCGTTCCTTGCTGAGGGGAAACCAGGCCTGAGGGGCTGCCACATCAAAGCAACACAGATGACGCCAGTTCACCAGTCGCCGACCCGACCTCACAGGACGGAGTGGAAGCTGCACCAATAGTTTACCATCCTGCTGAGTGTCTCCTGTCAACAGTCCTGATCAGAGAATACACAGATGCCTGAAACAGCTCTGGTGAAAGGCTTGGTGATATGCTTGAAGTTACACCATCGTAAGATTAATTGGCAGTTTATTAGGTGCACTTAGCTATAACTACCACAGTACAACCACCCTGCACTAAATCCTACATTCATGAAAATTATTAGTCATTGTTACACTTAACAAATAGTGTGTTTCTGATATTTAGTCCACCATGAACTGAGTGGAAACAAATTCGTATAACGCAGTAAAATTCAAAAGCAAAACTAACTACAGCAGTAAAAAGACCATAAAGTTGATTGAACATCTCTCTGAAATACCTTCACCATTCATGAAGGTGGAATTATTTATTATAAATTATTTTCGAGTTCATGTAGGCTATGACTGGCTGAGATGATGTCAAATGCCGGGGGGAAGATATTAAAATAAAGAGAGAGGACATCTGACAGGCAATAATCGCAGCTAGTTGTTGTGTTTCCAAAGTGGTATTTCACTAATTCAATTCATGATTTTTGTGAGATTTTCCGAGTTTCATGTGAGTCAAAATTCAGTTAAATACACTTTAATCCAGGAAGCAACGGTGTGTATAATCAACATATGACCAATAAAGGTAATTGGGTAAAATTAAAACCCCACTCTCTGTCCTGCTTAGAATTTGCTCTCCTCCATCTGGACATTCAGACAAACTTCACCTTGGCCAGGAACGTAACTCTTCCTGCCATCTACAAGACAGACACACACACACACACACACACATACACACACACACACACGCACAATCTCATCATAGAAAAAGCCTCAGTTGTTTTACAATTACATGTGCACAGTGTTGCATGGCAGACAAATCAAAAGAAGCTGATCATATATCTAATTTCAGTAGCTATTACAGCTGATTATGTCACACTGTAGGCCCTTTTCAATGTGTCCTCTTTCATCAGACAGTGTGCAATTTAAGTGGCGTCCTCAATGGGAGGAGGCAGACAGAAACAAGTCCTGTGTATCTGAGCAAACAGAGCTCTCATACTGTAACTGGGATATAACAGATGGCTCCCTGGAGCAGAGCTCACTCGCAGGGCCTCTGCACATATCATGTCCAATTAAAGCTCCGCCAGCACATGCTTTCCAATTACAGAGTGAGATTTACTGCCTCAGAGCAGGTTTAATCCACCAGGATACAGAAGGGACGCAGAGACAGAAGGTGGAAAAGGCAGAGAAGAAACTGCAACATGTGCGTATGAAAATGGGGATGTAAAAACAATGCGTGCCAGTAAGTGAGAGGGCATGCAATGAGGAAGGTGTCACTGTGAAATGAGTCAGCACGGGAAGCTTGATGGCGCCGCACGTCAATTACAAAAGGTAAACAGAGACAAGGGAAGAAGCTGAGTGATACAACACTGTTTTTCACTGAAATGTAACTCTGTTCTCCCACTGAGGGCTGAGTAAGTGTCACATTCAAACAGCCATCCGTTAACTCGTGAGCAGACCTTGCATGCTCTAGTGGTGAGTTAATGATGAGTAGCCAGCAAAACATGGCACATGTGGAGGAGACATGATATACTACATGTGGTCTCAGAGAGGAAGCAGCAGCAGTGAGAGGAGAGGTCAGCATAAAGTGTCCTCGGCTCGCCTCTCTCTGGAAGATTTCTTATAGAGGGCCCAAGAAAAATGTGGCGCCAGCCTTAAAGGAGGAGGATCATGACCCTCAGGAGGTCTTTTCATCTGGACCTCTTTACTGCTACTTCAGACACACTCAGTCATGCCCCCAAACTGCAGCCTCTATCTCCCCTCCAACTCATGTGTTTCTATACAAGCAGACACATGACAAGAGGGGAAAATCACAAACAGCCTGCAGGCTACGAGCGAGGCTCTGCCACATGACAGTGACTGACTCTCAGTCTTCGTACATGCGAACCTTTAAACACAGTGATGCATTTCAGAACGCTCCAAAATAATACAAGGGTGACCAATGGATTTAACTGGGGCTAAGCTTGGTGAGCCCCGTACAGTGGAGGGCTCATCAAAATTCCTCAGGCAGCTTCACCACGCCGTCGAGGGGGTCAGCGTATGCACACAGAGTAAACTTTGTGTGTGGAGTGTGCTGCGCTTCAGGGAGCCGGCTGTTGTTTGACCGATGCCTCCTCCCTGACATTTGCCCACCCCAAGAGCTTTGAGTCACCCTGAAGGAGAAGTGAGTCAGGGTTTAAGACAATTTGGAGTCGTATATAAAAGAGGGGTTCTTTCATACATCACTCCAAATAGTCTTAAACCCTTAACCCCCCCTTAACCCCCCAATGAGTGTGTGAATAAAAGGAGAAAGGTTATATTTCTTCAAAAACCAAAAAGTTCCTTTGAGGCACTTTACATACTCTTTAACAACATTTGCTGTAATAGAGATTTTATGATTTATTTTGTAATTCGCTGATTTTTACATCTTGAACCAGCCACGCAACCATTTTCTTTATGATGTGACTTCTTATTTTAGGATGTTTATGATATTTTTTATCTTGCCTGCTGTCTGAAAAAAAAATCTATTTGTTCATATGGTTCAATTTTTTCTCTTTGGTTCTTATTTTCTATCATGTCAGACTTTACTGTCTTCATCTTGATAAAAGTTGGTGGACTAAGTCAAGAACTTGTCAACAAAATCTGATGTTTTTATAAGTGAGTATTCATGTACATTGCCAAAATATAGGTTTTGAGATTGTTTTCAATATAATTTATAACAGATTGTATTTTTATTATGTGTATTATATAATCAAGCATCTTCCATAATACATACATGAAGCACAATGCAATATTTCATAGGGCAGAGAGAGTTTTTTGTCATTGAAAGAAGGCGAAATATTTGAAGGTATTCGAATATTATAATATGTTGTTAATATGCTGATTGAAGATAATGCATGACTCAAGCTTCAAGATGTAGGCTATAGTCCACAAAAGAAAATAATACACAGAAAATATGGATTTTAAACACGCCCAAAATATCACTTACATACATGAAAATTCACATTATTCTTACACTGACTACACAGTTGGCACCGGATTAGTTACGTGATTATTCAATCTGACCAACCCACTTTTTTTTCTTTACACACTTGTAGAAAGTAGCATAATAATGTCGCATTGTCCGAATCATTATACAAAGTAATGTCGCGGTATGTACGATAAATAATAAGGAACAAACAAACAAACAAACAAACAAGCAGTTTTCTATTCTAATATGTGATAAATTAAACTTCACTCACCTTTGGCGACAGCGGTCAGGAAAAACACGACAGGCAGACATCTGAGAAGCATGTTTCAGGTAAGTTTTTTAAGAGATGGTTCTTCTGAGGAGGAGCAGCCGGTTATGATGTCCGTGTGCTGCCAGTATAACGGAGTGTATAACAGTCGCTGTGTCCTCCGGTCTGTGGTCGCTGCCTGCTACAGGTGGCTCAGAGCTGCAGCCTGTAACAGCATTAAAAGCTTTATTCTCTCCTCTGATTGGCCAGTCTCTACAGTCAATCATCATTACTGTAGTCCACTTTGTCTCCACCCAGTGCTATGGCCGTAAATGTGTCATCAACCGCACAGGAGGAAAGAAACCACAACCTTACAATAAAAGTCTATTTTTAACTTGAATCTTTTGTAAGTTTATACACAGAGGAGGCAAATATAGGGTCTTGCTCAAGAACAGCTAGGAGGGACAGCAATCCCTTCAGAGGAATATTATATGCTGTATGTATCCCAGCTAAGAAAAGGACCTTTTAAAATACAATTCACTAACACAAGTCCATTTAACTTCTATAATGATAAAAGTTATGACTGGAAATGATAGTTTTGCTAAAGTAGAAAAGCTCCCACCAGATACAACTTTTTTAAAAATCCCCCAATGCCCTTTAAAAACACTGATCCCTTGTCCAATATTTATGATTTATTCAGTGTTCAGTTGATACTTGATACTGAATTTTGAATTTTTGTGTATCATTGGCCAGACACAGAGATAGACAGAGACTGACCATCAGCACTATATACAAAGTACGGCTAAATTTGTCATATTCTTTGCATAAGTCCTGTATGTGACGCATTCAAAATTCAACGTGGTTATTGTGCTGGAACAATAGTTAAAGGATAGCTGGCCAGTTTCCATATGTTGCTTATTGTCAGCAAATCTCACTTGAGATCTCATATATTTATCAGAGTCTGATCTGTTTAACGAGCGTGGGAAAATGACCATTGTTTACTGTAAAGAGAACCATGTCCTCATAGATGCACAGTGGAACATGGAAATACCTGCCAGAGATTGAACATCTGATATTGTTGTTAGTCTAAACTAACTAAATTAAGGATGCTTTTTTAGAACAAGGAACCTGTCACCCAGTGCAGCTTTGTGTGTCTCGTTGGCATGTTTTAATAGTTTTTAATAGTGGCAACAATGGAGATCTAGGGCACAGAAGAATAAGATACTCTATATCAGATTTTGGATAGACACAAAATACCTGTAAATAGGATTGATTCATTGTTGGTATGGCTCTGCGCATGAGATTTGTTGACAATAAGAAAAACAAAAAATCACCAGCCTTTTCCTTTATGTTTTTACAATTCATCCTGAGGTGGTCTGCATCAAATTCTATGACAATCCATTCAGTTGTTGTCAAAAACCACAAACGTGAAGCTCACAGTGGCACCATAGAGGAAAATCATTCGTATTCGTCATCTAGGCAAACTACTGGATACATTAACTAAATGTCAAGATGCGTCACTAAATAAAACATTATAAAAAGTCTCCTTGATGGTAGAAGGAGAGGAAAAGTCATTAAGACAACAAGGGTGAAATACTGTAACCAATGGTAACCACCCACCCGAATGCCAATAAAATTCCACTCATATTTGGCTGGTTCTATCATATTTGCTTAGCAGGAGGTCATAAAACCATAAAAACTTTATTTTTGAAAAGTAAGAATTTACTTAGTACTGATTTTTAAATTAAATGGAAGCCCTAAACATTGATGCAGTGCCTACTTCTACGAAGACCCAATTCACCTCACATACTTTAGACTGTCGATAATGTTTAATATTAAATTAAGTAATGTGAAATCATACCATGCTAATTATCATGGAAGGTGATGTGGTTTGGAGTAAGAATAATCTGTGTCTCATAATTAGGTGAATCAATATGTTTTGGGGTAAAAGTTTTGAAGATACACAGGTGTACGGTGAGCTTGTTTTCATTCTTTTTTTTTAGTATGACGGTATCTTCTCCTGTCAGAGTTGTCCGAAAATGAGAACAAAGGAGTAAAATGTATTCAGGATGGTAACTTAACAAACCCTGCACAATGTCAAACTGTTTTCTTCTTGTTATTATTGTAGACTTCATAATGGGCTCCACTGTTTCAAGCTAAATTGGCTTTGTTAAAACCCAAGACAGCAAAGCAAGCAAAGACAGATCTCAAAGAAAAAGAAAAAAAAAAGTCTTGTATTTTCAAAGGTTATGTAACCTATGAGACAATACTATGAAGGTAACATGCAATTTCTGCCAAACATTTATTATTTGCTCCACTTTAGTTAGGTGCTTAAAAGTTTACTTCACCCAAACTTTTTTCATCCGTATCATGTATCGTATCAATCCATTTTTAGTATTCATTAAATTTTTTATCCTCATAAGAAAACTAAAATTTAGCAACTAATAATTTTAGAAACAATGAATTCCTACACTAAAAAGTATTCCTATTGTATGTAACTATTGCAGGTGTACTTTCTATATGACAAGGATGCTGTAATGTCTGGAAGAAGAGGCCAATCTACAACATACAACATACAATATACAATGAATGGTTTGTGGACATTAAATGTGGCTATAAATTGTTTAGTTTAAATTATAAGAAAACTTTGGTTGCCTGTGGACATATACTTTGATATATATCAGGAGATCTTTAAATTAGAAAAAAAGCATTGAATTTGTCACCAATAAGACAGACATAGTTGCATTGTGAGGGCCATTCTGTACAGACGCAGAATTTACATTACTGGAAAACACTCCTCCACCACCAAGCGCACGCAACCAGAGCTCTGGTTATCAAAAGAAGGCTAAACTGTGCCAGCTTTTCATGGCTAAAAATATCTGCGGTCAAGGATCCGGCTTCACACAAAGTTCTTTAAGGGCATAGCCACACCATTATCAGCGCTATTACCTTTATTTGTTCACACTTTATATGAGATCCTCATACAAACAACTCATGAGGCCAGTGTAACTGATCATTTACGTGTGAATAACACAGTTACACACAGTTTATTTACGCTTGATTTCAGCACCACAAATGTGTATTGTTCACTGCTGTTCCTGTACCAGTAAACCACATACACTCAACAGTCAGTAAGTGTCTTCTCTTGTGAAACTGGGTGTGTGAATGCAATGTCACTGTCTTCTTACATGACCGACTCAGTTTTTACATTCGTTTGATAGTATATGGCACATCGCCCAATGCACATGTTGAAAGACCAGCAAACAGACAATCAAATGATCAAATGAAGCCTAAAAGTATGCGGTGCTATTCATTGTGAAACAAAAACAGCTCAAGTCCCAGTTGACGCCTCCTAACTGGGTCACTAATTATCAAGGAAGTTTTTTTCTTCTTGTTATCAAGGAGGAATTTATTTATTTTATTCTGCAACTGAAACATATGAATGATTGATGGTGACAATATGGGATTAATCACTGTTTAGTATTTGCAACAAACACTTAAAACACAGTACACATATGTCAAAAATGACATATTGGTTTGAGTATTTGAATTGATAGACTGCTTATTAATCCTAACAATAAACTCTGAATAGCTTTATCATAACAAATGAGAGTGTTTTTCCAGTTAACAGTGCAGCAAACTATTTCCCAGGAATCACATTGTGGCGTTTTTCGTTATTATTTAACTAAGGTTTGGACTTTATCTGAGCATATTCATTTCTCATTGCAGCATTTCAGAAATTTGAAATATTCATATGATGTATTTCACAGGAGGCAAATTCACCCATTAGCTTCCTGTTTTGTCTGTTGCAATAGTGCAGCTTTTATGGCTTTGCTACGAGACACTCTGGGCAAGCACACCTTATTGACCTCACTCTTATCTCATGCAAATATGTGGGAACATTGAAACATTTTCCAATATATTGTGTTCATTATCAGCTCGGCAACCACCAAGACGTTTTCCTTATTGACCCAAGTGAGTCTTATTTCAGGACTGGTTCTCTGGGTGAAAGGGTTTGTAATTCTTGATATTGTACAAGGAAAGAGTATTTATTTTCTGTTACTGACAGTTTTGGATGAACTACAGTGACAATGGGTATTTTTAGGCTAACCTCTGCCTATTTACTAAGCATGAATCACATATGAAAAAGACGTATTTGCATTGTTTATTTTATTCTTATTAGCTATGATGCATTATATAGCATTGTTCAAATTCACTCCTCTTTTTTATTGCGGATGTTTCCCATTCACTACCCCTGTGTGTACACAAGCCAACATGCAGCCTCTTCCCTGATAAGAACATCATGTACATCACTCTCACATCCACTCTATCAATAGACCTGCCCTCTCTGGGAGAAGAAAGAGGCGACATGAGCACAGACACAGAGGACAGAAAGCTCACTAGCTATTTGGCAGGGTTAACCCCAGCGTCTGTTGTGGTGCCAAATTCACCTCTTTGACATTCAGCTCAGGGAATATAGAGTGCTGTTTTATAGAGAAAAGCTGCCTCATCTAAGCCACACAACTCCATGGTTACTTGATAAAATCACGTCATGTTCCCGCTCGCCACACCTTTACTATTCTTGCTTAAACTTTTACAGCCAGAATTTTTCCTTTTTCCAGTTAACACTGATTACAGTACCTGCTTATCAACAATGACTCAGGATAATGTAAAGAAAATTCTCCTGAAACTTGGAAACCGCATCATCGTTGTACCATTACATTTGAAATGTGGTCATTTATTTACAGAACAAAATGGGATTGGCGCTGAATCACAAAACGTTTTTGGGTGTGGGCAAAAGTACATAGTGCATACAGTGTATGAAGATTTGCAATTCATGTTTGAATGCAAAACACAGCTGAAATACAGGTATGTGTTAAGTGTTGACGGGAAGACAGACGACTTCTCTTTTTTATTTGCAGAAGCAGGTTAATTCCCCAAATAGATACAGAAAACAATAAAAGAAGATATTAAATCACCAATGTTTGTGAGAAAGGTTATATTTATTTAGACAAGAATTGGTGCTGTTGTGTTATTAGGTTGGAGAGCTCATGAAGACCTCTGGCGCTGGGTTTATGGGCCCTAGCCAATATTGAGGATGGAAAGTGGCTTCTTGTAATGTTTACTGACTCGCTCATATTTTATTTTAGCTTTGAAGTGTTTACTGTGCCTTCTTATCTTGGCCACACAAAGATGTCAGTTATTGAATTAGTTTTCTCCCCCTTTCGTATTGCACAATATGAATCTATAGAGAAGAGAATTTTGTGTATAAATGTATTTAACCGATACCTTCGTGTGTAATTTTGTGGAGATGCTTTACTTTTAATGTAATATGATAATTATATGGGTTGTGTAGAAACAGTCCTTGCAATTGCATAATTAGGCATATTCTTCTCACATGTATATTACTGGTTACAGCAATTCATGGATCATTTCTACTGTATTTATATATACAGAAATCACATTTTCCTGTGGTGAAAATGTTGTCACATCTATTTGGGGGCAAGTATTTTTTGGTCTATATATTCACTTTG
Organism: Scomber scombrus; assembly: GCF_963691925.1. NCBI lineage: Eukaryota > Metazoa > Chordata > Actinopteri > Scombriformes > Scombridae > Scomber > Scomber scombrus. The sequence continues at coordinate 7,384,966 of NC_084987.1, forward strand.
CAGCTCTGTGGTGGGATCTGTGGTCTCTCATGCTGTGGTGTGTTGGGTTAGGGGGATGTTCTGAGCGGGACAAGAACAGACTCAACAGACTGATAAAAAGAGCAAGCTCAGTCTGTGGCTGCTCCCTGGACCCCATAGAGGTGGTGGGAGAGAGGAGGGTTTTGGCCAAACTGTCCACCATCATGGACAACACCTCTCACCCTCTGTAAAATGGAGTTAATTAGCTGGGCTGTATAAAGTGGTGCGGAGATGGATATTCGCCTAGGTGCATCGGTCAGAATGCATTTGACAGGATCACTTATTCACAACAGGGGCTTAGGTGACTAAACTTGTGATAATGTGGTTCTGAAAAGGGAAATAAAACCAAAGTTCAGACATACTTCTCCGTGGAAAAAAAAAAACTCCCAGAATTCTCTGAGGCTATGATGTCATAGCAGTCTATCATACAGCTCCATTCACAATCTCTTGGCCTTTTTTACATTCTGAGGTCCTTAAGCAGCTCCATCAGCGACAGATTAATACAATCCAAGTGTAAGAAGGAGCGCTTCTGCAGGTCCTTCATTCCAACTGCAGTAAGACAACGTAAGTACAATGCTGCACTATAATTGCACTTTAGGGTCCTCTTTTTTGTTTATTTTTTTGTATGTATATATATATATATATATATATATATATATATGTTATAATTGCATTTTAATGTTAATGTGGTTTTTTAGTTTTTAATTTTATTGTTGTATAGATGTTTTTTTTCTCATATCACTCTTTTTGAGCTACTGTAGCAATGCATTTTCCCCACCGTGGATCTGCAATAACTACAAATGATTAATACATACTTTAACGTATTTTATACTGGTTTATAAAGGGGCTGTATTTAGTTTAGAAAATCAAAGAATGAAGGAAAATTGGGGTCTGAGCTTTTATTAATGTTTTTGAGTGGGACAGGAAAATATTTTATGTTGTATTTCTGTTGCATCCTGAGCAGCTCTGGTTTGGTGAGAAAGATTTAAGAAAAGAAAATGATTGCTTTATTTGTGCTTTTCAATTAGTTAAACAGTAGCACAACAGTCGCCCATGTCACCTGGAAAAAAAAAATCAAGCACCACACAGCATCCCTCTTCTAGAAAAACATCACCACCACCCAGTGGCGAAAATACATACTCACAATAAGCTTCAGTAAGCCTCTTATGTGGTACATTACACTAATATGCAGAGTAGATAGCACTCAGTCTTTAACAGTATCCCTTTGATAAGATCTGATTTTTTAAAGTAAACATAAAAATGCATCAACATGTTTATCACATAGAGAATGACAGTGATAATTTTTGATAACAGTATTTTTTATTGTTTTCTCCCTAATCAGTTTTAAATTCATTGGACAGTACAGTCTTGTGAAACATGTCACAAGAACCTCAAAGAACATAAAAATGGAGGATATCATCAGCTACAAAATTTGGCGGTGATAAAAAAAAAAAGAAAAAAAAAGAGGGAAAGATAGATAGTAAAATAAAATTTAAACAGGGGTCAGAATTAAGTAAAGTAAGATGTAGTGTTTTTGTACAGTTGTTGTAAACAATAAGCATATTGAAACAATATGGCAAATACGATCTGGAGGAGAGGAGGTCAAACTGAAGAGACTCAACACTGGCTGGCATGAGACATTTGCAGAAACCCTTCAGCAACGTCTCATTGGGTCACATAAATGTCATGGACACAAATGTTTAAAAATAGTCCCACTAAAACATGACTTTTTCTTTTCTTTTTTTTCCTTTTTTTTTTTTTTTTTTTTTTTACAAACAACAGTATATCTGCTACATACATCAAACCTTCACTCCTTTGTCCCTGGTTTACTGTGATATGAGGTATATGCGAGGCAAATTCTTGTTAACCCCTCAACCGCTCGACATGGCAACACGTATTACTCGAGTCAATGTGATATTACAGCATTGCGTTCATTCTGCCATGTTTAATGATTGCTTCAAACAACAGGCTACTGGAGCATAAAGACTTTTAAAAGACTCATTCAGCAGACTGATATCTTTTTTTCCAGCACTCATTGCCTGTTGTTGCTATGGAAGACAGCGCAGTTATTGTTGTCTTTACGAAGAAAAACAAAATAAAACGTACAGCATAAATACATTTAAAAAATCAGCAAGAGATTACATCTAACATTTACTAGACAATATCTTGCACCTGTACTTCTCATGAATAGGCACCCAATTTCTAATGGGGTCAAATATGCTCGGTACTGCCAGCACACATGAAAGGTCTAAATGCATACAAATTTTCTGGTCAGCCAACTTTTTGCTCATACTGCATATGGCTGCCTCAGTAACAGCTGAAGACATACTTGATCACTAACACATTTGTCATCAAATTCAAATTTAAAAAAAAAAAAAAAGCAAAGCTTCTAAATTGGGTAACAAGTCAAACTAAAACTAGGGGTCTGAATTACATTTACATTATCCCGATTAAATGTCTGTATTTTAAAAGCCCCGCCCTCCCCCTTCCCCTCCCAGCTAAACCCTCCCTAAAAGTAAGGAGAAAGAGAAAATGTTAATGAAAAATCCCACTTTCACATATCAACCATGCCGCCCCCCCACCCCAAATCCCTCCCATCCCGTATAAACCATGCTACCCAAACAAAGGGTATTCTCATTATACAGCCCCAAGAAAACCCCATCTGCATATGCCCAAACAGCAACATGTCTCTTTCAAAAAGCCAGTCCATTCCTGACGTTTGAGCTTCCTTGATGTGACGGGGTACTTTACACAATGTAAGAAAACGGCTCAAAGTGCTAATTGGATTCTTTTAAAGACATAAGAGAAATGAGGAAGACGACAAGGGCGGGATAAGGGGAAGGCCATTCTATCGCTGTCCAACAGCAACCTCTATTGGCCAAAGAAAAGCCCTAACATCACTTTTGTTCTCCAAAAATATAACAAGGACAACATTTACCCCCCTGAAACAGCCCTCATTCTCCCTCTACTTCAACTGGCAGTTCCCCAGAATGATTAAATCTGTTATTTTACATAATATATATTCTTATAAATATATATAGATATATATATGGCCCTTATTGAAGAAAACATGAGTTTCACATTGACACGAAAGTACCATAATCTCTATATAGCCAAGTAGAAAGTGTTTTCAGTGTTCAAGTGAGCTGGCAGCAGTCTGTTTACGTCACACTCATTCAACAAGTAACAAAACATAAGAAAAATCCTCTTTGAATTCGCAAACTGACACTGAAAGAGGGCTCACTGCACCTCATATGCTTCTTCCTTTCCACTTTTTCCTGAGTAATACTTTTAACCTTGTAACAGACAATAACTTCTTTCTTTTTTTGCTATTTCAATTCTGGGCTATTCCCTGCCATCATGGTTATTTCCATTATTATTTTACAATTGTAAAGTTGATTGCTCAAACACTTCAGCTCATTGGAAAAGAAATATGTCGTTGATGCTACTCTACGCTTACTTAAAAAGTACTTTCAGTTCATAATTAATGACCAGACCTATTGTCACTAATATGACATGAATAAACAGTCAATACATATTTAACTTAAAAATAACAGATACTTTAAAAAAAAATTGCATTTGCAGGAAGCCTTGCAGGCTCATTGTGGGGAGAGGAGTGGGCACAAAAACAGAGCATCAGTATAATTAAAATAAAGATGTCACTTAAAAAAATAATAACAATAATAATAATAATAATAATAATAAAATAGGAGCACTAAATAATTAACATAAGAACATCAACTTTAATGACAGTGTTCTCTCCCTCTCAGGCTCTCATCTGTAGCTTTGGCTTGTTGGAGTTTTGGAACCTGTACTTACTGGCTCATTGACATCAGATAACAAACTACTATACCCTGAGAATTCAGACACAGTCCTTATCCTGTGGTGATCCACTTCCCCGCTAGAGTCAGTGCTGTAAGACAAGCCGCGGCCGTCTGACTTGAACTGGGAGCCAAACGCCTGAGCAAAGTTTTCTATCTGGTAGGAAGGCTTGGAAGAGTCGAGAGGGGCCAGATCGTGTGAGGGAGTTAGAGGGTAGACCGTTGTGCCGTTCTTGACAGGCGGTTGGTCCTTCTGGCTGCTCAGGTCAGATGGGCTGATCTGGTAAGAGGAAGGGGGAGTGGAGGAGTGCTGCTTCTCCATCTGGTCGGTGAGCTCCTGAGAAGGGGTGAGCTGCTGGTGTGTGGACGCCTCCAGGCTGCTCAGGTGGAAGCTGTGCTGTGGTGAGGAGCCCGTCAGCATCGCAAAGTGAGACTTTGGCACAGAGGAGGGCAGCGAAGGCGAGGCCGCTGAGTGGCCGAAGCCACACTCCAGTGGGGAAGTAGTGTAGATGTTTTTGTCAGAGTAGAGCGGGTTGCCCGGATGGGAACTGGTGAACGGTCCAGAGGCAGGAGGCCCGGGACCAAGAGGGAAGCTGGCACTGTGGCTTGTGCGCTCCAGGGCCTGCAGCAGGAAGCGCGAGTATTCGTGCATCATGACAGTCTTGTCTCCAGACGGGCTGGGGACGTCGTTGTGGCCGATGTCGTGACCGTCGGCTGAGTGATGGTTCATGTCCACGTGATGGTCACTGATGTCAAAGTGAACGTCGTGGTGTGAGCCGTCGGGTTTCTGGGTGTAGTGGTCGAGGAGGCTCTGCAGCACCTCATCGGGGATCCCTGACTTGTCCAGATTTAGAGGCACGTCATTGTCCAACACGCTGGAAACGACACCCTGAATAACAGACGGATGGGAAGACAAGTGACCGACACTGACATCATATTCATTGTTGTTGCCTCCAGCCACGGCGGGCCCTGACGAGTGTGCATTGTTTGCTGCATGAAGGTAACGTCTCTTCTTGAGAAACTGCATGGCGTCATCGTAGTTGCTGCTGTTCGTGGGCCCCACTTTAGCCCCATTACCCTGCATGAGGCCAAGACCATCCATTCCCCCACTCTGCTCCATCGGGCCTGCTTTGGCCTGCCCCAGGCCCACTTTATCAAGACTCTTGCGATTGGCCTTCTTGAAAGCCATCTTTGGAGCTCGTCCATGGTGGCCGTGCTGCATGCTGGGTCCTGGCTCAGTCGAGGAGGATACTGTTTGATTCTCCACAGAGTATTCGTGGATGCTGTAGCCTCCAGATACAGCATCATGAATGTGCGGTATCCTCATCCCTGCTGCTCCTCCTGCATCCCCCTGCTGCTTCTTCTTCTTGCGCTCCCCTCCCTCTCCAGAATTTTTGGACCTTCCCCTCTTTCTCCCATTATTCCCTGCATTTCCCTGAGTGATTCCATAGCTGCCATGTCCCATGTCTACACAACCCAGGTCCATCATCCCGGGATCCAGCCCCTTCTTTATGGCTTCTCCACAGGTTCGCTTGTGCTTAAGCAATCGGTCTGTCCTAGAAAAATACTGAAGGGAACAAACACCAAATGTTGTCTTTAAAACAGATAAAGAAGAATGATCTTAAAGCTTTTGATATACAGTATAAGATAGCCATCAGAACACCATGTTTGTGATACAAAGCAGCTCACTAACCTGTTGGCAGGTCTCACATCTGTACGGCTTTTCTCCACTGTGCGTCCTCTTGTGCCTCTCCATGTGGTACTTTTGAATGAATCGCATGTTACACTGGTCGCAGCTGAATGGCTTCTCTCCTGACAGACAAAAAACCGCATCGCTCAAAGTTAGTTCTCTTCTGGCTGACTGGTACCACGGCATGACTCACAGGTTGCGTCAGGCCCTTTGATGATACAAACGGTTGTGGTTGTTAATCACTCACCACTGTGGATTTTCTCGTGTCGCTGCAGAAGGTACTTCTGAATGAAACTCATGTTGCACTGACTGCATCTGAAAGGTCGTTCCCCTGAAATGAAACCACAGAGATTTATATGATGACAATGATGGTCGTTCAAAGGCTCACTTGTTACACAAGGTGGAGTGATACAATAACACAAGCATCTGTACAGTGTAATGCAATCTGATTCAATAATTACTTCCATATTTTTATAAGGACTATAAGCTTTTGTCTCTATGGTAATTCCATTAGTACCAAAAACTTGACACCTGTGTTGCAAAGCTATTGCAATGGGTTGCATTGTATTTCACATACTTTGATGTCAGTGTATTGAATCTACTAATCCAACATTGAAGTCTGAATATTCTTTTTCTCACACTATGACTGAATTTAATGACTATAAACGTTTTCTTGCATTAGTTCAAAAGGATTTTTATGAAAAGGGCACAAAATAAAATGAAACACACTGTATAAGCCTCATCAGTCTAAGTATCTAAATATATAAAGCGATCAATTGTGCATGACCTCCAGCTGATATTCCACTTTTAAAGTCAATTTTCTGGTTCACTGAACTGTTTTGTGACGCCAGCAATTATCATGCAACACTTAATCATTCCGACACATTACACAAATGGGAAAGATGAGATTAAATGTTTAAAAAAAGTGATTAAAAAAAAAGGCATCGGTCCTGTACTGACTAATACCAAGGAAGGAGTGAAACTGTACTATTTGGGGATAAAACATAACAAAATTTACATCAAACAGCCATACATTCACATAATACGGCATTAAAACAGAGCCACTCCGGGCTTGTGTATATCTGCGACCACATGTCTCAAAAACTATCCAAAAGAACAAAACTGTCCCCCAAAGACCAGAACTGATTATGTTTTTATGTAGCTGCTGTTTCATTGAGGTTTTCAGCTTTTCTGATGCCCCGACATTAAAAAAAAGCTGATAACACACCTAAAAATGTGCTTATTTCATGCTTATTTTATTTACACAGAGAACTATCTGAAGAATCTGTGCTGATTATGTAAATCTACAAAATTTAAAAAACAAGCTATGAGCAAATACACGAGAAAAAATATGATCACATAGCATTTCACAATACCTGTGTGTATGAGGACGTGTCTGCGTAGGTGATAAGAGCTTCTGAAGGATGCAGTGCAGTGTTCACAGATGTGAGGCTTGTGTCCTGGGGACAGGTTGCCTCCATCTGCATCCAGCATCATTGATTGCTGCAAAACCACACAGATGAGGTAAACAGAGGGGTCAGATTCAGGCCGCCTTCTTCTCTGTCATATCAATATAGAAGTATCAGGAATAGGTTTATATGTATGATGAGAACTATCCATGTAAAAGAAAGGATTTTTAACAATAGAAAAGATTATTTTTGGATATATTAGTGCTCATTTCAACACATGAATACACTTTTCTTTGTGGTGATTTGTAATTGCTGATGTACATAAATAAAGTGTGGAAAGGGCTTGAAATGCTAAAATGTAACAACATATTAGTATATGTATGACAAACCTTTGCCTCACTTCGCTTCTTTCTTGGTCTACCCTCCTGTCCATCACCGTTTGACCTTCGACCTTTTCTCCCAGTGGGCTCCTGACTCGGCAGCTGCAAGGATGACAAAGGGAGAGGGAGAGGCCGTGAGAGCGAGCCATGACATGGAAATTACTTGATTGAAGGTTAAGAGACCTTCAGTCTAAAACCGCCACGCAAACAAGTCCAAGTTTGTTGCTCCTGCGAACAAACAAAACACTTGGACAATCATCTAGTGATTGTCTGTTGAAAGTCAAGGCGCAAGATGTGGTTCTAGTGGGCGGAATAACAACACCCTTAATTTATAGCCCTTCTATGGATGAAAGGCCTGTAATTCACAATGAGAGCTTTTCATTTACCGTTATAGTATATACAAAACCTGTACACCTCATATGCTGCTGTACCTAAACTGAACTTCACCAAACAAGCTGTGCAGAGTAAGAAGTGGAGGATATAGAAAGAATAAGTACAACAATAACAAGTTGGAAACATTACAAAAAATTGCACATTTCATCCACATAGAATACAAAATAATCATGTGAGCCTGACTGAAGGTGGAAATCTGGTTTCAAGAACATGAAATTATCCTTGAGTGGACCATTAGACCATTAAAAAAAACCTCTGGCACAGTGGAGACAATGACTCATTCTGTTTTTCGAAGACGCTAACATCTACTGCTTGATGACCTCCGATGCCTGACTATTGTTACCGATGTGTGGAAGTGTGTATTTCTAATTGAATGAGCACAAAAGAAGTCTGAAATGAAGTGCAAGCTCAAACAAGACAGCTGTGTCCTTGCCAAGACATTTTCATTCACGCCGAGGCTGGATGACATCATCCTTTAAGCCAGAAAGAAGAGAAAGAAAGGAGGGGGTAAAAAAGGGGAGGGAGCAGGGGGCTCATTTATATTTTGCATTTCAAGGCGTCAGCAGATTTATGTCACCATAACCTGTTTCACACAAGCTCCTCCCCTGCACCCTTCATTTCCCAGGCTCCTCCCTCACAGGCTGTGAAATTATGGGCTGTTTGACAACATGGCAGGCCTGCTTTTTGGTAACAGACTAAACAAAAATGATTCCAAATTAAAATCTAAATAAAATCTTTTTTTTTTTCAAATTCATCTGGGTATTTATTTCTCATGTTTAATTTCAGATTGGCCACATCCACATAAAAACTGACTAATATAAATAACACAATAAGGCACACAATATTCTATCATCTGAGCAATACAGGGTTTTTGAAGCCAACACTGATGTTTTTTTATTATTATCCAATAATGATATAATGAGAAATATGAGCTTTCTTCTATGAATGTATAATTTCAACTGTAGCCAAGAAATGAACTTTCCTTTTACCTTCGAAAAATAAACTTGATGAAGATTGGTGACACTGTTCCGCATGTGTTTACTTTCATGTCACTTATAAACTGCAATTAACTAATATTGGATTATATACCAAACTAGCCATTTTATCAACAGTCCTGAAAACCAGATATATTTGTTTTATATTCAATTTTGTGAAGTAGTATTCCCACAATGCTCGATACATGATTTAATACTAATTTTAACACCTGCCTTATCTAAAATGTTAATATAAACCTGTATTTGCATCATAGAGAGGAAGACAGTGAAAAATCTTAACACAACGCGTAGGACGTCCTTCCACTTCAGGATAGCTCTTTATAACAAATATTGTATATGTGTAAGTATAAATGTAATCATAAAGGAATAACATGATAATGTGACAGGCAACAAACAACCTATTTTGACTACACTAGTATGATAATGTTTTTCCATTTAGCTCATTTTAATCACATTAACATGTGAGGGAGGCCTTTAATCTTAATTCATGACCTTTTAGTAAATCTATTCATGTTAATGTGGTTTTGAGTATTCAGGTCGATAGCCCTGAGTGAACAGCGTGAGCTGCGGCAACAACAGGATGTCGCTTGTAAAGTGGATTAGTAGCAGAAATAAAACCTTAAAGATCCTGTAATCAATGTTTTTATATTAACAATCAATCAAAAAACTATGAGTATGCAAAAGAGTCACTTGTATTGACTAATCCACATAGAAATATTAGACTCTGCAGTCCTCTTGGCTTTATAGAGCATTTTAAAGTCTTTCAGCTTTACAGCCCACAACTTTCATGTTTTGTTTCACTTTCACTGCTGTCCTCTACGTCATTTCCCTAATAAACCCACGGCACGTTTCAGCAGCAGACAGCAGACAGAGTGACTGTTAAACAAAGACTATCAAATAGCAGCTAAAGATACTGATATTTATCACAGGAGCTGATGAAGATCACTGAATTTTGGACTTACAGGTCGACAGAAACATACAGCTATAAATGAATGCGAGTGTTGTTCTGTGTTGACCAGAAATTCAGTTTATATGGTGATGATAAGTCAATATTGTAAATACAGCTTGTTTCACCTTCGCTATAATACACAAATTATAATATTCACATATGTTTATATATATATACACACACACACACACACACACATACACAACGTATAATGAATTACATATTAGAGATATATTATATGTGTATCAGCTGCATAAAATAAAAATATGATGCACGTTCTTGTATATTTGGGGTCACATTAGGAAAAGTCCACCTAAAAGAAATGTTTATAAAAAGGTATTTTTTACAGCTCTCACGTGTAAAAATGGAACAGTATGTAAGGGTTAATATCTGGTTCCCCATCAGCGGTACTTACGTTGCCCATGTTGAGGTCATGCACCATCAGGCCCTGGTTGTTACTGAGCGTCACCTCCAGCAGCTCTGTGCTCTTGCCCGGTCCTCCTGGGTACAGCGGCAGGCGATAATCGTGCTCTGACAGTTTCTCCTGCTTGATACCCATGGCGTGAATATAGTCTCCCACCCCCGCGCACCCCAAGCTGCCACCCTGAGCGCCCATGCTGCAGTCAGGCGAGTCACGCTCCTTCTTCAGGATCATTTCTTGCGGCGGAAGGTCCTGCATGACAGACTGGGCGGCCAGCCGGGTGAAGCTGGTCACCGGGGGGAGGTGGCTGAACATTATCATGCCAGGACCGAAGTTGGAGTCCATGCCCCCGTTGGAGCGCAGGTATTCATTGCCTAGTTTGTCTTGAATGATGCTCATGGTGAATGCCGGCGGGCAGGAAAACTATGGGGTACCAATCAGTGTCATCCTGTGAGGAAAATAACAGCAAAAAATCAATTAAATGAAATACAGTATTAGGTTAATGTGTGATATGTGATATTTTAAGAAAACACAAATAAGTAGCAGTCAATCTGTGAAGATACACGACATCCAAAAGAAAACAATTATGGAGCCAGTTAAACTCAGTCTTCAGGAATCAGTGTCACAGCCTATGATCTCACAACTAGGCGCTTAGATGGATTAAAACCGACGATTTGTGGGTCAACAAAGGGCTACAGTCTGGCATGATGACAAGTGGAAACAAGTATTACACTGAAGCTACACTAGGGAAAATTCTCTTGGGTCTATTACAGTGTGGTTGTGTTTGTGATGAGATATATATATATACGGTATTTTACAGGGCATAAAGGTCACTGCCACTGCAACACTAGACACAACATGAGATGAGAAATGAGGGGATTGAAGTTGTGTGTTAATCTGTTTGATGGGCCTGTCTGACCCAGTCATCCTATTTGCATGAGCTTATCTGCCAATGAGAGTGCACACAGACTTGCATTAGAAAGACTGCTGGTTTAATTATGCTGTATAAACAAATCAAGCATGTTTTGTTGTAGCTGTGAATGTGTAAATGTAAATTCAGATTATCTGGGGGTTTTTGTAAGAGTTCAGGTTGGTGATTTAGCATGTTGAGAAATGTAAACAAACGATGGAAAACGTGTCTCATTGGTGCATCATTTCATAATATGCTTTTTCTAAAATCATATGGTTTGATTCTGTTATTTAATAAAAACATTAGTATATGTTTCAGTATTAGCTTGGGCTACACATCCTGCTAAGTTAATGAATGCTATCTTGCCTGCTGCCAAATGCCTCTGCAGCTTTGATGATGTGCTAGCACCAATAACCGACTCTGCTAACACAAAAGACAACTTTTCCCACACATGAAACAACACTTCAACCCCTTCTCCGACTAAGCTTCCAAAAAAAAAATTAAAAAACGTCTTACACCAAATAAACACTGCAGTGCAGTGAGACGAGCTCTGCGGTCTGCTGCATTTGTTCTTTCTTATTAAATGTTAAGTAACGTTACCATGCGTGTGCTCGCCTTGCAATTAGCTACCTAGCTTTAAGCATTTGGCTAACCACTGTTGTGCAGGGGGGCCCTTCTTTGTGATGCGGGATCAGGCAATAATTAATATGGGCCATGCAATGCAATGTAATATAACAGCAGCAGCAGCTAGGACCTGTGCAGGGTTAACGCAGCAAGCAATCACAAACACATAAAATGAGCTTTAGAGGACGAGTCGATGCCTTTTTTAATGCATCTAAACGAACAAAAACTTATTTTTTTAAAGAGTCCGAAATGAAAGAAGTGAGATTTAAAAGGAGCGGTTAATATCGCTGTGTTAACGTTACACAAACCTGTGAGCTAGAAACAAAAAACGATCAAGGGTATCTTACACCGTGTGAGCTTATTATTCTGTTACTGATTTTCTCTACGTGTGTTTTCTTCGCTTACTGCATGGTGAACACACAAAAACCCAAAACCTAAAGTGATGGAGCCACAACACACACAGGCAGGACCCATAACAAAACGACCCACACAACTCTCCCCCGGTGAACAATGATGCTCGTCCTGATATTAGCCGGTGAAGCTAAGTTAGCAGGCTAACTAGCGGTGCCCGTCAGTGCTGCTGCTGCTTTTGTTGTCTTGTCCCATACGAGGAGTTTCAACCACCAAAACGCGACCGACTCTGACCTCCCTTCTCCCCAAAACTTCACTTTAAGGAATCATATCTTACCGGTGCACGACCATGACCTGCTGTGTTTTGTTGTGTTCTTTTTGTTTTGTTTGAGGCTTGTGTTGTTTCGTCCTCAGCCGTCCGGGGTTTTTTTTTTGTAGAAAGCTAGAGCCAAAACATTGTTCTCCCGCAGCTGCTGGGTTCTTCCATCTTGCCTCGGCGCAGGGGATTCTGGGACGCGTCCTGCAGAGACTCAACAATAAAGAAAAAAAAAAAAAAAAAGAGAGAAAAAAAACCTCATTCACTGTGTAATTGTTATTCTTTATCATGTGCTATTCATGACATTTCCATCAGTTCTGCAGCCTTGACATCATATATTAATGTATTCAGAAAGCACATAGCATATCTTATATTAGTCTATTAGTATATTTGTTATCACACAACTGCATAGTTATTTTATAGATTAGCAAATTACAGTGGCGATTTTAAACCATTTTTAGAGGTGCTCAAGCACCCCTTAATTTGATTTCAGCACCCCTAAAAATAGATACAAATATTATGGGTTTTTTTTTCTCCTAAAAATTATTTTATACAAGTTTAATTTTTTGCAAGCCTGTCTGCTACTGCTGCACTTTACTATTTATACATCCATATTTATCTGTTATATATATATATATATATATATATATATATATATATATATATATATATATATATATATATATATATATATATATATATATGTATATTCATGTTTGCTGCTGGGATGGGAATATTAAACAATCTTTCTTTCTTTAGTGTTTTATTAGTTTCTTGATTAAGTATATTTACTTACTTTCCACCAGTGAGCATAGCTTACAAGTTCATGTGAAGAACAAATACATCATTTGAAATTGGTAGATGTGGCATATCTTTACAAAGTGAAACTAATTAATTTCCTTTTGTTGTCGGTTTTTCTTGCTATTTCTCCTCTTTCTATTAATGTTGAGCATTTCAGCCATTAATAAAATCAGACAAAAAAGAAATAAGAAAAGAAAACCCCCACCTTGAATAGCAGCAGTGAATAAAGATCCTCAAATTCAAATGGCTGAGGTTTATTGTTCCAAATGCCAGAATAACGGAGCGAATCCAAGACCAGCCATTCAGATGATTATGACAGATGTATTTAGAAGTGAAGCGCTCAGATTTACTGGATGAATGACTATGTATACATCTAAAAGCACATCAGAGTCAGGCCCTGCACCCCCATTCCTAATTGCCTTTACTAATGAACCAATTAATTCAGAACGCAGAGCATAATTGAAATGCAGACAGTAGAGTAATGCAAAAAAAGGTCAGAGTGCGCATTTTTGATGTCCCTACTCCTTTCATATATTCATGATAACAACCCACAGTACTGACAGTGATATCTTTGAAATCACTCTCATCTCTGAGTGTTTAAATATGTATGATGGTTGCCTGATGAACTGGATGTACTTAAAAATCAGTGAGGAAATGTTTTTACTTGAAGGCAAATAACAACCTTTTTCAGTTTGATTGTAACCAAAATCATCAAGTCTTGTCTTGGCTTATTCTACATATGTATGGCAGTGCAGAGGGTAAGATCACAGCCTACTTCATTAACAACTCAATAAAGTATTCAGTAAGAGAAATTGCAAGCTTGGTTTTCCATGTGGTGTCAGGACTGTAGTTCATTTGAGGACACTGAGGTCATGTACTTAGCTTTTGGTTTGGGCTTTTTACCAAATGTTTTGGTTTTGGGGGTTTTAGAAATCTTGGGGGAGTTACATTCTACAATTTAAAAAGTCCAGCACATGATGGTATCTTATAGAATGATCCCTGTATTTTTATACTCAAGTAATTTAAATGTGGCTATTTTTATATCAACAACAAATCAACTAATAAACTAATCAGTATTTCCTCACCATAATTGTATGCCTCTAAGTGTTAACATGACTTTGAAGAAGCATTAAGAGTTCCATGTCAAGGAAAAGTGCAGAAAATAGCCTATAATTAATTGAGCAAGTAAAACAAGGGGGGAAATTGAATTTTTAAAAGGATTAGTTTGCAATTTTCCAAGTCTGTCTTAAGACAATTGTCAGCTGCTCATATGAACATTGAAACAGGTTTTTGCTTGTTGTAATCATTCCTTCAGGTTATACTGAACATTAAAAGATCCCCTCCAAATGCCATTACATTGTAAGTAACGGAGGACAAAAATCTACCCTCCAGCAACAATGTATTTAGGTTTTCTAAAGATAATATGAGGCTTGAGCCAGTTGTTGTCCTTTAACAACTGATTTAGTTAAAAAATTCCCTTCTTAGTGTCTCGATGGATAATGTTTTCCTGTTCAGCTGCAGAGGAAAGATCATAACGAAAAGTGAAGCTTTGAATGATATTGATTTGATTGATTTGGATGGCTGAACTCTTTAGGAATTACCTAAAAATAGACCTTTAAATACATTTTGCATGGAAGGAGGGTGATTTTATCCCCCATCACTTAACAATAAAAGCACATTATGAAGGGATCTCTTAATGGTCAGTATGAACAAGAGGAATAATTACAGAAAGAAAAACGTGTTAATGTTCATTTGGGCAGTCGACAGGTTTAAGACAAACTTTTGTGAACGTATAATTTAAGAACATTTCTTTTTTAACTTATTTTAAATCCATACCTAAACATGACGAAGTGTTTCTAAATTCTTGGCTATGAACCTTCACACCTTATCAAAGTATAAAGATGTTCATCTGATTGCACTTTTTCAATTTATCAAACTTAATGAAAAAAACACCCTCTTATCAGCTGATAGCACTAAAAGAACATTCGTCTGCCTTCAGCATCTTTCTGTTATTTTAGTCCGCTCAGAGACAAAAAGAGGAAATCCGGGGGTTTTCATTTCAGTGTCATCTTCTGAATCTTATATGTCAGTCTCAGCTGAGGTTAAGAAATGTCAATGTGCGGCTCAACTTTCCACCAGCTGAGCGGATGGCAGGGACTGAATGAGACATTAAGGTCAGAGACATGACGACTCCTGCACTTTGAGTCATGTCATCCTCCACTGACTCCACTTTGAATCAAGTAATCTTCCGTCATTGTGCAGGAGACAGAGAAGTGAACATTCCTGAACCTGCAAATACTGTACACCTTGGCTATAGAAAGGAGTTTAAACTGATTATTTTCACATCTGGAATCTGTGGCAATTCATGTATCATATGACACAAAGTGTTATCAATGCGAAGTCCTCATCAATAATTCAGTCTGCGCAGTCTTTGTTCCCTCTCCCCCCTCCTCCTCTGAATCTATCCCAACCTCGCATAAAATAAATTTGGATGTGAATGTTGAATTTTCTTCCTCATCATCTAAAAGTGGAAGCCAAGAAAACTGTGAATAGTGGAAAGCCAAGGTTTGCTGATTGTTTGTGTTGTGCTGATTTGGAAACCTCTCACTGGGAAAGCCTGATGCCTACACATAACAGATGGCGATCCTGGCCGTCTACGCTCTAATCCTCAATTGTCGGAAGGATCACAGCCGTATATCAGTTCCCTCAATTGAGACAGAAGATCCCCATCAGTTGTGTTGTGTAAACTACAATTAAATGTTTGGTTCCACTTTTTTCATGTTCATTTTAATCACAGTATGTTTAGCAGAAAAAAAACTAAAATTCAACATTCCTTTAAAAAAGGTTCTTCAACCTGATTTCAATGGGGTTAATATAACTTATTTTCATTGATTTGTGATTAAATCAATAAGTATGAGACAGAAAAAGCTTTATGTCTTCGACTGCATGATGATTAGGAGCAATTTGACTGCAATCATATAAACTTGTCTTGTCCTGCTCTCCTCTGCAGCTCATTTTAATAGTGTGAACAGCAGAACAGCACAGCAGGAAACTGTGGTGCATTATTTTTCTTTTATTAATGGAAATACTGTCTTTTTTGGAAACCTATTTGAATAATGTGTTGTTGTAAATGAAATAGACTGTAGGTCTTCTTGATGATTATGTATCTTTATATTAGTCACAAAATGCATGCTGCCACAAGAAGTCTGTCTGCATTCAATATCCTGCCAGAATTCATTTAACACTTTAAAATTAATGTTAGATCATTCTGATAGTTGCAATTCAATTTCTTTGTTTGATGTTCCTGATTTC